>NW_006297287.1:1098039-1108392 GCF_000327345.1 Myotis davidii | reverse complement strand
CAGGCAAGTTCACATGGGACTACACTTGATTTAAAGTCGACACTAGCAAACTCAGGCTGAATGGTAGTTGTGTGAATTCCGTGATTATGAAAAACGTCTTTGATGGTCTTAGCCACCTGCATGTATGATGTTGGATCTTCACATTTTATGTGAGCAGTGGCAATGATTCTGCTTCCAGCAAGTTGCCAAACATGTAATTCATGAACTTCCTCAACTCCTTCAACATTTCGAAGTTCTTTTATCAAATTTCTGATATCAATTTGCTAGGAACAGTTTGTAGAAGAATAAGAGCAGATTCCTTAAGTAATGGATAAGTTGTGTAAAGAAGTATACAAACCATTACCATACAAAGAAAGCGTTGGATCTAAATATAGCACCCAGCCAGGACCAGCCTCAAAAACTGTCCCTTGAGTACTATTGATTATTTCCACAAGCGCTTTGCAGGGGTCAGCGATACACGGGTTTTCACAGAACCTCCCTTCAGGACAACTATCCCAATAAAAGTAAAAGACCAAGGCATTCACGACTACAATCACTGAACCCAAAGCATCTCCAAAGACATGCAGAAAAACTCCGCATGTTAAGTTGTCCAGCCTTTTGAGCTTCATCTGCTTCATCTTCCAAATCCATATTATCAGCTTCTCTGATAACATTCCCATTCATTTGTACATCTGCTGCATCAGTTCTGGACTTTTCCGGATCTGCCCCGCCCACCAAAGTGTTGGTCTCCTCCTGGTCGGGTCCCTGGCCGCCCGGGTTCCTGTGGTCGCTGTCCCCCCGGTGGCTGCTCTGGTGTGGCCGTGACCCCCGTGCGAGTGGCCGTGGCCGGAGTTGTTGCCGAAGCCGCTGTGATGGTGGAAGAGGCACAGCCCCAGCACGTTGACCACCAGCCCTGCCACGCCGACCGCGAGGATCATCAGCGGCTGCTGCATCGCGGGCGGCTCAATGGCTCGATGAAGCGCTCGATGGCCTCCAGCAGGATGGCGAAGCAGAGGCCGGTCAGGAAGATGGCGTTCACCAGAGCCCCCATCACCTCGGCCCGGATCCAGCCAAACGTGTTCTTCTGGGTGGCGTGGGTCCGCTGGGCGAAGCGCTCGGCCACCAGCGCCACCACGAGCGCCAGCACGTCCGACAGCATGTGGAAGGAGTCGGAGAGCATCGCCAGCGACGAGGTCACCTGGCTCACCACCATCTCCAGCACCATGAACATGAAGGTCAGCAGCAGCATGCACAGAAGCCGCCCCGGTTCTGGCTCCAGCAACCCATGGCTGTGGCCTGGAAACCCGCTGAGCGTGGCCCGGGCTCTTGGGAGGCGGTGGCTGGGAGGCGCCCAGGGTCGGTCTAGGTCAGGACCTGGTGACGGGAGGAGGACGGCTCGGGACTCTCTCGGTCCAAGCCGGGCCGCTAGGGACAACCGCTCAGGAGCCTCCGGGGTCGGAAGGGGGTGAGCCGCGGGTTAAGCCGCCGAGCCCCCACGCCTGTGGGCGTCCCCGGCAGGCTGGCAGCCTGCAGCTCCGCAGGCATCTGTTCTTGAAGCCGAGGAGGAGACCTGGCTCAGCCCCAGCAGCCCCACGCCTGCGGGGGTACCCGGAGCCCAGGGACCAGTGAGCCTGGCCCGAAGCAAGAGCTGGTGAGAGGCGAGGGGAAGACGATAGATAGGTTCTCGCTGCGAAGGCTTTCCACGCTGGTCGCCTCTGCTGTGGCTCGGGTGGAGGAGCCGATGCCAGGGAGGCTAAAAAGGCAGCGGCCACAGCACCTGGTGTCCGGCTACTGCTTCTGTTCGGGCGCCAGATGTTAGGGTCGAACCCCAGCAGGTCCAGGGGTCCCCAAAGGTGTGGACAGAGTCAGCGAAGAAGAAATGACATGGAGACAGCGTTCAGTTATCAGCAGCCTACCCAGGATCTCTAGCCAGGATCTCCAGCCAAGTTTTGTCTAGGTAGGTTCTCCAGCCAGGTTCTGTCATTTATTGTTCATCTGGCATTTAGTTAAGGAGTTTCATCCCCTCCCTGACTTCAGGGAAAAATCCCCACCTGGGGAAACAACCTGGGAGAGGTGACCTTGGTTAAAACACATAGCCCCAAGAAGGAGAGCAAACATATTAAGAACAGTATGCCATATACGCCAGGTCCCTTGAAACATATGCTGTGCAGATGTTTCTTCCCTGCAGCGACTGTTTCAAGCAGCAAGGATGGACCGGCTTCCAGCAAATGTATATTCCTTTTACTCTCAAAGTTTGCCTTTGGATGATAAACTGTGTTATTCTAAAAGATCTTTACAGAATCTCTGACTTTGTAAGTCTCAAAAAGTGCAGTGACTATTTAACAAATGTAGATGAAAGTCAACTTTCTTTGCAACCTCAGGAAGGCACCACCCTGACTTCCAAGAGAATTGTAATAGTTATCAACAAAGAAGGAAAAGTGGAGTAATGTCTATAAATCAAAATAATATTTAAAAATCTGGAAGACATCATTTCTTCCAGAAAAAGAATGAAGAAAAAAGTCATCAATATCATTCAAGGTCAACACTGAAACCAGATTCAATTTCTGGAAGTTCACCATTGAGGACATTTCTGAATTTTGCCTCCATAGGGAGAAAGAAGATTTCCAAATCACCCACAATTAATTACCACAGTATAGCTTATATGGGAAGAGAGATTCTCCTTCTGAAGGAAATCAGAATACCACAAAATAGCAATAATAAAGGTCACTGTTCTCACTGGGACTAACATTTTACATATCTGGTATGTAGCTTTTTAACCTTCAACATAGGTAGCATAATTAGACATAAAATATATACATATTGATTTCAGAGAGAGGAAGGGAAAGGGAGAGAGAAACATCACTGATGAGAGAATCATCAATCAGCTGCCTGCTGCACACCTGCTACTGGGTGGGAATCAAGCCCACAGCCCAGGCATTCGCCATAACAGGAATTGAACCGTGACCTCCTGGTTCATGGATTGAAGCTCAATCAATGAGCAACACCAGCTGGGCTAAAGACTTAAATATCTTAGAGAAATTGTACAGTTTGTCCAAGGACAGGCAGTTAATAAATGATAGTGATGCCATTTTAATCCAGGTCTATCCAACTTCAAGGACAGAGATCCCACGTTTTATGCTGTTTCCAATACCATGCTTTGCCCCAAAATTAGTGATTTGAAAGATAGGACATGTACTCAACAAAATGAGGGAAAATTCTGTGAGATAATATCTTAATCTGTAAAGAATCATGAAATGCACCTACTGTCTGCTTTTGAGGTAAAAATAATCAGAATCTAAGGGGTCATTATAAGGGTAGAAAAAAAGGCCTCTCCTTTTCTTTGCTGTGGCCTTTCCACAATTTATAAGACGCACCTGGTAATTAAGTCCCAAGATTGTTGGCTCCTCTGTGCAAACTTCAGAACAAATTAAGACTACTCTCAAGGTTGCATTCTTGTATCCCCTCCACCCTGCTGTTTTAACAACTCCAAGATAATTTGCACCAAAGACTCTCCAATTAATACAAAGTTCTCTTCTCCCTCCCCTTCAGACAGCCTCTTTTGAACTCTTCATAACAATTTCAATGAGCACGTTTTACAGGCTTGAAAAGAAGTTGATAAAGAGACCACCGTAGGACATTTGCAAGACTGTCTCCTGGAAAGCAAACTGAAACTTTTCAACACAACCCCGCCCCCCAATCTGATTAACTTCAACACAATTACCCTCCCTTCCTTATCACCTAGCAACAGTAACTGGATGCTCTTTAAAAGTACAAGCCTGCCCTGTATTGAGTAGCAATACACCAGCCCTTTCCTCCTTGAAAAGTAAAATAAATTTCCTCTCTGCATCTTTTCTCTCAGTTGTTAATTCTTTCATTGCCATGTCATTGCCCCAACCCTAACAGTCATCATAGTAAAAACATGAGCAAGCAGTATATAAAGTGTATGCTAAATCTACACTGATATCAATGGGGAGGCATAGGAGGTGAGTAGCTAAGAATGTGACAAGAGAAACTGGCCCCCCTATTTACCCTCACCACCCAATACGCCCATCATTTCAGGTTTAAGAAATAGCCAAGTCCATCAAAACACCTATTGAGTTTATAACCCACTACCCTTCCCATATCGACATGTGATTTATTTCTACAAGAAGCTATTTGTTTTGCCTCATTTCATTTTTGCTGGGAAAATGATTCTCATATCTTAGAAACTATAGGACAGGTCTATCTCAAATACCTGCAGATTTAGCAGATATACTTCAGGGCAGCTGTCTAAAAGGAGTTACCATAAATCCATCCCAAACCCACTCTGAACAACCAGCCATGAATGATTTCCGTGATTATCAGACCGGGCCCATCATGAGCCAACCACACAAAGAAAAATACACTGGAGGTCTTGCCCAAGGGCTATGAGCCAGATAAAATATAACCAATATCAAGATGTTAAACTATAGCTACTAATAGGTGGTAACCTTATGTCCAACATCCTCTGGCTCCTGGGGGATGTAATAGAATACCATAGGATGGCAGTTAGGTCTAGAGGCAGAACTGAATTAAAAAAGGGGTACTCCCACTCATTAATTTTATAACCTCAAGGATCATTTAATCTCTCTGAGCAGTCATGTCCTCACTTGCAAAATGAAGATACTATGAATGGTTTCTTAGGTTGTTAAAAGTGTTAGGCATCACATGTCAGGTAATGATAACTAACAGTCATTGAGCATTTATTATGCCAGGTGATGAATGAAATACTGCTAGTAGAGATATAAACTAGACACTAGAATTTAGTCAGTTGCTGAAATTCACATAATTAGAAAGTCGCAGAAATAGGATTGGAACCTAGAAAATCAGTACCAAAGCCCATGCTCTTAACCTACTGTGCTACACTAGCATGGAACTCTGCATTGAGTAAAGACTCAACACATATGAGTCACGGATTCTGTTGTTATTGTAACATCCCTAAATCACATAACATGAGGTTTTATTGAAACCTGAATACTCACACCACAGGATGCACAGTACCTGGGACACGGCTGCAAACTTTCTCCTTCGACAATGCAGGCCTGTTTCTCCAGAAGTTCGGGGCACTCCCTTCCACCTCCGATAGCAATGTGCTTCACATTCCGGCTCCTGCTCCTGAATCCCGGCGAGAGGCTCCCTGAACGACACGTCTTGGAACAGGGACCCCAGGAGGACCACTCGGTGGTCTCACAGTCTTTCGGCATGATGCAGGACTGGACAGTCAAAGGGAAGGAGTCTTTCATGCAAAGGCTAAAGGGACATAAGCAGAAACTAGTCAGCCAACGATTAAACTGATGCAACCAACACTATGAAGTGCCTATAATTAAAGAAAAAAAATGAAATGTGGTTTATGTGTTCAAATTTGAGGATTTAAATAATGTTATAGGCACCATGATAAAAAATGGAAGGATGGGCATTCAAAAAATGCACGCTCTCTTTCATTTGAAACTGAACTTATTTCGATCTAGCAAGACACATATGTAGGTGAGTATATCTTATATTTATAATGCAGGATCGTCTAAGTGTTTCACTTAGGAGATAGCCTACAGTTACCATTTATTGACTGGTCCCCAGGTGGCACACACTGCTGCACTTCACAGGCACTTCCACAACCTCATGAGCTCACGTATTTTTTTTTAATATTTTTTTATTGATTTCAGACAGGAAGGAAGAGGGAGAGAGAGATAGAAACATCAATGATGAGAATCATTGATCAGCTGTCTCCTGCACGCCCCCTACTGGGAATCGAGCCTGCAACCTAGGCATGTACCCTTGACCAGAATTGAACCTGGGACCATTCAGACCACAGGTTAATGCTCTATCCACTGAGCCAAACCAGCTAGGGCGTTGACCTCACATATTATCATGGCTATTTATAGATGAAAAATCCTTGGCTTAGGAAAGCTAAAACATTGGTCTAAGGTCAAACAAAGGTAAATGTAAGTTTTAGAGTATTCAGCTATCCATTCTCTTAAATACTAGGTTATATAACACACACACACACACACACACACACACACACACACAGAACAAATATGATGTTTCCTTACACTTTTAGGCTCTGAGCAGCAATTTCCTCATCTATAAAATTTGAGTGCTATAAAATACTAGCAATCTAATTGAGAAACAGGTAAAGAAATAAAATAATGTGATGAATTCAATGTAAAAGCACTTATAATTAGTGATGAGGACAAACAATGATGAGGCAATGTTGGGCCACCTGGAAAGGCAGCAGTGGAGGTGGAGGGGGCATTCTAAGAGAGGACATCTGAGCTGTATTTTTAAAGATTAGTAGGAATTTCTCAGGCACAGAAAGAAGACTAAGTTAGGAAAAGTGAATATTAAAGACTTGATATAACACTTTGTGGGGATGAAAACCAGTGGTATGCCAGAGCTGGAAATACTGTTTTATAAGAACCAACTGTTACATTTTCAAGAATTTTTCAAGCCAGTTGACTTCATGTAAGTCACTTAAAATGAGTCACAGTGGGAGTATTTATACTACAAATATCAGCAAATGCTACAGATCAAGCCCCTGACACCTGAAGACTGGTACTTAAACATTTACAGGCATACCACTGGAGGAAAGTAAAAGCCAACTTGTCAATTGTCATACATTTTTCAATTATGAAGCATCAAGTACAAAGAGGAAAGTAAATAGATAATAGGTATGTGTTCTTCAAAAGTATGTACACACAGGCTTCTTATCAAGAGATAAGAAATTTATATTTAATTGACATTAAATAATTTTAAATGAAGGAAAACAGACTCACATAGCAAGGCAATATTTCAAATATTGATTGGCATATATTCCTTTTACTTTCTTGGTGTTAACCTTTCCTATATTCAATCAAAGGTATCCTTTACTTCTGGGAGAGATGGGGAAGGATAATTTTGATAGGAATACAAAATCAAAGAAAGGGCTTATGGTATCTTATGGAATAACTAGAGGCCCGGTGCATGAGATCCGTGCACTTGGGGGAGGGGGAAAGTGAAAAAAACAACAAACACTAAAACAAGTAAATATCTAATCAACAGAACATATCCCCTTTCTAATTCCAATAATTAGGAGCCCTTTCCCAAAGCACAAGAATGCTTGAATAAGCCCAGCCACTCCATGCAAGTGCTTGTACTGTTGGAATCCTATTATTCATCCTACTGGTCTAATGGCATGGGCCATTTCGGGGAAGATGAGCAACAGAGAATGAAAGTTGGTAAATGGGAAGGAACAAACCACCACTTCAGTTATAGACAGAGAACAGCATACTGTGAGACTTTCTTAATAAGAGGAAGCAGAAATCCACCTTGGAAATTGAAATTCTTTCTAAAAACATACACAAATCGAAAAGCTTCAAGTTTCTGTATTAGATTGCTAGTGCTGCCTGAACAAATGACCATAGACTAGGTTCTTAAACAGTTGGCATTACTTTTCTCACACTTATGAGGCTGGAAAGTCCAAAACCAGGTGGCAGCAGGGTTGGTTTCTTCTGGGCCTCTGTGCTTGGTGTGTAGAAGGTCGCCTTCTCTCTATAGCCTTCCCTCTCGGTGTCCTCATGTCTTCAAATAAGGACACCAGCCATATTAGATGAGGGACCCCTCTAGTGACCTCATTTTAACTTAATTCATTCTTTAAGGACTTCGTCTTCATGGACAGACACATCTGAGGTACTGGAGTTAGGACTTGGGGATGGGGCATCTCAGTCAATAGCAATTTCTGAAAAGTGTCCCTCTCTCCTTACCTGCGTGTTGTGCAGTGAGTACATTCTGTATTAGTGGGATATTTTCAAGGCAGGTTCTTCCCAGTGTGCCTTGATTCCAAGCCCCAAGAAGGTCCCATTGGAAAGAGTAGTGGTAATGAAGTATACATTGCTTTTTTCATTTGGAAGGAAATAATATGATCTGAATAGATTTCAAAATACTACTGGACCAAAGGATTCTCTTATATTATTGTGACTATAGAAGTCTCACTATGATTTGTTCATCAAAATGGTCACGTGTTATTTTCCCCTTTCACATAATCTTCTGTAATCCATTTTTCTGTTGGTGGCTCCCTTATCTACATATTTTCCCAAGTCAGAAACTTAGAATCATTTTAATACTTCTTTCCTTTTTTTGGATACATTACCAAATTCTGTCTATAGCTCATCATATATAATAAAAGACTAATATGCAAATTGACCAAACGGCAGAACAACTGGTCACTATGACCACCATGGAGTAGACGCTCAACAGAGGAGCTGCCCCATGATGGTCAGTGTGCCCCCACAGTGGGAGCGCTGATCAGCCAGAAGCCGGGCTCATGGCTGGCAAGTGCAGTGGAGTGCAGTGGAGGTGTCAGGAGCCTCTCCTGCCTCTGCAGCAGCGCTAAGGATGTCCAACTACCGTGCTGAGGGACTCCCACTTCCCCCCTGGTCTAATTTGATCCATGAGATTTCATTTTACTAGGTTATTGAATCAGAATTAAATTGTGAATCGGAAATATCTGGGTCCTGAATGTTGCATCACATTATCATGACCTTAGTTTCTTGACCCCTTGGTTTCATGACTGCAGGGAAAAACAGAATAATAAAACGTGATCTGCTTACATCCCAGAGTTGTGGTGACCCCTAGTGTAAGCAGAATCACCTTGTAATACACCAGGGTGGGGAACGTCCAGCCCATAGCTGTATGAGGCCCAAGAAAGCATTTTTAGTCTGGCCCTGCCAAGGCATTAGGGGTGAGTTAATTAAATGTTTAACCAAATACAGCAGGCTAATTTTTAAGTTGATAATTTAGAATGGTCTGCAAATGATGTGATCCTTTCAGAGAAGGTGGTGCACCTTTTTAATAAAACAAACATATTCTGTTGATTTATCTTTTCAAGAGATACTACAGTAATTGTACCTACTTGACATTTACAGAGTTCATTGTCATTTATAAATTACTTATCAAGTTTTCAATTGTAAAGGAAATTGTGAAACTAAAAATTATTCTAGTAATTCTTACTTCCTCTAGAAATGTAAGGAAATCTTTTTACTTATAAAATAAGGACAGGCTGTTATAAGAAAAAAATCACCAGAAAAGTACCCTCACTTCACTAACACTTCAATTACTGCTTAAAATAAAATTAAATATCTCAAACATTCAGAAGAGTAATATAATAAATCATCTCATTCTTTATTAGAAAAGGCCAACATGTATTTCATATTTCATTAAATAAATAAATAAACAAACAATTACAAATTTAGGTGAAATTTCCTGTGTTCTTTGCAATCTCAATTCCATCTATTTCCCCAGACATAGCCACTGTCCTAAAATTGATTTGTATTATTCTCTACCATGTTTTTATACTTATAACTAACATGTATATGTTCATAAATAGCATGCAGCACTCATTTCACATGTTTTTAAAACCTTTGCTTAAATGTTGTTTTATAAAAAAAGAAATATTGTTTTATTATACATACTAGTGGCCTGGTGCACGAAATTCATGCACATTAAAAGGATTAGAGGAAATATTTTAATATTGCTATTTGACCTTTCTCTATAATAGAAGTGTCAGAGATGAAAGAAAATTAGTAAAATGTATATGAAAATCTTCCTCCGATTTGAGGTCCCCCGTCAAGCACTGCCAGGTGGGGGTCATGGCTTCAGGTCCCCCATCAAGCCCTGCCAGGTGAGGGGCATGACCTTATGTCCCTTGGCCTGGCACCAGGGCAGGGGGAGCAGCCTGAGGTCCCCTGTCAAGCCCCATGAGGTGGTGGCGGGGGGCGGGCACAGCTTCAGGTCCCTGCTGATTGCTCATTAAGACTCATTACGGGAACTCGGCCTCCGCCATCTTGTGTTAAAGAAACCACCCCCCCCCCCCCTGTGGGCCCCACCATCTTTGTGGGGCAGAAACAGTCAATTTGCATAGTCCCTCTTTATTATATAGGATGACTCTGGAAATTGTTTCCCTCACTTAGTATTCTGACTTCTAAATCTATCTATCTATATAAAATCCTAATATGCAAATCGACTGAACTGCAGAACGACCCAGGGAATAACCAGTCACTATGATGCACACTGACCATCACGGGGCAGACACTCAATGCAGCAGCTGTCCCCAGCCTGCAGGCCCTGACCAGCAAGTAGCGGCAGTAGGGGGCGGTGCTGACAAGTGGGCGGCGCCAGGCCAGCCAAGGCGGGTGGGAGTAGGGGTCCCAATCACCCTGCTGGTCGCCCCACAGATCGGCCTTGATCACCAGCCAGGTCTAGGGACCCTACCTATGCATGAATTTTGTGCACCAGGCCTCTAGTAGCTAATAAAAATGGTAGTTTTTAAAAAGTCACCTGGACTTGTGGAGAGCCCCCTGCCAGGGAAGGAACCATGGGATT
>NW_006297287.1:1094056-1098018 GCF_000327345.1 Myotis davidii | reverse complement strand
ATGGCAGTGGTTCTCAATCTTCTGGCCCTTTAAATACATTTCCTCATGTTGTGACCCCAACCATAAAATTATTTCCATTGCTACTTCATAACTGTAATTTTGCTACTGTTATGAATCGTAATGTAAATATCTGATATGCAGGATGGTCTTAGGCGACCCCTGTGAAAGGGTCATTCAACCGCCAAAGGGGTCGTGACCCACAGGTTGAGAACCGCTGCTCTAGTCTATGTTGATAAATGCAGATAATGGTCATTTATTTTTATTAGTCACATTCCAATTTATATGTATTCAGTCTCCCATTAGTGCACCCTTTGGTTTGCCTAATTTCTTGCAATTCCACAGGATTATATATTGAAACTCCTTTACATGTGTCTATTTGTTACACATGTGTGATAAATTTCCCTACTATGTTTGCCTGGATTGTGTGGGGAAGCACCAGACCTGGTTGGAAAGTCTGTAAAGAGGATTCTCTGAAAAGTCGGGGGTCTCGAAGGGGGACCTTGCCGAAGGTGGCAGTCCTGCCTTGACTTTTCCAAACAAGTCCGAGCCCTCATGTGTTTTGCTAAAATCTCTGTTTAGTCTTTTAGACCCAACCTTGTAGAAGCATGTGCCTTCTCAAGGATGCTTACCTGACTGATAGCATCTAATAGTTAATTTTAGTTCAAGCTGTTGTTACAAAAAAAGCCTAAGGAGGCAGGCAATAGAGGCTGTTTGCTCCCAAAGCAAAACAGCCCTTTAGCCTTCTCGTTCACAGAAATGTGTGTCAGAGTACTCATTCATCTGTTGCTCAAGGTCTGCCAGCCAGTCCCGGCAAAGCGGTGTCCCATGTGAGGAGCTAGGAATGCAAGGAAACACAGTAGAACCCTCAAAAACGAAGAGTAAGAAAATGAAAGTAACTGCACAGTAAGCCATTGGAGCTCGTTTGGGATTTCCAAGTTCGAGGGAATTGTTTTTCAGCTAAGGAATTCACTATCTCTGTTATGCTTAAGACTGTAAGTATGGCCCTAACCAGTTTGGCTCAGTGGATGGAGGGTCGGCCTGCAGACTGAAGGGTCCCAGGTTTGATTCCGGTCAAGGGCATGTATCTTGATTGCGGCACATCCCCAGGAGGGGGTGTGCAAGAGGCAGCTGATCGATGTTTCTTTTTCATCAATGTTTCAAACTCTCTATCCCTCTCCCTTCCTCTCTGTAAAAAAATCAATAAAATGTATTTTATTTAAAAGAATGTAAGTATGTTTTCCATTGGAAAAATAAGCCTATTTCTGAAAGTAAGGAATAAAAAGTTTTTTTCTGTATTTCCCTAGGAAGCAATGGTTTTATATATATTATTAAAATTATTATGTTATGTTAATCAGGAAGTTTATTACTTTAAATAAACAGATTACTTAATACTGTTTAATAATAATAATAATAATAATAATATATAACAATATAATATATTTGACTACCTTCCCAAGGTTTGAATTTTAAGATTTGCTTTCTTTCCTTATGAAAGAAATTTTATATTTATGGTATATGGAAAGTTCTGTCAAATAAGGAAATAATAATTATATTCTGTTTATATGTACATATTAAATAGATTCTAACATGCTTTCATTTATAACTCATTGTTATAACATGATATTGTAGAATATTGTGTTTTGCAGAAAGGACAGGATTCCATACCATATGCATTATAATCAAATCAGTAACCATGTCCTTTTAAATTTCTTCTCATTTGGAGATAGTCCCTGTTTTATTATAATGTTTTTGTTTTTTTTTAAAAAGTTACAACTTCTGAAGACTCATAGAAAGGACTCCAATCTAATTTTAAGCTACATATCTCTAATAAACTTTCAGATCATCCCCTTGAATTAGATAAAAATTATTAGAACTCTATACAGTACCTAGATTTATAGAAAAACTGGCAAGAAAAAATCAGGAGAAAAAGAATTTAATTATAGGACTAAATGGGCTAAAAATAATTGTAATTTTGCTAATTCTTGTTCTCTTAGCAATGTGTTTGCATGAATCTAGTAAGAATCTGATTTCTTCATAACAGGACATAGGTCAGTTTCCAGTTGTGGTTTTATTAACCAAAGCTTTGCTGGAATGTCATGTCTGAGAGAGACCTGCCAGGACTCTGGATGTCGCCAGGAAGCTCTCAGGAATGAAGATTGACTTTGAAGCCCTTAAGCACCTTGGATAAAGAGCCTGGTGCCTTGCTTGGTCACGTGGTTCATGGCAGTCTTTCCAGGTAAGGAAGGAAGGCTGCTTTCCTGAGAGATGGCATGAAAGGAACCTCAAAGCACCCGGTGGCTCGGACTTGTTTGGAAAAGTCAAGGCAGGGGCTGCCGCCTTCTGCAAGGTCCCCTTAGAGGCCCCCAGCCTTTTGGAGAATCCTCCTTACAGACTTTCCAGCCATGTCCCATGCTTCCCCACAGAGTTGGGCCATATTCATGTATCAAATGTATTAAATATTGTGAACATTCTTTTTTCCTACATGTTCAAAGCTTGGTATTATTAAGTGTAGTTTTTCTAAATTGTTAAAAAAGTGCATTTTTTCTTCTCTAGATTACCACTGAGATCTATATTCTTCTCACATCTTTAGTGACCACTCAATTTTTCTATTCTATTAAGTGGACTTTTCCTATTGTTTGTCCATTATGGTTGGCTGATAATGGCCCAGGAAAGATGTCCACACTCTAATCTCGAGAAACTGTGAATATATTACCTTACATGCCAAAAGAAACTGCAGTGTGATTGCTAAAGATTTTGAAAGAAAGAGATGATCCTAGATTATGCAGGCGGGCCCAATATAATTACAAGGGTCCCTATATGAAGAAGGCAAAAGGCCAGAGATGGAGAGGGACATGTGGGAACAGAATCACAGTTTGGAAAAATGCAAGGCCCTGAGCCACAGAATGCGGGCAGCCTCCAGGAAGTGGGAAATGCAAAGAACCTCTGGAAAAACAAACACAGAATAATGGCCCCATTTCTAGATTTCTTACCTTTTAGGCTTCTGACCTCCAGAACTGGAAGATAATACAGTTTGTATTAAGCCTCTCCTTTTTTTGCGAGGTGTTACAAAATCAGTTGGGAATGAATATACCCATTTTTCTATTGATCTGACCTTTTTCACATTGAATTTAAGAAGTACACTCATAAACATATGTAGACAATAACGATAAATAAATATATAGACACTTACATTCTATATAGTAACCTGTTCCTTCTTCTATATTTTCCTATAATTTTGTTTTTAATTTTGTTCATAGTATCTTTTTGTGGGACACAATTTTTTAGTTTGTTGTTCAGTCTTCCTTTACAGTTTGCACTTTTATGCCACATTTAAGATTTTTCCTTTATTTCAATGTCATAAAAGTTATGCTCCCATATGTTTTCTTTTAGAAAAACCTTTATACTTTGCAATTTCATATTTAGGCCATCAATTAATTTGATATAGATTTTCATACATGGTGTTTTATAAAACCTCCAATTTTGTAAATATCAACATTGTATATATTCATCCTTTGTATTTAACCTATATAATTCTGATATTATTTTCTCTTTGTTCAGTGTTTTTTTGTCTTTCAAAGAGATTTCTTCAAAATTATCTTTGAACTTCGTATTAATTCTTAACACACATTGCAATAAAATATTTAATGTGTAAGATTAGTTTCTTATTCCCTACTTATTTCTTTTTAATATCATCCTGTTTTTATTCCATGAATGAAATATCTCCCTTCATATCTTTGACAATATAAATTACAACTTTTTGTTTTTACTTTAATGATCCTTTGCTCTTATGGACGACAATGAGGTACCACAAGCACAGATTGGGAGCTCATTGACTATAGGTGGGACTCTTCAAACAGTAAACATTACTGTTGACGGATTATGCAGAACTCAGAGCATTTTATTTGGGACCCTCACCATTTATTCCAAAAGAGGAATCCTCCTATCTCTTACGGGGCTTACAG
>NW_006297287.1:1087638-1093359 GCF_000327345.1 Myotis davidii | reverse complement strand
GCTGTCAGGGCGCTCTCACAACCTGCACTTTCACAGAATGATGTTTCACACTTAGACTATGGTCTGTAGGTAAAGGAATAATTTGTAGGCATATTGAACATATCTGTCCTCAGAGTTACTTACCAACTATAATTCTTAAGCCTTCCAAGAATCTTGTATTAGTTAGAATAGAATGAGCTATACTGTGGTAACAAATAAATCCTGAAATCTCAACGGTTTAACAGACTAAGTGTTTTTCTTTCACATAGAGTTTGACACAGATAATTCAGCTCTCCTAGAAGGCACTCCTCTACCCGAAGACTTAAGGATCCAGTTTGTACCTGTATTATAGATTTACCATCTAGATTGCTTGCCTTCCAAGTTCATGTTTAGAAAAGGAAGGCAGAGTAGGAAAATGGCCCGGAAGTGATTTATGATTTTAGTCTCATGGTGACTTGTGTTACAACTGCCCACATTTCATTGGTCAGATCTCAGTCAAATACCCACAACAGAACCGCATAGAAGACAGTGAGGCCTGGCCGGTGTGGCTCATGGTTGAGTGTTGACCCATGAAGCAGGAGGTCATGGTTGGATTCCTGGTCAGGGCACATGCCAGGGATGCAGGCTAGCTCCCCAGTGTGTGTGTGTGTGTGTGTGTGTGTGTGTGTGTGTGTGTGTGTGGCAGGAAGGTGGGAGGAGTGTTAGTGGAGGAGGCAGCTGATTGACATTTCTCTCTCATCGATGTTTCTCTCTATATATACCTCTCCCCTCCCCTCTCTAAGATCAATAAAAACATATAATTTTTTTAAAAAAATTACAAATAAGGCAGTGAAATATCTTCCTATGTGCAGTGGAAGAGAAAAAGCGTTAAAAGCACAGGTTGCGTGTGTTATCGCTGGGCCATGCAAACGGATTTGCTTCTTGAAGATCTTCCAACTGAAGGAGAGCTTTCAGCTTTCCTCTCTGCTAAGAAAATTACCACTCATCCATCTGCTTCCAGCTCCCAGAATCTGTTGATTTTTCTTTTTAGCTTTTACAGCCTTTCCGATTATTTTTGTCCTTCAGGGTTTATGCCTTTTTCCTTTATTTAAGTGGGGTTTCAGAGTATAGCAGTAATAAATAGCTATGTTCATGTTGCTCTATTTGATCAGAAACTTGAAAAGTTATTTGACAAAAAATCCTTGCTGAAGTCACATAATGACCAATTTATAAATCAACAAATGCCTAAAGAGCTAAATCTGCCTTATACGTGGAAAAAATACTAGTAAAAATTCATTAAAAATGCATGAGTAAAGTACTGACTTGTGAAAGTTTAATTTCTACTAATCTTATTCTAATTTATGGAATATTTGTTTATAGAATTTAATATTTCTAAGGAGGACTGCAACAATTACCTAGAGGTATCTGTGCAGACTTTCTTAGAATGCAATAATTACTGACTTATCATGTCTGAAGGCATAGCTGATAAGAAGTCACCAGATTCTCAAGAGTTCCTACATTTTAACTAGTGACAAATTCATTGTTTTCCAGCCCACCTAAGTGTGGGTGTGTGGGGAGGGGGGGAACTCACAATGTAATCTAAAGGAGATAACCATCTGTGGGGATAAGTATCCAATGATGATCACAAACAGGAAAACACAAGCCATTCTCATCCTTGATCCCAGTGAACTTGAGGGACTTACTCATTGCGAAGAACTGGACTGCACTATGACCTCCTTGAGTAAAAAGCCCCTTGGTCCCTCTCTTACTTTTTGTTTCTGTTTAATATGTAAATGTGAGTGTGAGATCTGCAGTGTCTTTGCATACACTAACTTAAAATGTTTATAAGTACAGTTTTCTGAAATGTTTCTATTGAAATAAATTGCTTAAAAATAAAAAAGAATTGAAAACTTCCAACGTATTCTTTATAGTAAAAAGTTATTTTTTTTACAGGAGAAATTACCAGAACTCAGAGAAGCTTTAAGAGACTAGATTTGGGAAGTCAAGTAAAATATATGCTATTTATTTTAATGATTTTGATTCCAAATAGATAACATTTTTCTGCCACCATCCCAACTAATAAGAATAGCTTTTAAAAATAGGAATAATAATCTGAAGAAGAGAAACGTGCACACACCAAGGTTGGCGTGAAATACCTGGATGCTTTAGAAACTAGACTAAAAAGTGAGCTGCCTACTATGAGATAAGATTCAGCAAGTAAAATAAGCTGAATAAACAGTTTGTTTGTTTTTAACTTTGACTGGAAGACAATTTTTTAAAAGCAAGAAATAATTTAAAATGACTAGAAAAACATTAAGAATTACTAGTAAATTTTAGCTGGACGATTATGAGTTTTATTTTCTCTATAACTTACTCAATTGGCCAAATTAACCTGAGGTAATTTATATCTTGCTTGACAAAAGTAATGTTTATATTAGGTTAGAATTTATAGCAATGGGGACACTGCTTGAACTATGTAACATTTTTCTGTCTAATTCTCTATAACATAAATCTGAGCTATTAAAATGCTTCTTAATTTCTTATTTTGAGTTATACCATTTTTAAACTTTCAACAGTTAATAAACCTAAAATCATATATTAAAACTAAAATAGCAATATGAAATTATATTTTAAATATGCTGTTCAGTTGCTTCTGTGGGATAGAGATTATTCTATAGGTATGAGACAAGCACATGTATACTGAGATATTAAATTCTTGAGAAGGAATGATCTTAAAGTTATACTATACCAAAATCAAATGTTTTTAGTATTGTATTCATTTCTTGTTACTACAAAACAGTATTCAATAGAGATATGAAATGCAGCAAGTCTCAGAATAAAATGGACTTTAATCTTCTCCAAATTTCTTAGAGTACTAAGAATGATATGTAGCTACATATATATTTCAATATCTGTGTTTAAATGGTTGGAGGTAATAGAAATAAAAAACAAAGTAACAATAATATTTGAGCTTTAGCAATGATGTTTCTTTGATAGAGTTAAAATTTATTATCCTACAGGAAATACTTTCAGAGGAAATCATTATACTGGCCTGAGAATTTAGGTATGTTTCAGTTGTACCAAATGATCACAGCTCTTAAAACTATCCATGCCAAAAGTTCCTCTATATTTAAGAATATGAAAGTAAAATCCATAAAATTCATCTGAATTTTATTCACACAGACAATAAATTAAACCACTTTCATAGTCAGGTAAATGGACTGATTGCCTAGTCTTCAGATTGGGTTTCATAATTCAGATCTACTTTTATTTAAAGAAAAGAAACAAAGTAGAAAAAACTGAATATAGAAGCCTACTTCATTTCATTAAGTAAGGTATTATAAAAATTCAATAATAGCATTACTGATATCTGAGAATGCATAATGAACAGGCTGTAGGACAGCTATTTTAAAATGTTATAATAGAATCTCAGAGACATTCCTGTCAAAATAAAAGAGAAAAAAAATAGGACATGCAATGAGAACTAGAAATAAAAGATGTTTAAATCCAATAGGCAAATCAATGATTAGGGAGCAGGGTGGCACCAAAAATAATAAAACTGCCTACCACATTGCAAATATAACTGTGAACAGAAAATTGCTTGAGGTGATTATCAAAAGTTACAGTAATCAATGGGAACACCAGTAAAGGGCATTAATTAGAGCTTTGTGGTGTCCTAGATTGATAATGTGACTATCCAGAAAGGACGGGCAAGAGCTTTCATTGCCAAGTAAATACTGGGTGCTCCGATGATGAATGACATGGTAACAGCCATTGCCATAGTCAGAAAAGAGAAAACAGAAGGCCGCTTGTCCCTACAGTCTCACAGAGCCCATCAAAAGGAAAGTGATCTAAAGGTAGATATGAGGACAGAGGAAAAGGAACCTATGCTTTGGGACAATTTTTAATGAAACCAAGCTCATCCTAGAAGTCAATAGACACACAAAAATAACAATGGTTTCCGGAATGATTTTGATCCACTCCCACACACACATACCCCCCCCCACACACACACACGCAAATACACAGTGTACTTTTCAGAAATAGATTTAGCCTTTTAAAATAATCTTGGTTGACCGTGCCCACATAGTCCACAGTTCATCAGGTTGGACGGAAATGAGACAACTGTGTCGACAATGCTGCCGAACAGATGTCAAGGGCAATGTTTTTGTTCACTGCAGTGGAAGGTAGCGGAAGAGAAATATCCCCACTGAACACCTAGTAATCTACTCATTTCATGATAGTATATTAGTCATTTCATAATGCTTTCATGACTAAAATGACTAGAATAGATTTCATGACATAATGTAAAAAAAAAAAATAGTTGTTTTGGTTCAGTATCCTGCCTAGAACTCAAAAGAGAACATGGTGATTTGTGGTTTCCATTTCAGCTTAGAAGGGGTCTCTACAGTCCTCCTAACAACAAAAAGGCTAAACAAACTGAAAATCAACAGCTTTTTTTTAGGTCCCTCAGAAAATTTAATCACAGGGAAAAAAGAGACCCTCAAAATTATAGAGACAAACAGGTGGATGCAGAGGATCACAAAAGCCTGGAGGAGCCCCCAGGAGAAGAAATGTTAAGAGATCTCTGGCCTGTGTGGCTAAGTTGGTTGTGTGTCTTCCCATGAAACAAAAGATCACTGGTTTGATCCTGGTGAGGGCACATTCCTGGGTTGCAGACTTGATCCCCAGTAGGAGGGCAGGGTACAGGAGGCAGTTGATCCCAGCCATTCATGTCCACCCCCCCGCCTCTCTCTCCTAACTTCCTATCTCTAAAGTCAATAAAATCATTAAGAAAAGAAATATTAAGAGAAATTCTTTGGAAAAAAGAAAATAATACATATAAGTGAGAAACTTAGGTTCACATAAATAGAGAAGGCCTGTTGGAGGAGAAATAAAGAAGGTAAAATAAAATATTTTATTTTTATTCATAATTGATCTAATAGTTAATAATTTGTTCAAAATTATAATAACAATGTATTCAATGATTCAAACGTAGGTAAGTGAAACTAATACCAGCAATGTTATCAGGGATGGGAGAAAGGGACTAGGAATACTCTGTCCTCAGGTACTTGCAGTTCGTGTAAAGTGCTATTGTGTTATCTGAAAGTTGACTAAATTATTGGTAAATTTACAATGTAAACTCTAAGGCAACTGCTATTGATATGTTAAAAGAGGAGACAAAATGACATAATATAAAATGTTCAATTAAAAACAGACAGATGAAAATCAGAAGAAGTCAATAAGTGAAACAAAGAACAGCACCATTAAGGCAATGAACGGAAAACTAGAATAAATGTGGTAGATGTTAATCCAATTATATCACTAACCATTTTAAACGTCAGTGATATAAATATATCAATTAAGGGACTGAAACTGTCAAAATGAATAAACTAACAAGATCAAAATTTATGTCATCTACAAGAAACTCACACTAAATATAGAGACACACAGATAGATTAAAGAGTAAAGGGATGGACAATGCGGGGGGGAAGGAGACATATGTAATACTTTCAACAATAAAGAATCTAAAAAATAAAATAATAAATAAATAAATACACACAAAAAAATAAAGGGATAGAAAAAGATATACCATGATAACAGTAATCAAAAAAAGATGGAGTAATTGTAATAATTCCACACAAAGCAGAATTTACAGCAAGGAACATTATCAGGCATAAAAATTGGCATTCCATAACAATAAAATGGTCAATACTCCCAAAAGACATAGCAATCCTAGAATATGTATATGCCCAACAACAT
>NW_006297287.1:1080961-1087617 GCF_000327345.1 Myotis davidii | reverse complement strand
CATACAAGTATGCTCTCAGAGGACAACAGAATTAAACTACAAGAAATAATAGAAAGATGACTGGAGAACCATGGTGTTTAAACAACACACTTCGAAATACTACATGGGCCAGAGTAAAAAAAAAATCAAGAGAAATTAAAAAATATTTTGAACTAAACCAACATTAAAATAGTAGGGTGCAATGAAAGCAGTGTTAAGAGGAAAATTTGTGGCACTGAATTTGCATATTAGAACAGAATAAATATCTAAAGTTAATAACCTAAACTTCTATGTTAGTAAACTACAAAAAGAACAGCAAATTCAATCCAAAGTAAATAGAATTAAATAATAAAAACTAGAGCTGAAATCTATATAATTAGAAACAGAAACTAAATAGAAAAAATAACTAAAATCAAAAATTGGTTCTTTGAGAAGTTCAATAAAATTGATAAATCTCTGGGTAGGTTAACTAAGATAATAAAGAGAAATTACTAATTTCAGTAATTAAAGAGGGGTCATCACTAATGACCTCATGGACATTAAATGTATCATATAGGAATATTATAAACATTCAAAAACATAAGTCTATGACCACAAATTTGATAACTTAGGTGAATGAATTAATTCCTGAAACAACACACACAGCTAAAACTCACACAAGGAGAAATTTATAATCTGAATAGATCTATATCTATTTTTAAATATGTATGCTATTGATTTTTAGCAAGAGAGAAAAAATAATGATCAGCTGCCTCCTGCACGACCCATACTGCGGATCAAGCCAGGAACCCAGGCATGTGCTCTGACCAAAATCGAACAGGTGACCTTTCATGCATGGGACAATCCTTAATTACTGAGCCATACATGTCAGGGCAGACCTGCCCTGGCAGATATATAGCTATTAAAGTAATTAAATCAATAATTAATAACCTGTCAAAACATAAAACACCAGGACCAGATGAGTTCAATGTCAAATTCCATCTAACATTCAAGGAAAAAAAAATATAGCAATTCTCTATAATTTATTTTGGAAAAAAAAAGCAGAGGACATATGTCCCAATTCATTCTGTGAGGTAAGCATTACCTTAATACCAATACTGAAGAAAGCCATTACAAGAATGGAAAATTAAGACTGATATCTGTCATGAGTATGTATGTAAAAAGGGTCAACAAAACATTAGCAAATAATATCCAACACTACATTACAAATATTATACACCTCAAGCGAGGGTGATTTATTTCAGGTGTGCAAAGCTTGTTCAACATTCAAAAATCAATAATGTAATCAAGGATATTAATAGCCACCCAGCATGGCTCGGTGGTTGAGCATCAACCTATGAACCAGGAGGTTACTATTCAAGTTTCGGTCAGGGCACATGCCTGGGCTGCAGGCTCGACTCCCGAACTGGGGCATTCAGAAGGCAGCCAATCAATGATGCTCTCTTATCATTGATGTTTCTATCTCTCTCCCTCTCCCTTCCTTTCCTTTCTGAAATCAATAAAAGTACATTTTTAAAAAGAACATTAATAAATCTGATCTATATATGGAGAAAAAAAAGCATTTGACAAAGCCTAAGACCTACGCATGATAAAAATTCTCAGCAAACTAGGAATAGAGGGTGATTTCTTCAAATGGATAAAGAACATCTATAAAAACCCTACAGTTCACATTATATTTAGTGGTGGGAAACCAGATGCTTCCCTGCTAAGATCAGGAACAAGGCACGGATGTTCCTTCTTACCACTCCTATTTTAGATGATAAGAGAAGTCCTAGATAATGCAATAAAACAGGAATAGGAAATAAAAGGTATATAAATAGAAAAGAAAGAAATATTTGCAAATGATATAGTTATCTATACAGATAATTCCAAAGAATCAACAATAACAAAAAGCCTCTTGAAACTAATAAGCAATTATAACAAAGTTATAGGATACAAGATTAACATACAAAAGACAATTGCTATCTTGTGTACCAACAATGAAAACATAGAATTTGAAATTAAAAACTCAATACATTTGTATTAGCACCAAAAATATTTGAAATGCTTAAGTGTCAATCTAATAAAATATGTACAAGGTCTATATGAGAAAAAGTACAAAACTCTGGTCAAAGAAATCAAAGAAAATTTAAATAAATGGAGAGATAACCCATGAAAATAAATAGGAAGATTAAATATTATAAAGATGTTAGTTCTTCCCAAATTAATCTATACATTTCAAGAAAATTATGAATAAATGTGTGGTTGTGTGGTTATGGACCAAATGCTTCTAAAATGTATATGAAAAGAGAAAAGATCCAGAAGAGTCAATCAACACAAAACTAATTCAGGACTACCCAACTTCAGGACTTACAATAAATCTTTAGTATTAAAGACAGTGTGTTATTAGTGTGTAAAGGGATCAATGCAATAAAGACAGCTCAGAAATAAATACACACAAATAGAGTCAACTGATCTTTGACAAAGGAACAAGGCAATGCAGTGGAGAAAGGATAATCTTTTTTAAAAATATATATTTTACTGGTTTTTTACAGAGAGAAATGGAGAGGGATAGAGAGCCAAAAACATCGATGTGAGAGAAACATTGATCAGCTGCCTCCTACACACCCCCCACTGGGGATGTGCCTGCAACCAAGGTACATGCCCTTGACCGGAATTGAACCCAGGACCCTTAAGTTCGCAGGCTGACGCTCTATCCAGTGAGCCAAACCGGTCAGGGCAAGGATAATCTTTTTAATACATGGTGATAGAACAACCAAAAAAATAGTAAATCAAGACACAGACCTTACACCTGTCACAAAAATTCACTCAAAATAGATCATAAACCTAAATGTAAAATGCAAAACTATAAAACCTGTAGAAGGTAACATTAGAAAAATTATAGTTGACCTTGGGTATGGTGATTTTTTATTTATTTATTTTTTAGATTTAACACCAAAGAATGATCCATAACAGAAATAATGATAAACTAAACTTCATTAAGGTAAAAAACAAACAAACAAAAAATTTCTTTGTGAAAGACATTGTTAAGAGAATAAGAAGACAGGTCACAAACTGCACTATAATTGACTTTTAGCGAGAGGAAAGGATAGGGAAACAGAGAAGCATCATATGAGAACAAACATTCTCATCAGTTGCCTTCTGCATGCCCCCTACTGGGGATCAAGCCTGAAACCTGGGCATGTGCCCTGATCAGGACTCAAACTTGCAACCTTTACATGCATGAGATGATGCCTAACCAACTGAGCCACACTGGCCAGGGCTGAAAGATATTTTTGAAAGACATATCTGATAAAACAGAAAATAAAACAATTCTTAAAACTCAACCAAAAGAAAAAAACCTACAAATCAATAAATAGATAAGAGATCTAAACAGATATCTCACCAAGGAAGATACACAGATGGCAAATAAGCATATGAAAAGATGCTCCACATTAGATATCATTAAGGAATGGAAAATTAAAGCAAGATACCATTATATACCGATTAAAATGACTAAAACCCAAAGCACTGAGAACACCAAGTCCTGCCAGTACGTGAAGCAATTGGATTCTCATTCATTGTTATTGGGGATAAAAAATTATACAGCCATTTTGACAGACAGTTCGGAAATTTTGTAGAAACTACACATACTCTTACTATAATATCCATGAATTGTGTTCATTGACATTTACCCATGTGCACTGAAAACACATGGCCACATAAAAATCTCACATGACTGTTTATAGCAGGTTATACATAAGTGCGGGAACTTGGAAGCAACGGATATGTCCTTCAATAGGTGAATAGATAAAAAAGTGTGATACACTCGGACAACGGAATACTCAGTGATAAAAACAACCGAGCTCTCAAGCCATGAATAGACATGGAGGACCCTTAACTGTATATTGCCAAGTGAACAAAGCTAAACAGAAAAGGCCATACAGTACCTCAGTCCAACACTATGACATTCTGGGAAAAGGCAAAATATGGAGACAATAAGAGATCATTGGTTAGCAGGGGTTCAAAGAGAAGAAGTATTAGATCAGCAGATGGATTACAGATTTTTATGGAAGTGACACTATTTTCTATGATATAGCAATGATGGATGCACGTCATTATACATTGGTATAAGCCCATAGAACTCTAATGTACTCTTGCTATAGTAATGTATCAATAATGGCTCATCCATTGTAACAAATATACTACACCAGGGCAAGATATGTGTGTGAAACAGTGTATGTGTGGAAGGGGAGTGATGAGAAGGCATATGAGAACTCTGTATTTTCCACTCAAATCCTCTGTAAATATAAAACTGAAACTGCTCTCAAAATAAAATCTATTAATATTTTTAAAGAACTTGGTAAAAACAAGCAAACTAAAGATGAAAACATTCTATGTAATAATCCAATGTAGAATATTAAGAAAACAATGTTATTACAGAATTACACATACATATTCAAATAATAATCACCCAAATCATCTACTTAATCTTTTGGGCTTCACAGAGAGAGAAGCAATAGTAAAAGGCAGAAAATCACTCTTCAATGGACTTGCAAATTGTATACAGCATAAATCAGAATGAAGCACCCAAGATAAAATATGCTCATTTTTAAAGTCAAATGAAAAAAAAATCATCACATTTCTTTGTTCTTGAATAGCAGAGGTAGCCTTCTGAACCTCTCCCAGCCAGCTGTGGATACCCAGAAAACAGTAGCGAGTGATAATGAGTAATTTTAAAGATGAGTGTTTCATTGTTTGGTAATTTAAATACTATTGAAAAGCACCTTAATTTGGAAGAAACTTGGCAATATACCAGTGTTTTCATTTAAGACCTTCTGGGGGAAAATTAAACAAATATTACTTTAACATAGTTCGCTGGGTTTAATGTCACAATGTTTTATACTACAATTTAAAATAAAACAATTACAAATAATCTTGAAACCTAAACAATGGCTTTTAAGTTTTAGTTCATACCCTGTAGAGGTTGTAATTCTAATTATTTGCTGTTCAAGTTAATATTTTTATCATATCAACACCAAAAAAGCAGTCTTAGATTAACATATTAATATTAGTTCTATTATAAAAAAATCTACATCTCAGATGTAAAAAAATCTTTCTTAATCATGAAAACAAAACTAAAGCAAGAATAAAAGAAGTGTACAAAAAATTATGAAAAATGATCATTTAAATGACTATCACCAATTTGAGTGAACTTGAATATTTATAATATCTATTATTATTATAGTGATAAAAGACTTGTTTAATTGGTTGATATTTGATAAAGTGTGGAAATAGATGCCACCCAATATAGTTCCACTACCAATTACGCAAGAATTCAGAGCATTGCCTGGTATATTTAGAATTAAAATTGAAGACTTCTCAAATAAAACTTCTAAACACCCAAATCCCAAACCTGCTTACAATTGTCCTTTTGCAGAAAATCAGAAAGAAACCTTATAAAATTACACTGTCCGGTATTTAGGTGAGTCAAAAATGTGAACACGGAAGGCCTCCTACCTGATCATGGCATTTTTCCCATCACTCCTCGTACACCACACCTGCCGGGTTTGGTAACCTATCTCTACGTCCCAGGGCTTGGCGTGGTGATGTGGCTTGTAACTTGGGTACCTCAAGGTGACTTGCTCCTTTGAATCAGAGCTAAAATCCACAACAGTCCTTCCGGGGAGGTCCATGTCCTTCAGCTGAGGCAGTCTACATTTACTCCACGGGCCAACTTTAAGGCTAAAAGTATATTCCTCTTCGCCGAGAGGACAGGAAATGGGGGCGGCACAGATTCTCGTCTCCGTCAGATTGGGACAGTGAGACCCTCCGTAGAGAGGGGGAGCGATGGCCACGCGGGTCCGGTGCTGCAGCCGCTTCCCGCACCCCGTGCTACACTTGGACCATTGTGAGAACTCGGATACCACACAATCCCGCGGGCAAGGGATGAGGCAAGCTTGCTCTGTGGGGGGCTGAGGGGCCAAGTGCTCACATATTTCGCTGGCGACCATGGTCCTGTTCAGCTTCTGAACACAGCGCACAGTCCGGTGCTGCAGCCCGTGCTGGGCCGTCACGCACTGGGAGGTCCGAGGCTTGGCCTGGCCCAGGACGCCGGGGGCCAGCACACAGCGGTGCCAGTCAGAGACCTCCCACTGGAAGAGGTCGCTGTGCCAGTCGCAGACTCGGAAGCAGCTTCTCTCCTTTGGAGGCCTGTGGTTCTCATCGCAGCTGGACAGGTGACTTGTCCAACCTTCGAAGTGGAAGCACCACAGTGCCCGAGTCTGGACTCCTCCAGGCCCACAGTCTCCTGTACACCGTCCCCAGGGGCCTACAGGCAGAAAAACAAGGTGTCAGTTACTCAGAGGCTCCATGCCACCATCCACACAGAAACAGGGCAATCTGCATACTTCTCCTACAGCTGATGTGAAATTGCAAATCTTGGTAGACAATATAGTTTAGTGATTCAGAAGGTGATTCTCCATCAGTTGGCCTTTATGTAGTCCCCCTTTCCTCTCTTACTAGCAATAGAAACTTGGACAAATTACTTCATATTTCTAATCCTTGTCTGGCTGGAGAGGCTGTTAGTCGAGCGTCGTCCTGTGCACTGAAAGATTGTGGGTTCAATTCCTAGTCAGGGCACATACCTGAGTTGCAAGTTCGATCACCAGTCCAGGCATGTATAGAAGGCAACTGAA
>NW_006297287.1:1079724-1080887 GCF_000327345.1 Myotis davidii | reverse complement strand
TTCTCCTGCCCTCTTCTGGGTATTTTGTAGAATAATACTTTTTAGTTTTTTAGTATTCCAGTGCAGGTATAGTACTTTGCTCCACATCATACTAGTAGTTAAAGGTCACTTTTTATTAAGTTCAGCTTTAAGCAACAGAAGTGGGAAACTGAAACACACACAAAAAAGCATCTGAACAACCAAAACAAAGTCCTTTTATGTTACTCATAAAAGATCTTATGAATGTTTAAAAACATTTTTAAGAGGAGCCTGACTGGAGTAGCTCAATTGGTTGAGCATCATCCTGTGCACTGAAATTGTGGGTTCAATTCCTAGTCAGGGCACATACCTGAGTTGCAAGTTCGATCACCAGTCCAGGCATGTATAGAAGGCAACTGAATGTTTCTCTCACACACTGATGTTTCTCTCTCTCTCTCTCTCTCTCTCTCTCTCCTTTATGTATTGCATATTTTATCATTTTTAAAGAGTGTATTCTTTCTTCTTATAAAACATGTTTGCTGTGAAACAGTAGGCCGACAGCAGACTCACACGTACTTGGTTAGAGTGTTGGTCCATGCACTGAAGGGTCTCAAGTTTGATTCCCAATCAAGGGCACATACCTGGGTTGTAGGATCCTTCTGCATCCAGCCTTGGCCCAGGGCCCAGATCAAGTATGAGCAAGAGACAACCAATTAATGTATATCTCTCCCATTTCTCTCTCTCTCTCTCTCTGTCTCTCTCTGTCTCTCTCTGTCTCTCTCTCTCTCTCTCTCCCTCTCTCTCTCTTTCTTCCTCCCTCCCTCCCTCCTTCCTTCCCTTGCTATCTCTAAGCATGTCCTTGGTTGAGAATTAAAAAAAAAAATTCTTATGGAAAACAGTATGGAGTTTCCTCAAAAAATTAAATATGGAACTGCCATTTGACCCAGTGATACCACTTCTAGAAAAGTATCCTAAGAAAACAGAAACTACAATCAGAAAGAATGTATGCACCCCTATGTTCATAGCAGCAAAATTTACAATAGCTAAGATCTGGAGACATCCCAATTCCCCATCAGTAGACAAGTAGATAAAAAAAAGCTGTGGTACATTTGCACCATGGAATATTATGCAGCAGTATAAAAGGATCTCTTACCCTTTGAGACAGCATGGAGGGACCTGGAGAGTATTATGCTAAGCGAAATAAG
>NW_006297287.1:1066831-1079700 GCF_000327345.1 Myotis davidii | reverse complement strand
GGGAGGGTAGAGAAACAGGATAGAAGAGGTCAATGAGGAAAAAGGGGGGCATATGTAATACTTTCAACAACAACAACAAAAGAATAAATGTCTAAACCTTAGTTTCCTTAACTACATAGGAAGAAGATAAAAAAAGCACTGACTTATAGAGCTGTTCTGAGGATCAATGATATAATGTAGTGCCAAGTAGACAATACTTAAAAAAAGATTGAAATCATTGTAATTATTATGTTCCAAAGCCTATATATCTAATTCATTATTAATACTTTCCAGTTGGGCAGTGTTTCATCTAAAAGAAAAGCCCTAGATCCAAGTTTTAATAAAGTAGGATTTATCATGTTTTCAATCCTTTGGCTCATATCCTCAATAGCTCAAAAGAGAAATATGTTATTAAAAAATAACCTGCCAAATTATCCTAAATTATATTTTCATTTTCTAAATAGTTGTCCTCAATTTTGGTTTTTGCTTGCAGAATAAATTACATAAAATATATGATATAGGGGATAAAGTAAGGTAATAAAAGAATAATTAGTGCTGAATTCCTTTGGAAACCCTGCTCCTACAGTCCTTGAAATATATCCCTTTTGATTTCTGATAGGTATTGACCCCAGGTAAAGCTTCCCACATTGCCTCGTCATATGCCAAATCTTTAAATTAATGAATTAGTGTCTGAGAGAAAAATATTTACTTGGGAGAAAATTGTCATCAGTCAATACTGCTGAATTAGAACAAATGCCATTTTTTTTTTTTTTTTTTGGTCACATACCAGCTGGCTTGTCCAGAAGGCTAATTATATATCTTTTCGCAAGGACTCCAAGTGACCCCATTTTGTGTCAACAGAAAAACATAAAACATTTCTCCCTTTCACTTAAATATGTAATATGAACCTGGAAAATGTTTATCAGCTGAACCATGTAATTTATACCCCCATACTAGGGTTGTGATAATCCTAAAAGCAATTCACACCCTGAGAAATGTTTTAATTTATACAAGTGAGTGGAAGAAGGTATAGTCTTTCCCAAAATCGGATACCGCACCCAAAATGCCACTTAATTACTTCATGGAATATACTTCATGCACATCTATTGCATGTCTAGGAATAGTACCTGTGTGCACAGTCAAATGCACTTAGCAGCCCCAGAGAAGGGTATTTGCAACTGGGGCCACATGCCACATGAGGATCTCACTTGAGTGGACAATGGTTTGGGTTCTAATACATACAGTCATCCCAGTTCATCCTCACAGCCCCGCTCTGGGTGTGTAAACCTAGGCAATCCCCTGTGAAGCCAGAGTTCCAGTGATCCCTTACTTTGTGAGAGGGATTAACATAGAAAATACACCCTCTTCTTTTAGTACCTCCAGGCTAGTCTCTTACAGAAATGGACAGAGGAGTTTCACTAGAGTGAATCAGCTTCCACTCACCAAATGCCCTTGGTTTCCCACATGCTTCCCCAGGCCTGTTGCCCCAGCCTTGCTCATGGGCCAGGACATGTGCATGGAAAGTGGTGCTCTCAGCATTAACTGATTTGCTCTCAAGTCTCCTGATTCTCTCCTAGATCGCTCACAGTTTGCACTTTGTATGTTGAGATGTCCATTGTTACATAAAAGGTATTTTCAGGCTTAATATGGCCAGCTGTTCTGGACTAGTGTCATTTTAATATGCCATCCCCAGTCCATCATGTCAGACTAAACATGCAAATTGTTATTATTACCAAGAAAAATTATTTCCGCAGTTATTCAGTAAAGGAACATTTCAAAAAGACATATGATTGCAGCCAACTTTGAAAATCCCAAATCAGCCTAGAATGATATAAAAGTTATTTGGATAAATTTAAAGGAAACTTTTTTTTGTAAAGCACTGGGTTTTAAAATAATGGCTGGCAGTTTATCTCTATTTGATAGGTATCAAATACACACACTTTTCCAGTTAGGATTTGTGTGCGTGTGTGTGTGTGTGTGTGTGTGTGTGTGTGTGTGTAGATTAAATAATCTAAGACCAGAAAGTTAAGTCACTCCAAACTAATCTTGAAAAAGTTAATGTTAAATTTAAGTCACCCAAAATATTTTACAAAGTTATCCCTATTTTAAAGCACTTAATTAACATATTTCTTAGCAGTAAATGTTGTTTTCTTATTAGTTTTCTGCCTACTTCTAAAATTCTGAAGGGAGCTTTTTGTTTGTTATTTGAAATCATTAACATTTTAAACATTGTAAATTACTATTCTTTCCTTAGCTTTCACATCCTCCATCTATACAGAATTTTCCAAACAGGAATATTTTTTCTAGATCAATGGAGGACAAAAGATAATTATTAACAAATAATTACTGCCATTTACTGAGGGCTAGCAATGGTGGGCTGCACTTGGTTGGTGCCAGGGGACTGTTAAATATTTAGAAATTTTACCAGGTGGCTGTTAAATCATTCATAGTTGGAAATTGGCCATGGTGGGAGGATTTATATCACACTACATATCAAGGCAAATCAAGGCCTTGTTTTTTTTTTTAAACAGCCAGTTTACATCACCCCATAGTGATTTGCCAAGTACCTTCCTGTTCCTTAAATGATCCTATGAGCTGGAGCACCTTTTATCCATTGATGAAAACGAACATCAGAGACCTTACAAAGCACGTCCACGGATACACAGCCAGTATGTGGTCACTACAGTGGGACTCCAGGCCTGTGGGACTCCTCGCTTGGGCTCTTGCCCTGCATTTGAATGAAGCCCTTCCTAGGTGTGCGTGTATGTGATCCTAAAATCACAAGGCAGATTTGTTTGTAGCTTAGTTATGATCTCTTCTATGTGTGAGTTAATACTCTTTTGGGTATGAGTAGAACAAATAATCAAGATGGTATGTGAGCAGGGGTTTCCACTCCTGGCCCTGGAAAGTTAAGAGCGCAGCTCCTGTACAACTGGGAAAGAATAGTTTCTTCTCATGTTAAAACAACTAAAAACCAAGTAAATAACAAGCAAATGTAAAGTGAATTGTGTTTGCTTGGAATAAATGGAAACTAAGATGCAAGCAAGACGTATGTGATGGGAGCAAGACCTCTCAGCAGTTGACCTGTAACAGTTTTCACTTTTCAGGCAAGGAGAGAAAATGTATTCTCTTATTTATTCAGTTATGGTTAACTATGAACACTAAGCACACACAACAGTGAAAACCACATGGCTCTGAGAAATTCTGCCATTTCAAAAAACATGCATGTTAAAGTGAAACGTGGCCTGCAGTTCGAGAAATATTTTGTCCCTTGCCCACATTCAGAAATGAAAGAACATGTTACAATTTTAAGCAGTTGCATAAAGAAAAAAATACCACCTTTAAATTTGCCATACATAAAAATATGATTATATTCAGAATATATATCTAAAGATAATCTAAGGAAAAATATTAGAAACCCTTGTTTTTAGACATCAATCATTTTTTATTTCTTAACTGAGAACAGGTCTCAAGTAATACAAATAAAACAAAATTTAGAACAATTAAAGAATCAAAAGTTTAACTACAGACATAATATGGCTCTAAATTAAAATGCATACTGTGTTGTATATGCAGCAAACATTTCAATGCTATGATGGGAATAGCAATTCTGTACTTTTTACCTGGACCAACATTACATAAAAACATCATCCACCTTCATCTTACTACCCCCTTTCTGTGGAATAAACACAGTTACCCTGGAATAAAGTGCCATGTATTTTAAGTCACGTGAGTTTCAATTAGCAGGTTAAAATTCTGGTGTAAAAAATAAATTGTTTGGACTGGAAAGGTAGCATTAATGAACTCTCAGGTCACATTCGCAGTTAATACTGTGATCTCTCTCTCTCTCTCTCTCTCTCTCTCTCTCTCTCTCTCTCTCTCTCTCTCTCTCCCCTGCCTGTGTTTTTATAGAAAGTGCAAATATATGAATACTCTAATGTAATATTCCTCCAGAAGTAGAAAAGTTCTGGTAAATTGTTCTCTTGATCAAGTTATCCTTAACTGGCTTGGTTTCGATGCATGTATCACACAATCTAAATGATCACATTTAAGACCACCTGCTGGATGTCTGAATTTTAGGTGTGGTATTCACTATGATACCTGCAAAAAAAGAAGAATTCTAGAGGACAGAGAGAATAAGCACACTCCCCATAGTTTTTGCACAGTTCTCGCCCCTGTTTGAGGCAGCAACCCTGATTTAATACCATTCATGCAATAGGAAATGATTGATTTATTATTCATTTTTTAAACCACAGCTTTTATTATTCTGACATGGCTTTAGTATTCTGACATTGCCTTATTTTTAACTGGAGCAAAAGGGGGTGAGGAATGACATAAATGCCAATGCAGAGCTTTAGTGTCTTAAACAAATTGTTTGCAGATCATCTCTACATCAAAGCTCTCATAAACCTCAGAATTACAATAGGCAAGATCAAACAACACTGGCTTACCTGTGAGATGCCTCACCTCCAAGGAAAAGCGTGAAATTTATGTAGTGACTTTTCAAAAAGCTTTATATCAACCGTGATATAATCAGTGTAATCTCTCCCTTTACATAGTGGACAATTATCTAAGAAATGGCATTATCCAAGAAATCATATTTCTAAAATACATCAAAGAACTCAAGGAATAAAAAAAAAGTGTGATCTGAGTATTCAGTTGTTAAAATAACCACTATTAATTACCCACTACTTGAAAGGTAGTGTATTATACTCTGGGGTATAAAAATGAATGAGGCATTAAATATCTCTCAAAACCTGTGCTCTGCATGTCATGCCCATTTGCTCATGAAAAAGACATGGGGCCCCTCCTTCAGTGCTATCTATACTTATTTTACACACAGGACTGACAGTCTTTTTTATTTTTTATTTTATGTCATTTTTTAATTGATTTTTAGAGAGGGAGAGGGAGAGAGAAATAGAAACATCAATGATAAGAGAGTATCATTGATCGGGCCACCTCCTGCATGCCCCCCATTGGGGATCGAGCCAGCAACCTGGGCATGTGTCCTGACAGGGAATCAAACCATGACCTCCTGGTTCATAGGTCAACACAACCACTGAGCCACACCAGCAGGGCAGGACTGGCAGTCTTAATGCTTTGGCTTCCTAAAGCTCATTGGATCTAAAGCAAAAACCGGAAGTTGGGAGAGAGCACTGGAGGCAGATATGCTCACAGAAGCCAAGACGATCGTTTCCAAGACAATGTTTCTAAATCTATCATGATAATTAATAACCTTTCCAATACTAGCCACCCGATACTTTCTAAACTCGCAGAGGAAACCTGTTCATTAGTAACAGCCATTAGTGAGTCATGCATCAGATATCAATAGAAATACAATGGAGAAAAAGTTTTTAAATGAGAAGGCATTTCAACCCTAATGCATTTCATCTAAAAACTCCATTGCACTTTTTACAGAAACACAAAATTCCTTTATTAATAGTAAAACAATTTCCAAATCAAGCATATCCTTTTATCTGAAGGATCTGCATGCTAAAACATTCCAATAAATCTCTTCAGGAAATTTTAACAGCAACAGTTAAATGCTTCCAAATATAACTTATTTTTCATAGGTATGAAGATGTACTTTTGAAGACATGATTCCATGCGAGAATACCACAGAGTGTTCGGACTGAATATTTGCACTCCGAAGTAAGCACAGGCATGTTTACCGACGCCCAGGCTCTTTCTGTGTGCGCGTGTTTTTGTTTGACACTAGCAGCCCTTTCTGAGTCCATTTCATCTTGGTGGACAGATGTCTCTTAATGAAAAGCAAAGTGCCGCTGTTACTTATCACTTATGGCTACAAATTATTAGTTGCCAGTGGCAACTAATCCACTAAAAGTAGTACAACCGCAAAGCAGTTTGGAAATTTATCTGAACGACTCATCAGTTAATGCCAACACCATAGACAGAAAACTACCCTTGACAATTGTTTATCAATATTTTTAGTTACCATTCCACTTTCTAAAAATGCTGAGGCCTAGAAGAGACTCTCAAACCTCATGAACTTCACTGCATTCTGACACAAAGCGGATCTTTTCAGATCACTAAACCCTATAGCCTGCTTACTGCCTAGAAGGTGGGAACGAAAAGGGAATCATTTAGCCCACAGTGTTTGGAGGAGGCAATAAAGGCCAGGCAAATTCATTCACTTGCCCACGGTCACACGGTCATTTTGAGCGAGAAATGGGACTGACAGCTCCATCCCAGACACCCGATTCAGTGATATCACACTGTAACACACCGGCTTCGTTATAAAGTTCTAAGACTACAAGGAAAGAACAGGACCCCCTAAATGGTTGTAATCCAAGGTGTGGGGAAAGGAAGGGAGGAGAAACAACAAAAAGGTGGAAATGTCATGAAAACACAAAACACACAAGCAACAGACTGCCTGTTAATGCTGAGGATTTCGGTCCCTGGATGGGCACCGGAAGCAGCTCCTCTCAGGGTCCCTCACTGCATTATGTGAACTGCGTCCCGCCTGGCTTTGCAAGCTTGGGAACAAGGCTGAGCTCCTGTTCGAGAACATCCAGCGACGTCCCAGGGGTTAGCACATGAAAGAAGCCTCAGGCACCAATTAGAAATTGTGTCCCTAGAATAACTACAGTAATGTTAGAACAGCTGCCTCTTTTTTTTTTTTTTTGAATACCTACTGTCTCCCCAAGCCCATACATACTTATTGATACTGGTCTGCTTTGCTTGATGAGACCATCAAAGCATGAAGTCCAAGAACCTGGTCAAGGTACACAGCTCAGGGCAGGGAAACTGGATTTGTCTCCACAATTTTATTGACTCCAAACCTTTTCCTCATCAATTGCAGTTTAAGTGCTTTTATATAAAAAATCCTGACCCGAGGATATGTTTACTGATTTGAAAGAGAAAGGAAGAAAGACGAGAGAGAGAGAGAGAGAGAGAGAGAGAGAGAGAGAGAGAGAGAGAGATGTGAGAGAGAAACATCAATTGGTTGCCTCCCATACATGCCCCACCTGGGGATCCAACCTGCAACATTCTGATGTATGGGAGGTGCTCCAACCCACCAAGCCACGTGGCCAGGGCATAACTATTTTTAACAGCAATATCTCATGAGCAGATGAAGCCTTGCAAAGCCTGCAGGTAAATATTTGGAAGGGGTTCCGCCCTGACTACAGCTGGGGTGAGGACCCAGAGCTGCCCTGCTCTCCAGCCTAAGGTTCCTGGTCCCGGCTCCAAGGCGGGGCTCGGCGGTGGCCTGGAACTCCTGCGGCTCTAATGCCTGTCCAGGGATATTTATGGGGTGTTCTCATCCCCTAAGTGCATCTCCATTCAACTGGGACTTGACTTCAGTTAAGCTTTCTAGATCCCCTGAAGGAATCCTTTACGCAGCATTTTCTATCCGCTAAGTGGAAGGCAATGAAGAGTAAGTCAGACACAGAGGAAAGCCGAGTCTCTCATGTCTGTTTCTTTTCCTACTCAGAAAGCAGACTGGAACAGGCGCTCAGGAGGCAGAATTTTCAAACTCTGTCCCTGCCCCCTAAAGAGAGTAAGGTGCTAATTCCACACTGAATAAGCAATACACGCTGGGCTTGGTAACGGAGGCCTGTGCACTGTCCGTGACAGGTTCACCCGAGAGGCGGCAATGCCGGGACTATGCACATGGGCTTTAAAAATACACGGAGCAAAAGGGCCGTATGGCACCCAGGTTGTTCGCCGCTAAAGCAACTCCAGAATTAATTGTTTTCTAGGATAAAAATTGCACTAGAACATACTTGAGATAATATTTTTTCTCAGTAACATCAATTTTCTACTGGTTACATGGAGTATATCTGCTTCTCAACAAATCTCTCTTTGTAGGAGCAGACATTCATAATGGACAGTGAGGGAGAACAAAACATAAGCTGCATTTCGGTGGACAGAATTTCCAGTTAATCTAATTTCTTTTTCAAAGGAGTGATGATTCCTGTGTTGAAGCAGTAATGTTGTGACTATTTGAGACACTACTCTTATGTTCTGAAAAGTAATTTCCCAATTATTGCATTTGAAAAAAAATATATCAGAAGCACCAGTACCATGGCTGAATCACAATGTTTTTTCTATATAGAAAATAACTAGAAATGTTCATTTATCCAACACTAGAGGCCCGGTGCATGAAATTCATGCACAGGGTGGGGGGCCCTCAGCCTGGCCTGCACTCTCTCGCAATATGGGACTGCTGCCTCCTAATTGCTGCCTGCCTGCCTGTCTGATCCCTAATCACTAGCCTACCTGCCTGATCTCCCCTAACCACTCTGCCTGCCTGATCGTCTCTAACCACTCACCTGCCTGTCTGATCACCCCTAACTGCCTCTGCCTGCCTCATTGCCCCTAACCATTTGCCTGCCTTCCTGATAGCCCCTAACCACCTCAGCCTCAGCCCCCTGTGGCTTCATCCAGAAGGACATCCAGAATCATGTCCGGAAGGTCAATTGGCTGTCCGGTCTAATTAGAATATTACACTTTTATTGTTATAGTCTAAGAAGCATCCTGAAGACGCTATTTACAAACATAAAATCCAATCCCCCCTCCCCCCCCAAGCTTTACCTCCCAAACACAATCCAATTTGTCCAGGCTATTCACCCTCCCACCACCACCCTTGTCCAAACCACCATCTTTTCTTGTAGGAATGCAAAGAGTAGTGTCTTGTCTGGCCTTCCAGCATCTACTGTCCCACTCCACTCCAGCCATGACATCAATTATTTCTCCATATTGCAGGTTAATTATAATATCCCCAACAGCAGTGGTATAGAAACTATGCTCAACACGGTAACAGCTGTACCACACAGCCCTCAAAACAGCCTGGCAATTTTAAGAAGAACTACCAAACTCCTTAATTTTCTTAGATATTTTCAGGAAAATTGACAGAGGGTATAACACAAGTGTGAATGTGGTCCCTTTAGCATTTGTTGACATGATTACAGTTTCAGACACCCAGAAAAAACCCTAAGAAGGGAAGGGGCTGGACGATGTGCATGTAGGCTGCTAACGCAGACCACTCCTCTCCCCAAGAGGAAGCACCAGAAGCAGCAGGAGATGAGCAGCGGCGAGAACTGCCCAAAGGCAGGCTCCCAGCTAGAACCCTGAGGATCCTGCAGGAAATGGCTTCACACTCACAGCTAATAGGGCTTAGAGTGGCACCGTTTTCCGAAGGGTGGCATGTGAGTCAGAAACCCAGTACCTGCCTACATTCGGGGTTGGGGGAATGGGAGAAATGTGTTCAAGAAGTAGGTCTTGCTTACGGAAACACAGGTTTATTCAGAGAGGGTGATGTGAGGACATTTTTGAAAATGCACACAGCCCACCAAGCGTCTGGTTTCTGTGTTACCAGAAGTCTAGTCTATTAACAAGGTTCTGCTAAATGTTTCTAAGGGAGGGTCCCTCTCCCCCAGGCACAGACCTTCTAGCTCAAAATAAAGAGCTTTCTCTCTGGCACTTCTGTCTGAAGCAGAACAGATAAGGACATAAAGGGGAGAGAGGACAGGGAGAGGAGAGAGACAATATATCCTGCTTCCCCGGGAAGAAAGTGTCAGCCTGGGGTGTCCAGCATAGGAGGCCAAGGCCACTGAGCCCCTCAGAGAGATCCAAGGGTTTGGCCCAGTGGGAAAGCAGCACAAGGGACCAAGAATGGTACAGAGTTTCAGAGTCACCAGCCAGCCTGTCAGGAACAAGGGTCCTCTAGGGGTGGCCAGTGTGGACTGATGGCTTAAGGAGGACATCCCAGAGAAAGAAATGAGGGACGCTGGTGGTAAAGGGCTCAAAATAAATAACCAAACTGAGTTAAAGATGAATCAAAAAATTGTATTTCTAATGCACTTAAGTTTTTTTTAGCTGAGACGGGTACCCACAACAATAATTGTCACTACGTATAATAATTAAAAGGAATCAGAGAAGTTAATAAATACATCCCTCATCAGCCCAAGGGCTGACAGCCCCACAGGACACTCAAGCTCTTCGTTCAATAGTGCGCTGAAAAAAATCCATCCTCATTACCCTCTTCCAGCTGGGTGAGCACGTGGCAGTGGCCTGCAGCCTGTGTCAACTCCTGTAAGCCTCCCCGAGTCCTCTCCTCCCCCTCCCACTCCTCTGAACTATTGGAATTTCAGAAAGTGCTTTGTGGGAATTCCACTTACAATGAAATGGAATCGAAGAAATGTCATTTGAGCTATGAGGGTAGTTTACATTTGCATAATGAAAATAATAATTATTATGAGGTAGCATTAATCACTTGATAGACTTAATGCTAGTATACAAATGATTTAAAAAAATATACTAGACTTTTACCAGCATCTGGGGACAAGGAAGCACTGTGCTGTCCCCCTGACTCTCCTGGTGTAATCACCATCCAACTGAGATTGAAGATACCATGGCAACCTGTGGGAACTGCCCAAATGTTTCCAGGGGAATGGCAGCATCCTCAAAGATCAGGAGGCAGGGAGGGACCCTGTTGTTGTGTAAATTTGTAAACTAAAAAGAGTTAACATTTGAAGTTCTCTTGTCTATATGACTTCTCAAGGTTTTTAATATACATTGTGAATCCCTAAGAATTTGCTCCTCATGTACAAAAGTTCACAAACTTCTTCCCCCAAGTCACTCTTTTACTAGAGAAAAAACAAGAAGGAAATATTTTGCATGTTCAATGCTATTCTCATTAGATGATGTAGTTGGCCATATGTTTAAATCTTCATTATTATCCTATCTAATAAAGAGGTAATATGCAAATTGGCCATCACTCCAACACAGAAAATGCCCACACCCATGTGGACACAAGATGGCCAGCAGTGGAGGGAAGTTAGGGGCAATCGGGCTGGCAGGGGAGCAGTTAGGCATTGATCAGGCTGGCAGTGGAGTGGTTAGGGGGTAATCAGGCTGGCAGACAGAAGCGGTTAGGGGCAATCAGGCAGGCAGGCAGGTGAGCAGTTGGGAGCCAGCAGTCCTGGATTGTGAGAGGGATGCCCAACTGCCCAGTGGAATCATGCCTAAATGGGCAGTCGGACATCCCTTGAGAGGTCCCAGAATAAAGAGGGTGCAGGCTGGGCTGAGGGACACACACCCCCCACATGAATTTTGTGCACCGGGCCTCTAGTAGATAACATAAAATGAAACCATTTTCTAATTTTAATTTTAGGATCTACATCATAAATTGAGGTTAAAATGCAACTTCTGATCCAAAGCCTGTATATCCCTTCCTGGACACACAAGCACACAGAGCAATGAACACATCACAAAATATCTCAGGTCTGCCACCAGTTCACGGAGAACAAGATGATGTAAAACGCCATAGAGACCCACATGTATGTTAGGTATTAGCCCACCATTTCAAAGACAGGAGACAGGAGATCAAAGTGCACAGTGACAAGGCTGAATGCTGGAAACGCATGACCCAATTCAGAGTAACCATTCCACACATCACTAATTTACAGCCCAATTAAAAGGGTCAATGTCCTCAAATCTTAGAATTTCTATGTCTTTTCAAACATAGCTTGTGCTGTTCTGGGTTTTACTCAAGGATATGACAAGATATACTTTACCGTCCACACATTAGTGAATTATGGTTTTGTAATCACAATAATCACAATTCAGGTTTAAAACACTGCTTTATCCACTCTGTATGCCATGTTGGAACAGTGCAATATTCTGCAATAACCCTATATAATAAAAGGCCAGAGGGCATATGTGTCATGACCGGAACGACAACTCGTCCAGTCGCCATGAGGTGGCATTGACCACCTCTCAGTCCCGGCCCGCAAGCAGTGCAGGGCAGGACTGGGGACTGGCAAGTGGGTGGAACAGCTGACCTCTTGATCTCTTCCCCCGGCCCGCAGGCTCCAATGGATCAGCGATGGTGAATGGGGGAATCGGGGTGGGTGGGGGGAGAACCAGGCTGGCTGTCAGTCCGTTGGGATCACCAGCTCAACCTTGGCTGCTCGGGGGCTCAGGCCTGCGGGAAAGTGGGCGCAGGCGACTACACCTCCATGCACGTGCACCGGGCCGGCTGCTGATGGAATGCGCTGCCTGCTCAGGGCCACTCACACTGGGGTGGGTAGGTCGCAAGCGTGCCCTGCAGCTTCCATCAGCACTTCATATCCCAGCAGCAGTGGCGGCAGCGGTGCCCACACGAGCAGCCCCGAGCGGGTAACGCATTCCATCAGCGGCTGGCCCAGTGCACACACACAGTGCTGGCTTTCCCGCAGGCCTGAGCCCCCAAACAGCCAAGGATGAGCTGGTGGTCCCAACGGCATAATAGCCTGGCAGCAGAGGCGATGTTTGGCCTGGGGACTGGCGAACAGGCAGAAGATGGCCCTGATCACAAAAGGCTAGGCCTAGGGACCCTACCTACATGATTTCGTGCACTGGGTTTCTAAAAGCTTAAGCGACCATTACGATGGAACGATGGAACGACCAGAACGACCGAAATGACCAATCACTATGACACGTACTAACCACCAGGGGGCAGATGCTCAATGCAGGAGCTGCCCCAAGCCCGCAGGCCCCAATCGCGGATGGGGCCCACCAGCCAACCTCCCGGTCCCTCCCCCCCGGCTGGCAGGTACTGATTGACTGATCCAGGCCGGCCCTCCGGCTGGGACAGGAAACCAGGGGTGGGTGGCAGCAGACATGGCAATGAGGGAAGGAGGAGGGGAGGAGGCAGGGTGGTAGGGAACCAAGCAGTGATGGAACGCAGCCAGCTAGGGAAGGAGAAGCGGGGAGGCAGGGAGGCGGGGAACCTGATGGGCCCTGATTGTCAGCCAGGCCTAGGGACCCCACCTGTGCACGATTTCATATACAGGGCCTCTAATACACAATAAACAGTCTCTCTATATATAATTATGTATATATATATATAGAGAATTATATTAACTATATATTATGTGTTA
>NW_006297287.1:1047149-1066759 GCF_000327345.1 Myotis davidii | reverse complement strand
AATATATTTAATCCAATTCTATTTCTTATACATTATATACTTTATATAATTTATTATATATTTAGTATTTCATATACATAAGTGTACTTAATGTGATAACAATTTATTACATTATACTCTCATTTATAAGTGAATATAAGCATGTGTGTATACCAGTTGATTCTATTAGCATGTTAATATATTTTGTTAGTGCAGCTCAATACCCAAATCTAATATACTTTGCCTCTATGACAGAAAGCACTGCTTATCTGAATCTCCCATCCTATTCCATCCTCAGTTCCCTCAGGGAGACTCCCTTCTACACTGTCCCCCTTAGTTAAAATACTGTGCTTCTGAATACAAAAGTCGGTGTGATGATATCCAGCAGGTAAGGAAGTTCAGTCCTTTAGTTCTTTCTCCACACAGAGACCACAGAAATCAAACAAAGAAAGGTATTTCTGAATCACGCACAAAATGATTAATTTATATGCATTGTCAGTTTAGAGTGAACTATCCTGTTATATTCCTGTCCTACAAAAATCAATATTTAATTCATGGTCTGGATATGGAAATTTAATGTGGACCATAACACTCTACTCCCTGGGTACTAACTGACTGTAACACACTATTACAACTCTTTATTCCCCTTATGATTTCAGAGAATTAGTCTGGGCACATCCTAATTCCTACCTTGATGAAACACATTATCCGAAGCCTATACCACTTTGAAATACAATAGTCCCCTATTATCAGCAGGGAATATGTTCCAAGACCCCTGTGGATGCCTGAAATTGCAGATTGCAGCAAACCCTGTATATACTCCATTTTTTCCTACACACAAACACCTATAATAAAGTTTAATTTACAAATTGGGCACAGTAATACACTAACAACAATAACTAATTATAAAATAGAACAATCACAACAATATATTGTAATAGAAGTTATGTGAATGTGGTCCACCCCCTTTCTCTCCCCATCTGTGTGTGTGTGTGTGTGTGTGTGTGTGTGTGTATGTGTCTGAGATGTTATACTGTACTTACCTTTTCACTCAAAGAAATCACCTTGCAGCTACCCTTTGGCCTGTCTGAATTGCCAGCATCACTACCCTTGCACTTTGGTGTCATTATTAAGTAAAATGATGGTTACTTGAATACTAGCTCTGTGATACCACAACAGTCTAGCTGATAACCACAGGGCTACTAAGTGGTTAACAGACTGGGAGCATATACAGCATGGAGATGCTGGACAAAGGGATGAGTCATGGTGCCAGGCAGGAAGGACTGAGCCAGATTTGTGAGATGTCATACTACTCAGAATGGTGTGTAATTTAAAACTTATGAATTGTTGCTTTCTGGAATTTTCCACCTCATCATTTCAGACCACGGTTGACTGTGGGTAAGTGCAACCATGAAACACAAACCATGAATAAGCAGGGACTACTATAACTGAAGCCTACATTTTCTAATCTACAGTAAGATTTAGTTAAGGTTTTCTTTTACTTTGTTCATGATAAGCCTCACCATGAATCCCTATCCTTTACTTATTTTCCAGTTGATCATATAAACCATGGGATATGTTGGGCAACTCATCTCCTGGGTCCCAGAAATAGATACTGTTACCTCTTTAACTACTCACCTACAAGAAGAGATGAATCTGAACTAGCTTTCATACTCACTCTTTGCGGGGGGGGGGGGGGGTGACCCCACAGCTCCTGTGTGTCTTTCTTTTAGAACACATTTGAAAGCAATGTCCAGACTTTGGTATTCTCACTGACGAGTCCCCTTTAGGGGCTAACACCACTATTCCTCTTTGACCTGCTTCTTCTCATGATAATTCCCATAAGTAATGGAGGCAGAGCATCGCTTACAGTGCTGCCAAACCTTTTGCTCTACTATAGGAGCGATTACAGATAGGAACATTTTCTCAGCCTGGGTCTAGAAGCCTGCTCTGAATTGAGAGTAAGAAGGAACCGTGGGACAAAGGCAGCAAGCCACGACTCCTCTGAGCACCTGGGCATGTAAATTGACAGATACACACTACAGTGGTCAGGGCCCTGCTCATGTGTCTGACAAACTGGCCTTAAATTCTTATGTTCATTTAATCTTCCAAATAACTAAAGCGATGAGTCAATGTCAGTAGATACTTTAAACTAGAAGAAAGTGGGTTTGTAGGAAGCGCTGTGAAGCTACATGAGCTTTAGTCCAAATCTTGATTTTGCTCTTTAGCCCCATGGGCAGCCCTTTTCCACGTGATCTTGAGTAATTTCAAACAACAGGCTTTTGAAAACAGATGGTTTGTGTAAAGCTCTTGAACCGTGCTTGGCACACAGTGAACAGCAGGTCCATGTGGGAGGTGTTGTGAGCTACCAGGCTCTTGATCTACGCAGTGTTGATCTCAAGATCAACATTTGACATTTGGGGCAGGGCTGTGCTGTTCACTGTAGTATGTTTAAAAACATCTTTGACCTACGCCCATTAAATGGCAGCAGCACCCCTCCACCCACAGTGTGACAATTAAAAATGTCTCCAGACATTGTCAAATGTCCCTTGGGAAAATGGTTATAATTGAGAAACTGATCTACACTATATCATTGAATCCTAACAAAAATCCTGAGATTGTCCACTCTACAAAGAAACCACATTACCTGTCCAAAATCCTAGAAGTGATGAAAGGAGACCAGGACAGTGAGCCAAGAGCTGGAACTCTGTCCCTGTGTTCCACATTTTTAAAATGTGTGTTTTAAAGATTAATAATAGAAGGGCCATGATGTCTAGAAGGGTCACAAAGGGCATTCTAAGTTTAGCTCTGGGCTGCCCAAAATAATATCTGTATGATTGTGCTTTACCTCTTAACCATTTTTTTTGTTTGTTGATTTTACAGAGATAGAAAGGGACAGGGAGAGTGAGAGAAACTTTGATGCAAGAGAGAAGCATGGATTGGCTGCCTCCCACATGCACCCCTACCAGGGATCAAGCTCGAAATCTGGGCAGTTGCCCTGACCAGAAGTCAAACAGGCAACCTTTCAGTGCACAGGACGATGCTCAACCAACTGAATCACACTGACCAGGGCTATCCTATTTTTTAACTTCAAAAAAACAAAAGTTTTAGGTCAAGCCTTTCACATATATTTTAGTTAGACTTTATTAATATTGGCTTTCCATTTCTCATCCTCTGCTGTAGAAATAACCTGGACTTTGCCATCAGACAGCCTGGATTTGAACTGTGGCTCCTCCACTCTCTAGCTGTATGACTCTGGGCACTTACTTAATCACGTAATCTCACCTTTACATCTTACAGAAAAGCAAACCAAATTTTGTTGACCTCACAGTTGTGTTGACAGCCAACTCTCCAGTGCAGCCGGCTATGCAGAGCAGAGGACAAGGTATAAAATTGCAGTTGTGGAGTGAATGCCTGCCCTCAACACTTTTCTACAGAGCAGAGGTGATATGATTATTTCCCCTCCCTTAAATGCATTCTGTCTATTCACATGCTCCCCATAGAAACACAAAATAATTCAGCCTCCCCGAAATACTGGCTATAAGTCCAACATAACCCAACTGGCCCATCTAGTCTAAACTAAGAGGCTGTGGAACTGGGCCCAGCAATGGTGTTTGTTAGCTGACAAGGACAGTGGTGGCTCTCTTCCAAGGAAAGGAGTACATGAGGGGGCAGTAAAACCTGCCGTCCAGCACAGAAAAATTATTCCTTTTATCAGGTGAGTTTGAACATGTCCGTTACCCTTCTCTACAGTGATTTTGAATGAAAAGGCTTTAAGAAGATGCATTAAAATCTCATAGAAAAAAATTTCAGATATTTCTATCACTTTTCAGTCCAAGAACTTTAAAAATCATGAAAAATCTTGAGAAAAAAACATTTTTAAGAACACAAGCCCCTCAAATTGAGTGATCATCATTGTGAGCCCAAATGCAGAAAAACTATGGATCAGAGTTCCATGTTGTGTTAAAATTTTACAAAGTTAAAAAAAAATGCTGAACTCATTGGTTCTCCAAATATAGAGACCAACAACATATTTTTGTGTTTTTAGCATTAAATAGGATGAATATCTTGACACATACATAAGAAGAGTTTGTATCCTCCTCATGGGTAACATGACCAACACTGATGTCACTTTATCCATCATCCCGGGTTTCAAATATCCTCCCTAGCATCCCTAAAGTTATGTCTAATGTATCTGAATGTTCTTCTCCATATACTCTTTCAGACATGCAGCTAATACAAGCTACCTTATTTATACCACCTTGTCGCACCATTGGGAACATGCGAGAAAAAGCAATCTTAAGATGCAACTTGTTAGTGCAAAAAGAACTTTAGTCAGATAAATCTATATTCATCTTATTAAGAGGTGAAGAGAGGAGGGGGTAAAAAAGCAAAACTGTGATTACCGCCAGACCAGGTCAAGACTTGTTGGGAAATAAAAATAAGACCTTCTCGCAGATACAGAAGTGTGAAAAATAAAAACAGAAGATTGCATATACATGAAAAAATAAACTGGATTCATAAAGGCCTTCCTTTTTTTAACAAAAACACAGTATTCATATTACACAAATACACAGTTCAAAAAACACAAGCTCCATTTTTATGTGGTTCTTCATTAGCCTAAGTAAAAGAATATAGTGCCCATATATATTTAGATAATTTTGATATATAAGCATAAACTATTCAGAGATAAAATATTCACATAAATAAAATATTCAATTCAGTATTAAATACTATAAATAGTATTATAGTACTATTTCAAATACATATATAAATTTAAGTTATTTCAGTATTAACTTTTTTTCAAAAAACAACATCAGAATTATAGCAGAGCTATTAAAAACATATATTTAATATGCCGTTTCTGCCTTCAGATTGTTTAGAATCCCCTAGGGAATGAATACATACCTTAAATAATGTTAATATGGACAATTAGAAGTTATTCCAAACAATGTAGATAGGGTTTAGAAACGCTGAGACAGAAATTTTATTCACTCACAGAACTAGATGTTTCCTGGAAAGCAGAGTATTATTATAACTACACTTTCTTCTCAGAGAGGTAGGAGAAAATAGGAGCGAAGTGAGCAATTTTTTAGGAATACATAACAAATGATCTTCTGAATCAAATAGGAGAGAAGCAGAGAAAAGTTCTGGCCAGCTGCTGTGGAATCCAGGAGGGATGAGTAATTGCCCCTCTACACCTGCTGGCTGCTATTACACTATGCAAATAATTTAAAGGTTACCTTGCAGCTGTGATAGGGAACCCCTTTCAATGGTATTCTCCTGTTCTGCTAAGTCCCCCTGGGAGAGGAATGCACTCCCCATTCTGATTTAATACCTGCAGAATAATGTTCTTCTACAGGCACTCTACGGCACTCACTCGGAGTCTTTGAAAGTAACCCCATTTAAGCAACACTCTACTTGTGACAGATCTGCCTTTCTATGCTTTTAGAAATCATATTTAAAAAGGTCTTCCTTCAAAGATATTGATGTGAATAATCACTCTTTCGCCACACTCGCACTGATAACCTATTTCCATCATTTATAGTTAGTTACTCATAAGTTTGATAGTGTAAGTGGGGAGGAGAAAATAAGATTTCTTTGAAAAAATGTGAATATTATATTTGCCATCTTGGCAACATAAAACCAAGATGTAATAACATGATTAAGCGTGCTGACATTTCATTAAAAGGTCTGTGGACATTTGTATATGGCTATTAAGCAGGAACATCAGGAAATGATTACTTTTCCCCAAAAAAGCAGAAGGTAATTCTATCAAACATGTTGAAGTGAGTACTATGTCATGTGAATTAGTAAAAATGACTAAAAATTTCAGGATTTCTAATAATGTCTAAAAATACTTATAATTCCACATGAAAAACTCTGAATCATTCAATCATTTTTTGAAAGCACGTAGTAATTTGTGTTAAGTGTTTGCACATTTTGGACATATGAAAGCACATTTAATGCACTTTAGAGTACTGCTGATGCAGGAGGCAGTATATCATCCAACTACAGCTGCAGCAATTCTAAGGTCAAAGCCATTGCTTTTGGATTTGATACATTTTGTGCATGATTTATGGATTAATTTTATGGTAAATATGTAAGCTATAAGTCCCAAAAAAGCATTTTATGGTATTATAACAATAAAACATTACAGCTATGGGACGCCCTTCATCTAGGCTTATCAAAGCCCTTTCCTGACATCAGTTCATCTTTGTAATACCCCTCAGAGGCAAGAACCATTGCCTGCACTACCTTTTTTTTTTGAACACTGAAAGCACTGGGGATTTTCACACATCTCCTTAGCCTTAAAATACTACAAACCATCCACACATTTATTTCTTTGTTCTCCCTGGCATGAGCCCTACACCTTGTGCGAGCACCCGGGGACAGACTGGTGTGAAAAAACAGGAGCATCATGCCTGTCCTCCCTGTCGGAATGTAATGTGAAATACATGAACGGCTTCCATTTATGGGGAATGAAACAATGCATGACATTTATCTGTAACCTCCCCCTAGCATCTGGAAACATGCCGCTCTACAATATTTCCTAGCAGCCAAAAGCTTTGCTTCCGGGTTGTGAAAACACATCACTCACAGGCTCCTCTTGCCATAAAATTTACTGAGAATGACTTTGACATATTTCTAACAGACATTGGCCAGCTGGTTTCCAATCAAATGAGTCAAAGGAAAATTTCAAAAGAGAAGGGTATCGTTAAATGGCTGTGAGAAGTGGGCCTCAACAGCAAAGATAACATAGGAAGCCTAATGACAAGAAAAGGGGTGCATAGACCCTAAAAGGCAAACAGTAGAGCTCCAAGTTCATACCAGTGAGGCCGATTAGCTTCAGGAGCTGGGAGGCCTGAAGCTCGTGCTTTCTTGATGATGTCGTAGTATGTTCTTTGCAAAAAATAGCCCCATGTTTTCAACTCTCCCTGTGTCTATACTCTTTGCAATAGGACTTTGCAGCAATGCCGTCAACGTGTGGAGTTTACTTTTCCAGCCCCTGAAACTGGGCTAACATCGTGAGTTAGTCTGCCCAAGGAGTGCAGTGGAAGTGACTGTGCTGGTCTCAAGAGGCCCTGTGTACTCCTGCTGCCTGCCCACTCCTGCTAGGCCATGTGCAAAGCGTGGGCTAGCCTGCTGAAGGCTGAGACACCAACCAGAGCAGAAGGAACCACAGCAGTTTTGACCATCTTCCATCACCCAGCTTGTAGCTGGCCCTCTAACTGCCTAGAAATGCAAGAGCCATTCCAGGTCAGAACAGCTAGGTCCAGCCCAGGTCAGCAAAACCCCACAGATGACCTGTCATGTAGATGTGGATACATATACAATAATAAAATTATTTTGGTTTAGGCCAGTAAATTTTAACGTGTTTCTTACCAAGGAGTAAGCATCTGATATAACTACATTTTAGTAAATACTAGCTATTCCATAAGATAAACTTGAATCATTAGAAAAAGTTAAAATTCTGCCCTGCAGCCTAAATTACACAAAGCATAGACACATACACATATTTTAGAGGTATTCCTATCTAAAGTGGCCATTTAGGAGTACATAGAGGAGATATTCCAAACACAGGGCATCCCGGGAAAAGTAGGGGTAGCCATACGTATATCATACAAAATAGATTTTCAAGACAAAAGGTAACAAGATACAAAGATGGACATTTGATAATGATAAAGGGATAAATTCACCAAGAAGACATTAACATTTATTAATATATATGCTTCCAACCTGAGAGCAACAAAATATATAAAGCAATTACTCATAGACCTAAAGGGAGAAACTGGCAAAAATACAATTATAATAGGGAACTCGAATAACCCACTTACAGCAATGGATAAATCATGCTGATAGGAAGTCAATAAGGAAATATCAGCCTTAAGTGACACATTAGACAAAATGGACTTAATTGACATTGATACAACTTTCTATCCCAAAACAACAGAATACATGTTCTTCACGAGTGCACGTGGAACGTTATGCCAAGGATAGACCATATGTTGGGACACAAAAGTCGTCCCAAAATATAAGAAGATTGAAATCATACCAAGCATTTATTTCTGACCACAATGCTGTGAAACTGGAAACCAACTATAAGAAGGCTGGATAAATGACAAATATATGGAGATCAAACAACATGCCAATAAACAACTATTGGGTCAAAGAATAAAAAAAACACAAACAAAAATGAAAATATGGCATACCAAATTTTTAGAGCTGCAGCAAAAGTGGTACTAAGAGGGAAGGCTTTAGCAAAACAGACCTACCTCAAGAAACAAGAAAAACCTCAAACAGCCTATTATAAAACTACTAGAGGCCCGGTGCACAAAATTCGTGCATGGGCTGAGGGGGTGGGGGGTGGGGGGATCCCTCAGCCCGGCCTGCACCCTCTCCAATCCAGGACCCCTTGAGGAATGTCTGACTGACAGTTTTGGCCCGATCCTAACAGCTCGCCTGCCTGCCTGCTTGATTGCCTCTAACCACCCCTGCCTGCTGACATAATGCCCCTAACTGCTCCCCTGCTGGCCTGATCGCCCCTAACTGCCCTCCCCTGTCAGCCTCATTGCCCCCTCACTACCCTCCCCCACTGGCCTCATCGTCCCCTAACTGCCTCTGCCTTGGACCCTGCCACCGTGGCTTTGTCCAGAAGGAAGTCCAGTCTAATTAGCATATTACCCCTTTATTATTATAGATAGATGGTGAAAACCTGGAAGCTTTTTCTCTAATATCAAGAACAAGACAAGGATATCCCTCTTGCCACTGTTATTCAACACAGTACTAGAAGTCTTAGCCAGAGCAATTAGGCAAGAAAAATAAAAATAAAAGCAACCCAAATTGGGAAGGAAGAAATAAAACTGTTACTATTTGCAGTTGGTGTGATTCTATAAGGAGAAAACCCTACAGACTCCACCAAAAAACTATTCAAGATAATAAATGAATAGAGAAAAATTACAGGATACAAAATCAATATAAAATTTGCCGAGTTTCTATACACTAACAATAAACTATCAGAAAGAGAAATAAAGAAAACAATCATTTATAATCACAGCAAAAACAATAAAATACCTAGGAATAAACTTAACAAAGTTGGGGAAGGATTTATACACTGAAAATGACAAGATATTCTTGAAAGAAATTGAAGAACACACAAAGAAATGGAAAGATACTTTGTGTTCATGGATTGAAGGAATTAATATTGTTATAATGTCCATGTTACTGAAACATCTACAGATTCAATGTAATCCCTATCAAAATCCCAATGGCATTTTACACAGAAATAGAATAAAAAAATCTTCAAATCTGTTTGAAACCACAAAAGACCCCAAGTAGGCAAAACAATCCTAAGGAAAAAAAATAATAAAAATACATAAAGAAAAATATCCAAACCCCTGAAAACTCATACCGTGTGGCATATTCCCAAGGGTGCCATATAATCTTAATTTTGCTAGACATGAAAATCAGAATTATAAAAATGACAAATTGGAGGGTATATTACATGAATTTTTACACTTTGTAAATTATCTAAGAATAAATTCTGTGTTTTGAGTACTCACAACTGTAAGCCCACTTTTGTCCCACCCTGTACTGTGGGGTCTGTTATCTAACACTATCCCAAATAATGTAGAACACAGTACCATGATTTGGGTGCTGCTATGGAAATAAGCTAAATATGTGTCCAAGCAGTTAATGTCCTGGGACAGATAATGAAGTATGGTAGCAATCATCTCAGGTAGAAACTGTAGTTTAACTCTACCCCTGCTGTTTGGCTTAACAATAGAAAAGTTATTTTGATTTTCTGAATTGTATAAATCATCCCATTCGATTGAATGACTATCCCATTTGATTGTTATCTTACTGGTTTTAGAAAGCGCATTCCTCTGTACCTGGGAACCAGGACAGCACAATTATCCCAAGACCTGAGGGTTCCAGATAATGCGTTCCAGTTGACTCAGTGATCCCAAGACCAGGACAGCACAATTACTCTAAATTGCCTCGATGGCTGTCTAGATAATGTGTTCCAGGCAACTCAGTGGTCCCAAGACCTGAGGGCTCTAGATAATGTGTTCCGGGCAACTCAGTGGTCCCAAGACCCAAAACTATAATTAATCTTTGTAGATAACTAATCGGCTCAATCTCGCTTCTGTAACTGCTTTGTACAAACCAGGGTCCTCATTCCAAACCCTGGGAGGTAATAAATACCTTTGTGATTTTTGCCTATATAAGTCTGGTTTTTCAACCATCTTATTACTATGAGATTTGGGAACGACCCCTTATAGTCCCAGATTGTAATAAATGTTACTCTTTAATTCGACTTCTTGAGGCGTCCTTCTGTGATTCGTGGGATACGTTACAACAATATCATAGGCTAGAAGCATGAAGACCTGCATTATGCAGTTAAAACATATCTGAGAACACTCTACCCTACGAAAACCAGGAAGGCTGAGGAAGCACTTGCCTGACCTCGCCTATTGCTCCACTTTTTGGGTATTAGTTTGTGTCAGGTTATAGTTACTGCTTTTTCCAACATATTATTAAAAACTAATAAGCTGAGGGGAACATTGACTGCTGAGCAAACAGAAACTAAGGGACTTGTTCAAATGGAGAGACAAATGATAAATTACCATAAATATCAGGAGATGAGAATAAAAAGTGAGGACAAGTACTTATTAGAATTGTAATTTAAACATATAGACTCAGTTGGAAACAAAAATAAGATTTTAGGTGTTGCTTTCCACCGCATACATACTGTTTCAGTTGACACCATAGGCCTGGGGGTGAGAGGCATGGGTTTCGGGAAGCAAAAATATAGCAGTACCAAAGTCAATTCTTTTAGCATTGTTTTATTGTAATGTTGGTGAGATGCTGCAGGAACTTCACTCTAGTTTGTATCAATGAGCCTGGAGTAAAGTTACTTTCCGTACATGTTGTTTTACTTCAGTTCCCAGAACCTATCAGCAACGTTAACTGAGGATATACAATACAGGAGAATACTGTGGACACACAACATGGATTGGGAGCAAATAGATCAAAATGCTAATACGTTTTGAGGGTATTTTATTGCCAAAGAAACCAGGAGCCTGGCCTTTAATAAGCCTTGCCTTCTCAAATCCTTTGGTCTCCCAAAGTTACATGAGCAGGAAGCACATTGCAAAAAAAAAAAAAAAAAAAAAAAAAAGCACAGCCTGTAAGGAAGACATATTCCCAAACCTCACTGGAAAACAGATTCACCACCCCTGTCTCAAACATTCCATCACTGGTTTGGACTATTGACTTGATGTGTTTCCCAATTTCATATTCAAATTCTCATCCAAACTCCCTTTTTTTGGATAGGAATTGTGTTATGCATAATTTGTCCCTGATGTGCCATTTTATTTAGGGGTAGGTGAATGACAGCTCATCTTTTAATTCAGTCATCAGAACATGAGGAAGGACATCTGGACCTGATGAAAAGAACTGGGAATTACTCTGAGATTCTGGAACTTGAGGTGAGCACAGTATCTGAAATGAGGCCTTGGGCTGTCTCGATTGGAGAGGAAAGGAGTGTCTAAAGGAGCAGCTGTGGCAGAATGTCTAATTTCCAACAAATCTGTTTCTCTCCTTCCATGGAATATTATTATTGGTGATTAGCATCTTGACAATGATGAACTCTATTGACCATTACCTCCACTTCCTTGCAGGTAGGTAAGGTCATGTGACTAGTTATTACCAAAAGAATTGAACATAAGTAATATGTGCCAATTCTCATCCAAATGAAGCAGGAATTTTGGGGTAACATAGGCAGGTTTAGGGTTATTTAGAATTGGGGTTCATGGAAATGCCTGGGGCTGCAGACTGGGAGAAGATACATTTCCATAACACCAGGAAGCCAGGTGCAGTTACATCTCCAGGATATCAGGACACAGGAACTGTAGCCTTTATAAGCCATAGGGAAAAAGACTTCTGTGGGACCCTTTTCCCCCTCCCTACTTGGGAGTCCGTTCTATGTGACTCTTCCCCCTCCCGACCTGGGAGTCTGTACTTGTTCTTTAATAAATCTTCACCTTTGCTATACCACTTTCTGTCCATGGTTTCATTTTTTGATTCCAGAGGACAAAGAATCTGGGTTCAAGTCCAAAAGTTCAGTATCACAAAGATTTTAAGAAGTGAGCATGCTTCACACACACTCATTTTCCCCTTTTGTTGACATCTGACTCTAGAGAATAGCAGAGCCACAAGGTGAAAGGCACCTGGGACTCTGAATCCACACATGGAGGAGAGTTGTCTGCAAACAGGAACACCTACCTTGGACTATTTCATGAACGCCAAATAAATTTCTATACTGGTAGAACCATGATACGATTTGGGAATCCACTTATTGCCACCCCTTATCTACCCTGAATAATCCGAATTCACACATGAGATTGCAAATAGGGAAGTTCTAGGAAGAAAATAAAGCAGGGTGATGGATTCCTACGTGTCAGTGAGTTGGGGTGACTAATTGGGATAGGAATCAGGTCCCTCTCAAGAGGTTAAATTTTAGTTGGAAAGAGTTGAGTCTGGAAATATCTGTGGGACAAGCATTTGAGACAAAAATTACAGGATGTAAAACTCTTAAGTTATAAACCAATTTTATGCTTTTATGAAAGAGCAAAACAGCTAGTGTGGAAGAAGCATAGAGAGAAAAAGGAGAGAGGCAGAGTTGCTGGCTTGTGAATCTTACTGGCTTGATGTGAAGACTGGATGGATTTTAAGTTTAACAGGAAACTCCTGAGAAGTTTTAAGCAGTTGGTCTTTCTTGCTGCATGGAGAATGACTTAAGTAGGCAAGACGGGAGAATGAGATCAGGCAGTAGGCTACTTAAGGACTCTAGGCAAGGGATGATGGTGGGTGGAAGGGTAGTGGTGTTGGTACTGAGAGGTGGACAGATTGGACTATATCTTAGAACTAGAGCTAAGACTTGCCTATGAATCTTCTTGATGAAGAAAAAAAAGAAAAATCCACAATACTTATATGTTTGGCCTCAAAAGCTTAGTGGATGGTGGTGTTATTTGTTGAAATGTAGAAAATTTAGGGAACATTAAGTTGACTATGTGTGGGAGGACTAACGAGAGAAAGAGAGAGAGGAAGAACTATTAGCAGAATAACTAACCAGGTTATACATTAAATATCAACTTTTAATACAGGTGTGCTGACACATGTTTTTTGTTTTCAGGTTACCTCTATTATGAGAGAGTGGTGCTTAATTTGGGGTATTTTAGAGGGACACATAAGTATATTGCATATCCTTTCTCCTCCTTAATTTAAAATTTACTAAGAGAGAAATATAAGAATCAACTGCAAAGAGATCTAAATCACTTTTATAGATGATGATGATGCTTATCTACACTAATAAAAGACAAAGATAGTAATTGACCATACCTTTACTACACCCACCAGCAAATCAGAGTGTCTATATGCAAATTAACCCAACCAAGATGGCGGTTAATTTGCATATACCGGCTGGGAGCAAAGACTGAAGACAAGGTGGAAGCGAAGCACTACAGAAGGAAGCAAAGAGAGGTGGCGGAGACAGGAACAGAGCCAAGGCGGCAGAGGCGGGAGGCGGGAGGGAAACCAGCCGGGCGATGGAGCAGGAGGGAAACCAACCTGGCAGTGGAGTGGGAGCGAAGCCCACCTCAGCAGGTTTCACTCCCTTCTCTGCTTCGCTCCAGCCTCAGGAAGCCCTATCCTTGCAGGAATCTTCCTGCAATGGGCCTCTAGTTAAAGAATATAAATATACAGATGGTATATCAAGGAATTGTGCACTTGAAACTTATATAATTTTATTAATCAATGTTAGATTGATAAATTTAAAATAATATAAATTTAGGCCCTCAACTAGTAGATTTGCAAATGCTAAGTACTGAATAGACACTTCTCCAAAGAGGACATACAGATGGCCAATAGACATATGAAAAAATGTCACCAGTCACCAGAGAGATGCAGAATGGCCATTATCAATAAATCAATAAACAACAAGGGCTGGCAAGGATGTGGAGAAAAGGGAACCCTAGTGTACTGTTGGTGAGAATGCAGACTGGTACAGCCATTGTGGAAAACAGGATGGAGTTTCCTCAAAAATTAAAAATGACTGTCTATGACTCAGTGAAACCACTTCTGAGAATATAACCTAAGAATCCCCAAACACCAATTTGAAAGAATATATGTACCCCAATATTCATAGCAGTGTCATTTACAATAGCCAAGATCTGGAAATAGCCCAAGTGCCTATCAGTAGATGAGTGGATAAAAAAATCTGTGGGACATTTACACAGTGGAATATGTGGCCGTAAAAAGGAAGGAAATCTTACATTTTATGACAGCATGGATAGACCTGAAGATTATTATGCTAAGTGAAGTAAGTAAGTCAAAGAAGGACAAACACTGTGCCATGTGATCTCACTTATATGTGGTACATAATGAACAAAATAAACTGATGAACAACATAGAAACAGAGGCATGGGTACATGGAACAGACTAACAGCTGTCAGAGGGTGGAGGGGGAGGCTGGATGAAAGAAAGTGAAGGGATTAGCCAAAGAAAATATATGTATAGCCCATGGACATAGACAATAATGTGGTGATGGCCAGAAGAAAGGGGGTGGGGGTGACCAAGCGGAGAGGAAGGATGGGGGCATCTGTAATAGTGTCAACAAGTAAAATAAAGTTAAAAAAAATAAAAACAAATGCTAAGTTCTCCCTCCTCCCTATCACAGGCAACTCTAAACAAAAGCGTGCCCACACTCTAGCGATGTCTTTAAAGGCCCAAGGGAGAGCACAGGCCAGTTCCTGTTTGCTAAGAAATCCTAGGAGGGCTTGGGACACATGTCTAGATCTCTCTCCAAATCCCACTCAGTTCAGTCTGCCCCAGGCTCCTGAAGAGAGTGAGGCAATGGATAGCGAGTCCAGGAATGTTACTTACATAGAAATACAAAGAAAAGGAGAAGTTTGTCTCTTAAAACAAATGACTAAGTGAATGTTAGAGGCACCTGGAAGCACCTCTGCAGGACACAGTAAGGACAAAAGAGGGGCTTTTCAGTAGACTGATGTCATTTCAAAGAGGAGTGAACATATTGTCAATGGCCTTTACCTTTGCACTTTCAAACCCAGCTCTAGGAAGACAGGAATGGATTGAGGCAAAATTGAAGTTTTACCGTATTTCAGATAGTAAAAGAAGGAAAAAAATAGAAGAAAAAATGTCTTGTCCATTAGTTAGATTTAGAGTGAAATTCAGTTTTCCTATCTTCCAATCTCACATTGTATGGGTGGCCCATGCCCAGAGGGAAAACTTGTCACATTTCCTGCTGCTGCAAACCACCAGCTCGAGATCTGTCACCGTCACCAGCATCACGTCTGGTGGCTCCTGATGTTTTACTGACAGAACTGATGGCTCCATCTGAGCTCGCGGGTCCTGGGGCCTGACATCTTACTCTGTTTTGACTAACTATCTCCCCTGAGGGATTAAATAATCAAACTACTTCAAAAGAGTCCTCATGAAGAAAGGAAATATGCTGCACAAAATGCTGTTCTTGGCCACCAGCCTAGCTCAAAGCTCCTTACTTCCCTTTAATTTTTGGTTTAATCCCTGGATTTAAAAAGCATTGCTCTCGGGTCCTTCCCCATGCTTCCAGGGCTCTTCCCTGCACCAGAACTACACTTCCCAGATCCCCTTCCTGCTGTGGGTTTACCCACTGCAAGGCCCTGGCACAGATCTGATGGGATGAAGGCAGGGGAAAGAAACCCTGGCAGCCACTGCCCTCCCTCTAGTGTCTGGATTAGTGAGAGCCATTCCCTCCACAGTCCCAGCCCCTGCTTGGCCCTGGCTCCCACCAGATGAACCCTGAGAACACCCTCCTCCCACCCACTTTCCCTCCAAATCTGGGGGTGGGAGCATTTTGCAGTGATTGCTAATTTCTGAAAGGTTCACCATTCCCTGTTTAATTTCTCTGCTCTACCATCCAATACCCTGGTAAATTCCTTCCCAGTGATGGCGAACCTTTTGAGCTCAATGTGTCAGCATTTTGAAAAACCCTAACTTAACTCTGGTGCCGTGTCACATATAGAAATTTTTTGATATTTGCAACCATAGTAAAACAAAGAATTATATTTTTGATATTTATTTTATATATTTAAAGACCATTTAACAAAGAAAAATGAACCAAAAAAATGAGTTCGCGTGTCACCTCTGACACATATGTCATAGGTTCGCCATCACTGGACTAGACACAGTGGTTCCCAACCTTCCTAATGCCATGACCCTTAAATACAATTCCTCATGTTGTGGTGATCCCCAACCATAAAATTATTTTCATTGCTACTTCACAACTATAATTTTGCTACCGTTATGAATCATAATGTAAATATCTGATATGCTATATGTGTTTTCCGATGGTCGCGACCCACAGGTTGAGAACCGCTGGGAGCATATCTGATAGAGCCAAGCTGTATGGGTTTGTCTGCTGTTTGTGTGCTTAAATTCATTATACCAGGAATAGGCAAACTATAGCTCTTGGGCTCACTGCCTGTTACTGTAAATAAAGTTTTATTGGAACACAGCCATGCTCAATCATTTAAGTATTAGCTATAATTGGTTTTGTGCTACAACAGCAGAGTTGTACAATTGCAAACTTGAAAGGGGAACCTTTATGGCCCACAAACGCTAAAATATTTACTAGCTGCCCTTTCACAGAATATGTTTGCTGACTCCTGCAATGAATAAAAAGGCCCTCCTCTAGAGGCTCAGCTGAGTCTGTGATCATTACAGTCTAGACCAGCTGGTCAAACAGAAACAGAGTGACCACCAGATCATTTCAAATTTTCTAGTAGGCACATTTGAAAAAGGAACAGGTTGAAATTAATTTTTAAAATACATTTGATAAACACCAATGTATCCTGTAATCCTTTCAACATGTCACTGCTATTTAAAAAAAAAAAAAAAAACTGTTGAAATATTTTACATTTTTAGTACTAACTCTTCAAAATTCAGGGTGTACTTTATGCCTAAGCACATTTTATTTTGGATACTAACTCTTCATTACAAATACTTGATGTCTGTGCATATTTTATAACATTTGCAGTTGAAAATGTACAGTCACACTATGTACCTAGTAGTAGGAAAAGACAAAAAATAGGAACAATACTAAATTCTGGTAAAGACTCAGAGAAACAGGCTCACTCATATTCTGGTAGAAAGGCAACGTGCCACAGCCACTCTGCAAACAATTTGCCAGTTTCTTATAAAACTAAACATGTAACTACCATAGGACTTTCACTCGTGAGCATTTATCCCAGTTAAATAAAAACTTGTGTTGACACAAACCTGTACACAAATGTTTGTTGTAGCTTTACTCATAATAGCTCCAAACTGGAAAAAAATTCTATGTCCTTCAACTGATCAATGGTTACAAAAACTGGGACATTCATACCATAGAACAAGCATGATAAACTCAAAGGCTAACATGGGCCAAATAAACAAGGCATGAGGCCCGTGGGCCACTAGTTTGACATGCTTGCCATAAACATTACTTAGAAATATAAAAAAAAATCTACCTGCCCTGGTGGTGTGGCTCGTTTGGTTGGGCATAGTCCCATGCACAGAGAGGTTGCTGCTTCTTTCTATAGGCATCTACTTGGCCCCTCACGAGTAACCTTAATTATGTAATAAGTACAAGTATTATCTCACAAGATGAGATGGGGCGAGAGGGAGGCAGCTGATTGCTCTCTCTCTCTCTCTCTCTCTCTCTCTCTCTCTCTCTCTCTCTCTCTCTCTCTCTCATCAATAAAAACATATTAAAAACAAAAAAAGAAACCCACAACCATGTAGATAAAGCTTAAATTAAGTGAAGGAACCCAGAATCAAAAAAATGCTTCCATCTATATAGCATTCTTGGAATGACAAAATTATAGAAATGAAGAATGGATTAGTGGCTGCCAGGGTCAGAGATGAGGGAATGTATGGAGTGATGTGGGTGTGACTATCTATATATATAAAAGCCTAATCGACCAGTATGATGGAACGGCAAGAACAACCGGTCGCTATGATGTGTACTGACCACCAGGGGGCAGACACTCAATGCAGGAGCTGCCCTCTGGTGGTCAGTGCACTCCCACAGCGGGAATGCCACTCAGCCAGAAGCCGGGCTCACAGCTGGCGAGCGCAGTGGCCGCCTGCAGCTTCGCACACTGCTACATCCCCCAAGGGGTCCTGGACTGTGAGAGGGCGTAGGCCAGGCTGAGGGTTCCCCACCCTTCCATGCCCGAATCTATGCACCGGGCCTCTAGTAAACATACAAAGGACACCATGAGGGATCCTTGTGGTGATAAAAATGCTCTGAATCTCTCAATGTCAATATCCCAGTTGTGATCATTTTACAAAATGTTATCACTGGAGAAACTGGATAAAAGATACATGGGACTTCTGTCCTATTTCTTGCAACTGCATTTAAATCTGCAAAAGGAAAATTTTAATTTTAATAAAAGTAGATGCATAAACCAAAGTTTTTCCAATAACTGAAAGTTTTCTAATAGCTGAAAAAAATGTTTTTAATTTTTAAAATTTAATCAAACTCTAAAAAATTAAAAATGTAATCCTTAGTTACCCTTGCCACATTTCAAATATTCAATAGCCACATACAGCGAGAGGCTGAAGCATTCACAGTGGCTCTAGACCAGCCGTGGGCAAACTACAGCCCGCGGGTCGGATCCGACCCATTTGAAATGAATAAAAATATTGAAAAAAAAGATGTAATGATGTTTACTTTGAATTTATATTAGTTCACACAAACACTCATCCCATGCTTTTGTTCCGGCCCTCCGGTCCAGTTTAAAAACCCATTGTGGCCCTCGAGTCAAAAAGTTTGCCCACCCCTGCTCTAGACCCTCTTTTTTTTAGCTAGAATGGCTAAACTACAGCCAAATTTGAGCCATTAGATAGGAAAATGGCCACCCAATACTCCCAGAAAGCATACATCATGCAGAGAAACACACATTTTTAGTCTAAAACTCTGCAATTCCAAAAAAGGCAGTAAAACCTTCATGGTATTAAAAATTAACCAATTGTGACAAACTGCTTATATTGATGTACTGTTCTTTAGGCAGTTCGTCAGCCAGCTAACAAGATGTTGTCTCCCAGATAAAATATACATTTCCTCCTTAAACCCCCTTATTTAAAAAGGATGAATAAAATAAGAGAATGTTGTTTTAGATTACAGCTTTTCCCACCGACCCTATATCTTCATGAACAATGGCACTTAGTATGATGAGTGGTGATGGCAATATTCACAATAGAGAAGCTAGTGCTCTACGCGGAAGGCTCCTCTCTTTGACGAGCTGACAAATGAAATCTGAAGATGAAATGAAATTGTGGTTCCTCCAGGCACTGGTTGCCTGCCATGCAGAAGGGCCATGGGAGACAGGTGGGAGCTGTTAAATGAACACTGGAGAGAAGCGGGCAGGGTTTGACAGTTCTGCTCTTCTCGGAGACTGTTGTGATTAGGTTCTCCATGAAATAACAGTTGGGGGTGGTGGGGGCGGTGGCTGGCACAGCTTAACGTTCAGTGCTACTTACATGTGTGTTTCCATGGGTGGGGATGTGTGCAAAGTAGC
>NW_006297287.1:1036791-1047113 GCF_000327345.1 Myotis davidii | reverse complement strand
GAACAATTTTCTAAAGGGATTGCTGCGGTTTAGCAGTCCTGGAAAGAAGTCAAGGCCAGCCGCTCAGTCTAGCACTCAAGGCCCTCCACCATCTGGAACCTGGTGCCTGCTGGCTTCATGTGCCTCCACCCTTGGCTCATACTGGTCTACCTGCCTCCTTCAGAAAAATGCCTGGTTAAGTTATATCTTTGCCTACAGTGACACCTGCCTCATCTCCTTAGTCCTCCTTTAAAGTCCAGGTAAAACCTCATCTCCTGGGAATCCAACCCAGCCATAAATGATCTTGACTTCTGTAGGATTCCCAGAGCTAATAATAACATCCGCCTTTCATTGGGCAACTGTACGCTCCCAGATCTCTGCCTGGCATGTTCATGTTCCCCAACTTAATCCTCACAAACCTATTAGACATGAATTATTGCCTCCATTTTACAGACAGCTGAAGATGGGAGCTATTAAGTTCCTAGCCTAAGCTCACATAGTGGGTAACAATCAGAATCACAATTCAAACTAAATATATTTTTTTTCTGTCTCTAAGACCTGTGTTGTTATCCTTGTACTATTCTATTAACTCAGGACACAGTCATTTAATCAGATAACATTGACAGAGCATTTGAGAGATGCTGGGCACTGACCTAAACTCTAAGGACACAACATAAATTAAAAGCATTTACAATACAATCATATAAGTGCATTTGGTAAGAATGTACAAAGAATTATAAGGTATCACAGAAATATGACTCGTAACAGTGGGTTTGCAAGATGTATGAAAGTTTACCAGGTGGAAAGGGCCTGGTCAAAAGCACGGCGTGGGGTGGGAGAGTGCAGGGTGATACAGTCTAGACAGGAAATGCATGTGCAAAGGCAAATAATTATAAGCCCACAGTGATGAAAACAGCTCAGGAGCATGCTATAAACCTAGCCAAGGACAGCTTGTGAGGGTGTGCTGTGTCACACGTAGGAGTTGGATTTTTAAGCAGAAGATGATCAGGTCACATGGGCACCTCTTTTATTTATTCACCAAGTATATACTGAGGACCAAGCACTGTCTTCCAATTGGAGACATAAAAAAGAGTTGAATGGTGGAGAGAATCAAATAGCCCAACAATTCCAGAAAAATCAGGGTAACTCCTGGACAGAGGTGTGTGTAAGGTAATACGGAGCACAGAGGATGGGCCACTGGTTAGAATGCCAGGAGGTGGCAGATGTCAGAAACAGTGCCCCGAGGAGAAGTCACACTGAGGGTGGCTGGAAGATGAACCAGAGGGCATTAGAAGGGGAATAAAATGAGAGAATTGTAACTGTAATGAAAACATACTTGAGAATTACTACCTCATAGAAATGATTAAAATATTAACTTACCGGAATGGGCATGGAAACAAGGAAGAAGAGAAGGAAGGATAAGGTTGTGACTAAAATCTTTAGCCCAGTGTTTATGGAATGGAAAGTTTTCGGAACAGAAAAATCAGTGTTTTTGCAGAGAAAACAGGTCTGCATTCAGTTTTATACACAGTATGATAATTCAGAGAGCATTTAAAAGAAAGACAATAATGGAAATGAGACAACCGAATCCCAGATAATAATAGCATACTTTTGATATTTTTATCAAAGCTATGATATTACTTGCCAAAAATGGTACATAATACTTGTCAAAAGTGGTAAATATTTATCAACAGAGTGCATTTGAGCTTACTAAACATAATAAATCCCATTGTGTTTGTTTTTTTCCTCCAAAGGTGTCTTCCAAAGTGAATATCCTGCGGATGTGGAACTTGCGCTTATAAAATTCACAATGAAAGCTGAAACCGGTTTTGGCTCAGGCTCAGTGGATAGAGAGTCGGCCTGCGGACTAAGGGGTCCCAGGTTCGATTCCAGTCAGGGGCATGTACCTGGGCCTGAGTTGCGGGTACATCCCCAGTGGGAAATGTGCAGGAGGCAGCTGATCGATGTTTTTCTCTCTCATCGATGTTTCTAACTCTATCTCTCTCCCTTCCTTTCTGTGAAAAATTAATAAAATATATTAAAAAAAATTCACAATGAAGTTTCCAAGAAGCTATATTTTGTTTGACGATGACATCATTCTCAGAGCATCATTCTGAGAGCATCATTGTGTGCTTGGGAATCCTTGTGTTTTCTCCAATTTTCAATATTTTCAGTATAGCTATGTAAACTTACAGAGTGTAAGTTTGTTTCCAGTACTTCTATTATGCTCATATGAGGTTTCTTTGGTTTTATCTGCTATCATTTTTGAAACCTTATTACCAACCAATAAATCATTGCTCTAAAATCTTAAAAATGTTCTTAGGCCTATGTGGAAATATAAAAAGAAGTAAGTATATTTTGTTACCTTGTTTTACAATATTTTCCAATTTTAAAAATTTTTTTCTAAAGTTAAAATTTTTCTTTGTTCTATAATTTAATATTTTTAATTTAATATAATCTAAAATAAAATTTACTTATAATGCATTTTCATTATATTTAAGGATAAAATGCTGGGTTTTATTTTTATTTATTATTTTTCCTTTTTATTGAAGTTATTAGGTTAACACTGCTTAACAAAATTATACAGGTTTCAGGTGCACAATCCCACAATATATCATCTGTACACTGTTATTGTGTGTCCACCACCCCAAGTCAAGTCTCCTTCCATCACCATTTATCCCTCTTGTACCCTCTTCCACCTTGCTCTCTACCCCTGGCAGTCACCGCACTGTTGTTTATTGACCATGAATGTTTTCCCTCTTTTTAAAAATCTTTTTGCTCAATCCCTCCACACGCCCCCAATTCCCAAACCCTCCCCCAACAACAGCTGTCAGCCTGCTCTCTGTCTATGAGTCTGTCTCTATTTTGCTTGTTAGTTGATTTTGTTCATTAGATTCCACATATGAGCGACATCCTATGGTACTTGAAGTTGTTGGTTTTTAAAAGAGAATTGAAGACTTGCTTTCTCAGTTCACGGCAGCATCAATCTATGTCTAAACATGCTGAAAAAGATTAGAGTTCTTGACTGAAAAAAAAGGGAAGAATCTACTCCAAAGAAAGTTAAAATGTAAATAAAACCAAAAGTGTCTTCCCCTCCGCCCCACAGAAAACAATTCGCCTTATCGCATCTTATACAACAGAACTTGTGAAAACATATTTATAATGGTGCGAGCTGAGGCTCTGCATTGATTTTGAATCCAAATCCTCAGAATCTAAAGAAACAGGAATTGGATATTACTTTTTTGATGAGACCTTCAAAAGTTAAAATGATTTTGTGCAACTTTCAAACTAGAAATGAAGAAGCCAGGGAAGAGTCTCCTAGGGCAGGACATTAGCTGCGGGAGGGCCTGTGACAGGGGAGGGACTCCTGAGGGCTGTAGGGTGGCAGAGCACGAGTGAGGCCCAGACAACCAACAGTGTGAAAATCAGGGATCTGCACTCCAGCTGAACGGTTGGTCCACTTGACAGTCTGTTTCGCACATCAGCCTTTGCCATTTCCAACCCAAATATTGTCCTGACATTGAGCAGATGGCACTGGCCCCCTAGGATGACTGGAAGACCCAGTCACCAGACCTGTACTCCCATGTCCTGCCTCCTTTACACTCACACAAGCAGTTGTTCGCCCACGCTCCCCTCTGCTCCTCTCCTCGAGGCTGTGGCTGCAGTCCTTTTCTTCCTGTTCTCTCAAAGCTGCATGTCTCTCTTCCAATTTCTTCCCCAAATTGGTTCCATCCCTACTCATAATTAAGTGATTCTTATAAAGAGAGAAAGAGAGAGAAAGAGAACACAGAGCCACTTCTTTCAGCTTTAGTTTTGCCTCAAGTTATTACTCCACCTTAATTTTGTTTTTGTTTTCTTTCTGGTTAATAGTGAATACATACTAGAGGCCCATAGTCTCTCATCCACAATGCTAGCGTGCAGAAAGCTGTCAAACAAAACAACGACAACATTATTTTGTAACTCATTTGAGGGCAAAACCCGATCTTCTAATTTGGCAGTAAATTCTGATAAAAACTGACACTTGAAGTGAGGAAACATCAGCTATGATTGATTCTAGTTCACTGGGAGGCTATGTAACAGAGTCTGTGAGCACTATGTTACCTTTTTAAACAACTGTATTTTGAAAAGCATCTGGCCTCAAGTACTTTGGGTCAAAGATTGTAAACCTATGCTATCTTTCATATCAATCTCAGTATTTAGGAGCAATCATGGAAGGATTTATACTACATCTTTGATTAATGCAGAGGTTGATATGAAACACGAGTGGTTTCCGACTTTAGTTTGTCCACAGGACTGTGGTCTAATATTCCCTACAAAACTACATTAAGCTGCATTAACATGTCTAGACACTCTTCACATACCATTTAATATTCTCAGAGAATGGATTCTGGTCTAAGTATGGAGCATCGTCTTAATGAAACAAACCTTGATAATCCCCATGAGAATCAAACAATAGTATAAAGAAAAAATAGCTACAGCCACACGCCCTGCCAGGAGCCTTGTAGAGCGGTTTTCACAGAAAGGTGTGTGCAATGGGGATGTCAACGTTTGTCCAACTTACCAAATATATGCCCTGTCATTGCAACTGAGGTCAAATAAAGCAGCTTTCTAAAAGTTGTAGTCGGAGAGAGATGGTGACAGTTGACATTTATCAAACATACCTCCTGAAGTCTACTGGATACTATATTCTTATGTTCCCCAAAACTCTCATGGTTATTATTATTGTTTTACTTCAGAAAGTAAAAACATGTTTATTACTAGTTGGTTAGGAAAGCTCTCATGGGTCTCCTTTATCTAATTATTCATCTGACAACCTCCCATCAGTCTTTGGAAGGGAAACGATACTGGAGGTCAGGCTGCAGGCTCTGAGGTCAGGCTGGCTGGGCTGAAACCCGCTCTGTGACTCTAAGGCCTGGCTGAACCTCTCTGAGCCTTTGAGGCCTCATAAAGGAGGTTCTTACAAAGGGTTCTTGTGAGGATACCATATAACGCATTTAGCACCACGTCTGACGCACAAAAATGTTAGTACAAGGATATCAACGTTCACGCTCTTTTACTATACAAATTTAATTGTTTTGTTTTACCATTCACTGCTTTACTAGATGAAAGGAACACAAATATTCCCATTTTCTTCATCTCCTGGGAGATTTTAATGAGTAAGCCCTCTCTGCTCTCAAGAAACAGGAAACTGATTTTTGTGTCACACTAGTTCGGGTTCTATAATTTATAGGTCATCAAAGGCTGCTTTTGAAAGAAAATGAAGTGGTGGTGTTTAGAACAGGAAGCAAGGAAAAAGTGGCTTAAATGAGAGAGGCAGAGGGATGATCAGGGAGGACCGATCTCTTTGAATGACTCTGATGCACTGAGCAGGGCACTTCACAGCTGAGTCATCCCAGCCCTGGTGGTCATGACCATGAAGATCAGGGAGAGAATGAAAAAGAGGCCAACGCTGAGCAGCCTGGATAGGGAGTTGCAAAAGGGAACCAGAGACGCTTGGAGCAGAGCATGAAAGAACTAGACATGGGGTCAGTATGTGTGTACTTGTGAAGTCTGAGTGGGCAATTGATAAATTAATGAGGACTTTACATGGAAATTAGGGAATATAATACAATCTATCTCTTCCTTACTGGACATAGTATAGGGTATTATTATGAACTAAATGTCTATGTCTCCCCAAAATTAGTATGTTGAGGCCCTATTCTTCAATGTAATGGTATTAATGAGTGGGGCCTTTGGGAGGTAATTAGGGTTCAATGAGGTCATAAAGGTAGGGTCGTCATGATGGGATCAGTGCCCTTAGAAAAAGACACCAAAGAGTGCTGGTTTCTCTCTCTCTCTCTCCTTCCCTGACCCCTCCCAACCTCCCACCTATCAGCCATTTGAAGGTATAGCCAGAAGGCAGCCATCTTCTAGCCAGTATTAGGGCCCTTACCAGTACCCCAACAAATATGCTGGCACCCTGATCTCAGCCTTCCCAGCCTCCACAACTATGAGAAAGAAATACCTATTGTTTGATCCACTCAGACTCAGAATTTTTTATAGCAGCCTGAACTGACTAAGGCATTCACTTTTTTCCCCCGTTTATTGTTCAAAGTATCACAGATATCCCCTTTGTTTGTTTGTTTTTTCCCACTGACCACCTCTACCCCACATCTCCACAGCCTTCACCACTCTATTGTCTGTGTCCATCTATGCATATAAGTTCCCTGGTTAATCACTCATCAACCCCCCAACCCCATCTTCCCTCTGATTCATCAGTCTGTTTCATAATTCTATGTCTCTGGCTCTATTTTGTTCATCAGTTTATTTTGTTCATTACATTCCACATATGAGTGAGATCATATGATACTTGTCTTACACTGACTGGCTTATTTCACTTAGCATAATACTCTCCAGGTATATCCATGCTGTTGCGAACGGTAAGAATTATTTCTTTTTTACAGCTGTGTAGTATTCCATTGTGAAACTGCACCACTGCTTTTTTATCCATTCATCTGCTGATGGGCACTTGGAACTGTTTCCAAATCTTAGCTATTGTAAATTGTGCTCCTATGAACATAGGGGTGCATATATTATTTCTCATTGGTGTTCCTGGTTTCTTAGGATATAGTCCTAGAAGTGGGATCACAGGGTCAAATGGGAGTTCCATTTTTAAAGTTTTGAGGAAACTCGATGCTGTTTTTCACAGTGGCTGCACCAGTCTGCAATTACCACCAGCAGTGTACTAGGGTTCCCTTTTCTCCACTTCCTCACCAGCACTTGTCATTTGTTGATGATAGCCATTCTGACAGGTGAGGTGAAATCTCAATTGTCATTTTAATTTGCATCTCTCCGATGATTAGTGACTTTAAGCAGGTTTTCCTATGTCTCTTGGCCTTCTGTATGTTCACGTTAGGTCCTTTACCCATTTTTTTAATTGGATTGTTTGTCTTCCTTTTGTTAAATTGTATGAGTTTCTTAGATATTTTGGAAATTAACCCCTTATCAGATATATCATTGGCAAATATGTTCTTCCATACAGTGGGCTCTCTTGTTATTTTGTTGATGGTTTCTTTTGCTGTGCAGAAACTTTTTTAATGTCATTCCATTTGTTTTTTTGTTTTTTCTTCTTAGTTTCCTTTGCCCTAGGATATGGATCTGCAAACATATTGCTATGAGAGATGTCTGAGATTTTGCTGCCTATGGCTTCTTCTAAGATTTTTATGGTTTCACGACTTATGAGTACATTTAAGTCTTTTATCCATTTTGAGTTTATTCTTGTGTATGGTATAAGTTGATGGTCAAGGCATTTACATTTTTATGGACCAAATAAAGGTGCTCTGACAATGCTTGGAAACTCAAAGCTGAGGGAATGGCTTTAAGCAAGTAGGCATGACGTGAGCAGTTGTGGAAAGCAGCAGGGAGAACTATCAACCTGGCCTACAGGTGAGGAAACATATTTTAAGCAATGGGCACAGCTGCATGTATGTTCAGCAGCACAGAGGAAAGGCCAAGATCACACCAGTGTGCAATCACAAGACCATTCACAACACATCTAGTCTGCAAAATGATTCTCAGCTACACTAAACTGTGCTAATAGAAACCACAGCCATGCAAATAGCTGCAGAAACATGAGAATGTTGAGCACAGGGCTTGAATGCTGGCTTGGCCAAGTCCTAGCTGCACTGCTCTGGGTGAGTTATTGGCTTCTCTGAACTTTACTTTTTTCACTAAGAAAACAGAGGAAATAATTTCTTTCAAGGCTCTGTTGGCAGAAACCCAGTCAACTGGCACAAGCAAAATAAGATGACTTTGTTTTAAGGATGAGGATGATGGCATGGAACCTGCTTACAGAACCAGTATCAGATCTCCCAGGAAAGGTAAACAGAAACTAGAACACCTGGGGGAAGCTATTACTCTCTCCATGGCTGTGACTTCCTATGTCTGCTTTACGTTTTTCTCTACATCCTCTGCTTTCCCAACATGAATATGATGGACTTGGCTCTCCATGACCACGGGTTAACATTTAGTTATCAGCAGAAACTAACTAGTTTCTGTGCATCTTAATTCCTAATTCCTAGGAGAGTTGCTGGGTGACCCAGCTCTGACCCAGGGGCATCAAGTTATATACAGAAGCTTGGTCCCTAAAACCCTTTTTGAGGGCTGTTGGGAATGGGCTGGGAGGATTCTTAATAAGGGACTATGGAATGACAGGCACCTCAAAACAGAATTCTCTACAGGAAAATCTCACAAAAGGTTGTGTTTAGGATTCATTGAATTACTATATGTAGAGTAGCTAGCCCCTTACTGTGCTCTCACAAAGAATTTAGTAAATATTCATTGCATGCAGGGTTATACTGACTGACTAAAATGAATTTACTTGAATGGATACAGCATTTGATCTATGAATTCTTCTCCACATGGGCATATCTCAGATAAGTTTATACCCGAGGAAGTTAATATCCAGTTATTATATTTGGAAATAATACAATTCATTTTACAATCTTAAAGAATTTATTTATGACAAAGATGAGATAGGTCCATGTTTCAGAAATCCATGTACAGTCTGTTAAATGTGCAAATGAAAGTTTAAAGATGACTATCAATCATAAGTTAATTGGAGTGAACACTGGGCGACTAGAGACACTGGTGTGTGATATTAGAAAGTTGTAGTTAGCCTACATTTCTCAAATGTCATTAAGAGGACCTTAAATTTGGTTCTCCAATGTTCAGTCATTACCTGCATGCCACATGAGTACTGAATTTACTGAACAAACAGATCTACTCTGAAGAACAAGCTGAATTCAGGCAAAAGAATTAGATGTGCAGGCTGTCCTTCCAGTGAGACCTCTAAACCTCCCCTCCGAGAGTTAAACAAAACCATCAGCTTTAGAGAGACAAGTGTTTGGTTTACCTGAATGAATGCCCCTTTCCATATATTCCCCTCAAATGACCTTGTTACCTGATTCCAAGATGATCAAGTGCATGGTCTTAACTAGCTATGTAACCATCTTTTGCATAAAGAGCTAACATGTAGGTGAGTTTGTAGTTTAGCTGAAAGACCATTGTTTAATCTGGATCTCCAACTCTATCACCCTAGACTGAAATCTTTCAGAATAAGTATGTCGATAAACTCAGTTTTGCCTGTTGTCAGTTACCAGGACTCCATGATACTTGTTACACTTGAATGAAACATTGGGTTTATTAAAAGAATGAATTTCCAAATTGATTGATTTTTGAAAGCTACTGTTTGGTTTATCAATCACTTCTTGTTAAGGATGAATTTGTTGGTGAAATTTTGTGAATAAGATTGTTTATGGATTGTTTATGCTAAATTCAACCTATTACTTAATGAGTGTCCTTATTCCATGTATTTTTTAAATGCTGTATGAAGTTGCAAACGTGACTAAGGTATGGTCTCTCCATTCAAAGAATTTATAATATAGTTGACATAAGAATGCTGAAATTTACATCCTGTCAATATTTTGTAACCACCAATCTGTACTTCTTAATACCTTCCCCTTTTCACCCAGCCCTCAACCCATCCTCTCCTTTATCAACCATCAGTCTGTTGTCTGGATCTATGAGTCTGTTTTTATTTTGTTTGTTCATTTATTTTGTTCTTTAGACTCCACATATAAGTGAAATCATATGGTGTTTGTCTATCTCTGTCTGATTTATTTCACTTAGCACAATACACTCTAGATCAGCCAGTCTCAACCTACGGGTTGCGACCCCTTTGGGGGTCAAACAACCCTTTCACAGGGGTCACCTAAAACCATCAGAAACACATATATAATTACATAGTTTTTGTGATTAATCACTATGCTTTAATTATGTTCAGTTTGTAACAATGAAATTGGGGGTTGCCACAACATGAGGAACTGTATTAAAGGGTCGCGGCATTAGGAAGGTTGAGAACCATTGCTCTAGATTCTTCCATGTTATTACAAATGGTTAAGATTTCATTCTCTTTGAGATTATAAAAACAATCCCTTTTACTATCGCACCAAAAAATTAAGCTACCTAGGAATAAACTTAACTAAAGAGGTAAAAGACCTCTACTCAGAAAACTACAGGACGTTGAAAAAAGATATAGAGGAAGACATAAACAGATGGAAGAACATACCATGTTCATGGATTGGTAGAATCAACATCATTAAAATGTCCATACTACCCAAAGCAATCTATAAACTCAACACACTTCCCATTAAAATACCAACGGCATTTTTCACAGACCTAGAACGAACTCTCCAAAAATTCATCTGGAATAAAAAAAGACCCAGAATAGCTGCAGCAATCCTGAGAAAGAACAAAGTAGGTGGGATCTCAATACCAGATATCAAGCTGAATTACAAAGCCAA
>NW_006297287.1:1019364-1036084 GCF_000327345.1 Myotis davidii | reverse complement strand
TCGCATGGATGGAACTGGAGAGCATCATGCTAAGTGAAATAAGCCAGTCAATGAAGGAAAAATACCACATGATCTCACTCATTCAGGGTTAATAGAGACCATTATAAACTTTTGAACAATAATAGATACAGAGGCAGAGCTGCCTCAAACAGATTGTCAAACTGCAGTGGGAAGGCCAGGGAGGGTTGGGGGGCGGGAGGTAGGGGGGTAAGAGATCAACCAAAGGACCTGTATGCATGCATATAAGCATAACCAATGGACATAAGACACTGGGGGATAGGGGAGGCTAGGGGACTGTCTAGGGCGGGGGGAAAAATGGACACATATGTAATTCCCTTTGTAATACTTTAGCAATAAAAAAAAAAAGATTTTGTTCTCTTTGACGGCTGAGTGGTATCCTGTTGTGTAAATGTACTACCACTTTTTTATCTACTCATCTTCTGATAGGCACTTGAGTTGCTTCCATATCGTAGTTATTGTAGATAGCACTGCATTGAACATAGGGATGCATATATTCTTTCAAATTAGTGTTTCAGTTTTCTTCATATATATTCCCAGAAGTGTAATCACTGGTGATGAGAAAGTTCTATTTTTAATTTTTTTAGGAAGTCCATACTGTTTTCCACAGTAGCTGCACCAATCTGCATTCCCACCATCAGTGCACAATGGCTCCCTTTTCTTCACATCCTTACCAACACTTGTTGATTTTTGGCAGCCATTCTGACAGGTGTGAGGTGATATCTCATTGTGGTTTTAATATTCATTTTTTCTGCTTCAGGAGACATTTTCCTTTACTATAGCTTGAAAGGGAGTAGTACTGACATCTATCTAGAGATACATGCAGGTCAGAGATGCTGTTGAACATCCTAGAATGTGCAGAACAGCCCCCCACGACAAAATTATTCAACCCAAAATGTCAAAAGTGCTGAGGCTCAGAAACCGAGTTTCTGAGCCTCAGCACTTTTGACATTTTGGGTTGAATAATAACCATTGATAAATTTAGGGAGACCCTCAAGAAATCGAGTGAAACCCTCGAGGTTATGAAAAAGGACCAACTAGAAATTAAGCATAAACTGACGGAAATAAAGAATATTATATAGCCAAAACCGTTTGGCTCAGTGGATAGAGCGTCGGCCTGCGGACTGAAAGGTCCCAGGTTCGATTCCGGTCAAGGGCATGTACCTGGGTTGCGGGCACATCCCCAGTAGGAGATGTGCAGGAGGCAGCTGATCAATGTCTCTCTCTCGTCGATGTTTCTGACTCTATCTCTCTCCCTTCCTCTCTGTAAAAAATCAATAAAATATATTTTAAAAAAAATTGCAGGCCCCACTGTATATACCCACTAATAGGGGTGCAATGAAACCAGTGGGTGAGAACGATCACTTTCCCTGTCCCTCTACTCTTTTCTTGGTCACTGTCTAGACACCAGCTTCTCCCAGGGGTCCCGGTGACATCAACCAGAACCTCAAAGAGAAAAATATACTGTACTTGTGAGAACGATCCGCTTTTCAAACACAGAACAAAAACAAACAGGAAGCATCAGAACCCACTGCACCGACAAAGGGTAAATATTGTTTCATGAAACTCCTATTTCTGCTCCAAATCTGAGCAGACTGCATGGCAAGATAAAAAATTGCGTCTTTGATTCTTGATCAAAATGCCTGACTTCGGTGGCTACCTGTGATGTTTGAAGTCTGTTTCCCTTTTGTTCCTTAATTGATACGTCACAGAGGTTATGCAGTGTCAGTAAATATAGGTTTCATCATTTTCATTTTCCACTGTGTCAACCCCTAGACTCAGACTCTTCCATCGCTTCCCAGCTTTCCTTAAAGGCGTGTGGAGGGTGTGGGAAGAGACTGGACAAAAATCATACACCTATGGATGAGGACAGTGAGGGGCGTGTAAGGCAGAGGGTGCGGAGGGAACTGGGTGAAGGGGAGCTATAGGGGGAAAAAAGAGGAACAACTGTAATATTCTGAACAATAAAGATTTATTTTTTAAAAAATAAAAATAGAAGAGCTTAAAAATGATTTTAAGTGATTCATTAAACTTGCCATCTTTAAACCAAGCAAGAAAAAAAATGCAGGAGGTTGTTTAGAAAACAAATAGTGTATAAGTCTACTTCTAAATTAGAGGTAAAGCCTACTTTTAGAGTTCCTCATATGTAGTGTGGCTAGAGTAAGACCACAGTTTTAATTCTTTTCATGTTCAAATCTCCATTTTCAAGTGATAAGATCTACCTAAAGCCCTATTTCCTACTATTGGCTTCAAGTTAAACCAGGTCAGAGAATGTAAGTAGTTCATCATCATGATTAGAAAAATGAATCAAAGTACAAGTTCTGCTAATGAAAGACTAATAGCATCACCTTGATGATAATGTTAATTATGACAATGATGAAAACTATGATGTTAATTACTTCTTGAGAAGGCTTTCTTTGCTACTCTCCATTGCAGCACCCATTTACAATTATCAGAAATTAGGAAGATAGATAGATAGATAGATAGATAGATAGATAGATAGATGATTAATAGACTGTCAATTCTTATTGACTGTCTGGTCCATTACAATTCAATCTCCATTTAGACAAGCACTTAAATTTATTCTCTCCTGTATGTATTTCTGGATTTAGAAAGTAGGTGCTCATTAAATATCTATGGAATGACTAAATGACAGTTGCTAACATGCATATGGAGTATGCTATTACAAAGCACTTTCTTTTCTTTATTTGAGGAATAGCATGCATTGGCACTGTGACTGAGAGAGATCTGAGCCTTCCCCTTACATACATATCTTACAGGCCAGCAAGAGCGACAAGCAGTTGAAAATCCTATATAATAACAGGCTAATATGCAAATCAACCAAAGGGCAGAATGACTGGTCGCTATGATGCACACTGACCGCCAGGGGCAGACCCTCAATGCAGGAACTGCCCCCTGGAGGTCAGTGTGCTCCCACACGGGCAGCCCCACTCAGTCAGACGCTGGACTCAGGGCTGGCAAGCGCAGCAGCGGTGGTGGGAGCCTCTCCCGCCTCTACAGCACTAAGGATGTCAGACTCCTAGCTTAGGCCCAACATCCCCCAAGAGCTCCCAGACATGGAGAGGGCGCAAACTGGGCTGAGGGACCCCTTCTCTCCAGTGCAGGAATTTCGTGCATCAGGCCTCTGGTGTAATTATAACCAAGTGGATGAGTATTCCATAGAGAATGCTGAGTCACCTGGAGGAGCAGAGCAGAGACCCCCTAACAGTGGCAAGGAGATAGGTATAATTTTTCTTTCTATTTCATCAGTGAGAAAACAGGAGGTCAGAGAACTTAGCAGATTTGTCCCAAGTCATGTAGTTGAAAAGTGAAAATAAGATTCCTGTGAATATATGCTGATCCATTAGCTATGAAGATAAACAGAGATTACTATTTCGACACACATGCATAACTTCAGTAGGAGCCCCATCCTCACTCTGCTGATACCATCCCCCTCTGCTGGTGTGAGGGTGTCTGTGGCTCTGTTTCTGATAGGAATGTACTGCATGGCGCCTCCCATCAAGAGCTGAGATGTCTACACAGTGAGATGACCTACTGCTAGCAGTTTGCCAGCATTGCAACGTTACACGTCCTCAAGCAGAAGCATGGGGAGGGTGGGAGGAGTGCAGAAGGGGTGGAGAAGAGAAAGTCATCCAATTTTCTTCAGAATTACATTCGAGAAGCTATTTTACCACTCTGACATGACTAAATGACACTTTCAGAATCAGTCAAACCCAGAACAAATTGCTGAGTTCACTGGTAAAAATGTTATTGTTTTATGCGGCATCAATAGCTGCACTTATTTATTCAAAATATATTTACTAAATGTCAATGATGTGCCAGCCATTAAGTTAGTCCTCATCTGGAGACATTGTATGAGATGGGGATCTGGCATCTAGAGGGCAGAGGCCAGATATGCTGCTAAATAATTTATAGTGAACAAAATAGCCCCAACAACATGGAATTCAGACATAGAAAGTGTCAGTAGTGTTAAGGTTGAGAAATCCTGTTGTAGACCTAGATATCCAAAGAAAGAATCCCTGCCTTCAAGGGCTCAGGGTATGTGAATATCAGCCCCATAGTGACAATATCTAAGGTGCCACAGGAGCACAAGGAATGCACTGCCTATGTTCCCACTCCTGAGAGAGCCTCAAGAGGAAAGCACGGTACTCTTCCCTTACTCTCTGATAATCAACTATTCCTCTGTCATAGTCAGTTTGGGTGTTTAATCCTGTTGCCAGATATCACATCAAAGACCTAAGGAAATGACTGTCAATGATGTCTAGCTTAGTCTGTTCCTTTCTATCTACAGCGAGGCAAACAAACAAAAACCCGCATGGCATTTTAGGTATAGAGACTGTCAGAAGCATTTTTATGTCAACATTTAAAGAACAGACCAAACTGATATTTCAAACAACAAATTATACTGTAATTTGTACATGAATTTGGAGCAAAAATGAAAAAAATGAAAGGGGTCTCCTTTAAGGCCACTTAACCTCCATTGGTTAACATAAGTAAATTTTATGAAGTATCGCTATCTCCTTTATAAACAATGATATGTTTTATTATGACTCTCATGATGTACATGCAAATAAAAGGGTTTCTATAAGATAAGCTTTTATAAAATTTAGAATTCTATCTCATAACATTAGAAACACACACACACACACACACACACACACACACACACGCAATCACCATAGAAATCAACCACATCAAACAAGAGAGCATCATCAACATTCTGAGAGAACTTGCTTCCATCTGGTTAACTAAGAAATACGCCAAGCACTTTGGGTTGTTCATTAGGTCGTAAGTTCAGTTTCATTAACAACTAATGAAAAGGTTTTACAAGATGACATCTAAAAACACAATGTACCCTTTGGGCTGAATGATTTGCTTTAAAGTTTCCCTTTAGTTAATTTCCTCTTAATGTTTTAACTTTTTTTTTTTCAAAAAGGAGACTTCTTTAAATAATTGTCTCTACATATTTAATTCACTGTGTGCCAAAGGATATTAAATGCACTTCCACCAACTCTTCTATTATTACATCATTTTAAAAAGGCTTAACTCTAGAGAAATAGACGTTTTGCAAATAGATAAATTGCAAATCAATTTGATCACAGTATATTTTCTTGGTCCAAAGTAGGATACAGTCTTTTTAAGATAATATGAGACTTATTCATGCCTTTGTTAGTACAATGGATTAGATATGAAACTATTAAATCTTATTACCTTAACATCATATCAAATTTATCTGGATATCTGAATCCCGCAAGCAATTGTTGCTGAAACCAAGCCAACTAATATCAGTCATGCTCAGAAAAGTAGTCCACATATCATTTAATATTCTAGGGTGGAAATTATTTCACAGATATTAAAAGAATTAATGATAGCATCAAATGACCTGAAAGGAAAGTGGTATTTTGGTGGTTCGTAGTTAAACAAAAAGATTTCTGGCCTAATGAATTAATCATGTGGAGTTCTTTATCTAAGCTTTTCATTGGCAATATGATCCCTATAGAAACATCTCTGTTGGTATTTGCCTTAATTTCTGCTTTGATATGTTACCAACAACAAGGCACAAGATACCTCTGCAATTTTTATCTAATGCTATACCTTTGGATTGTGGTCCCAGTGTAGAAATCAAGGTCTGACCTGGTCACACATTTCATTTCTCCTTTACTGATGCAAATTTTACAAGGCATCTTCCATGAACCTGTACTTCCTGTGTGAGTTATTTATTTCCTGATTTGGAAATATATTAGACTAGGCACCTCTGGTCTTTTCCAGAAAACTCATGCCTTCATGTTTCCATTAGGTGATTATCTATCTATATTGGATGTTATTGTGATTCAAATACACAGGAAACTTTTAATTGCTGAATGGCTTCATAGTATAATTTAAACATTCCTGTAATAATTAGCATACATTTTAGTCACCTATGTTTTCTCAGATATAATTTAAGCTGCCCACAAAGTCTTTCCTTAAAGTGAGAAATGTCTGATTTAACTATAGCTTCATTTACTACTGCCTGTTTTTGCCACATGCATATTTACCCTCTTACAACTGATACAGCCTACACAGTTACACTCAGGAATGTCTGTCTGCAAATCAATTTTCACTATCTGTCATATGAATAATGTGACTTAGAAAATTTTTGAAGTTTAATAGATTGAGATGTAATACCTTCAAAACTAACAGAACACGAACATTAATGTGCTTGTCATCTACACAATGAGGAGGAAAATGTTTTGTATAATAGTGATTTGAGTAAAATTTACATTTTTTTGGTATGGAAAATTTTCTTTAAATTGTTTCCAGTAAACAGCGATTCCAGCCTTTGAAATCACTGTTTCATATAGTTCATGAGTGCTGGTTCAAACATATTAAAATCTGTAAGATAAAAGAATATTTTATAACTGTGTAGATATAGGGTACATTGAAGACTAGATGATACAGAATTTCAAAAATGTGAAATGGTCAACAAATATGAAATGAGATGCATACAATTAATTCACATTTGTTAAATTCATAATTCATTCATATTTGTTAAATTGCTATTAACCTGCATTGCGGTAAACATTTAATTATTATGTCCCACTGATTTCCAAAAGGATTGGGAGAGTTGGCTGTTTTCTCTTCCAGCACTGATCCTGGAGGACGGGTGCTGAGTACAGCAAGGACTTGCCTTTCAGACAAATAGAATGAGGACTCTAGACAGTGTTCTCCAAGTGCCTTCTCACGGGTCCCAGGCCACGTCAAAATTAAATGCGTATGCTTCTCACACCCCCCCGCCCCCCACATTTATTCCTTAAAGCAACTCAGATGGAAATTCAGTTTGTACATTTTTTGAGGTAGTTCTTACTCTTTCAGTATTTAAAGATGTCAAATTGGTTCTCTATTTAATATGGTTAAAAAGCTCAGATGTTTCTTCTTAATAATTTTGAAAAGATGGAAAGTTTATGATTTATTGTAAATGTGTACATAACACACACATAAACATATGTACACACACATAAAATCTCAAATGAGTTCTCTCTTCGCTCTGGTAACAGCCAAAACCATGTAATTTGGACAATACTTTATTAGATTCAATTCTGAAGCAGAGATAATAATAAAATCTTTAGAAGATAAAACTTTAGTTAACACTATAACATGACTGTGTCATTTCAAATATATAAAAAAAGAATCTAGAAAAAAATAGCTTTTCTTCCTCTTCGCTGTATAATGAAAAGCCTACAGTGTGGGTTCATTTTTCTCTACAATAGAAGGCACATTAATTGGCCAACTTTAAATTCATGGAACTTGGCAACTGCACATAGATTAGCCCAAAACATAGGTATACAATTACTTCTATTAAGATGTCTCAGTTTCTTCCTACAGTGACACCGACACACGATTTCTGGTCTCCAAGCATTCTAACACCTCACGGCTGAACGGATGTGAGAAGTCACAAAGTGCCAGTGCGCACCAGTAAAGGGGGGCAGTTCCCCTGATGGCAAAGTACAGCTATTGCCCTGGGGAAGGAAGACAGCAGAGGACATTTTCTGTATCATTCCCTGCCTTTCTTCCCCATAGGGGATTCCAACATCAAACAACAGACATGCTTTGGCAGGCTTCCGCATCTTTCACCTCCACCAACTGACTTGCTCATAGATATTTGTTGGCTCAAGAGAAACATTATTGGCAAAATAAATTGGTTGAGTACTGACATAACATTTTCTTTTACAAAGCCTGAAAACCAAGAGGATGCCAGAGGGTATTCCTGATTTCGCCCCTCCTTACAGTAAGAACAATGAACAGCTTTCCAAGAATGAGACACCACAGAGAGGATCTACCAGGGTGAGACTGAAGCACCCCCTGAGCCTCAGGCTCCCCCCGTGGGAAAGGTCTTCCTGAGCCGCTGGTTCCTCCAGTGGGAAAAGAGACCCCAAGAGGGACCACAAGTGCCCCTAGAATTGTGAGTAGCTTTGTAGGAGCGCTTACGCTGATATTATACTGGGATTGCAGGGGAACATGCAGGGCGCAATCAAAATTGGCCCCAAAGTTGACCATAATAGAGCCCACCTACCCACGGGGCAGTGAGAAAGGGCTTACAATAACCAGCACACAGATCTTGGCAGACCCAAGTTCATTCCTGCAAGTGTCCAAGTAGTAATCCCAGCCACTGGCTTTGCCCATCTGCAGAACCAAGTTGGGGACATACTCCGACTAAGGAAATCAGTGGGAAGCAGATCTGCTTGACTGGGATCCACAAAGGAAGAGTTTTGTTGACGCTCAAGCCCAGTTAGCTCACATCAAGCAAGGAAGGTGAGACATGGCCCCACCCTCTGTGGAGCGTGTCTTCTGGCTCCATCTGACAGGAAAGGAAGGCTGGCGACAACCCCTGGGAGTTGTGTGGGCCATCAGCACTTGACTGTATGCGGAGTAACTCCAGGGGCCCTGTTCAGTCAGGGAACTTGGGGTACAGGCCAGCTTGAGTTAAGGCAACAAATAGATGTACTGCCTTTGGAGCTCCTTTTTCACCCACGCCTCAGAAGGAAAGCTAATTCATCATCAAAACATAGCCCTGCTCATCGCTGAATATAGCCTTCGTTCTCCCCAACCAGGGAACCAAACCAAGCATCTAGGAAGCTGCACAGCCATTAAACAGCCTCACATACAGTGGCCCTTGAACTGAGAGTACCATGGCTTCCCTTGTCTGCAGAGCAACACGCTGGCCTTGCCTGACCAGAGAATTCAGTCACACGTGGCTTAATGCAGAGCTGTGCAATTCCTGGGCTCAATACCCATGTGCTACCAGGGCAGGGAAGCCAGTGCATAGCTCCATCCACAACTGGACATAATAGCCCGTCCCGACCATATAGTAAGCCTGACCAGAAATTCCAGGCATTCTCAGAGGCAGCCTACAGCCTCACTTGAGTAGGAAACCAAGCCAGCAGTCCTATCCAACTATTCTCAGCCAGTGGCACACCATCCCGATTCCAATCTTCACAGCTTGAACACTTGGTTTGCCCCCAAACTGACCATAATAGAGGCCCACCTACCCAGGGACATTATCAGCAGATACATCCAGAACCCAAGTTTGCCAAAGCAAGCTTGTAAAGACTGGAAGATAAGCTCAATTACTCAAATATGCAGCCGTCAATGTAAGGAATCAAGAATCAGAAAAAAATATCAGGTAAATGTGACTCCACCAGAAGAACCTAATAAAGCTCCAATAACTAAGCCTAAAGAAATGGAGATCTATGACCTTTCAGACAGAGAATTCAGAATAATCCTCTTAAGGAATTTTAGTGAACTCCAAAAAAAAGCACAAGAGACCACTAAATGATACTAAAAAACAAAACAAAACAAAAAGCACAGTGCAAAATAAATAAATAAACCAACAACCAAGAAAATCAACAAGGATATAGCAACCATCAAAAAAAAAAAATCCTAGAGTTGAAAAATATAATCACTGAATGAAAGAATTAAATGGAGTTTCAAAGGTAGACTCAATCATGCAGAACAAAAATAAGTGGCTTAGAGTATATAGAAAATTACCCAGTGGGAGGGGCAAAAAGAAAAAAGAATGAAGAAAGCCTTTTACATATTCAAAATATTAAATAAAAATAACTGTGTGCCAAGAACTCTATAGCCAGCAAAGCTGTCCTTCAAAACTAAATGAGGAATACAGAACTTCCCCTAAAAAACAAAAGCTGAAGAAGTTCATTTCCACCAGACCTGACTTACAAGAAATTCTAAAGGGAGTTCATTGAGTTAAAGGAAAAGAATGCTAATTACCATAATGAAAACATACAAAGATACTATAAATCTCCCTGGTAATGATAAATAGTCATAATTAGATTCTGCAACATGGTAATAGTGGTGCACAATTCACTTACAGCTCTATCTTAAACATTTTTTAAAAGTGTAGTAAAAAAAAAAATAACTACAGTAATTCGTTATTAGTTATATAACACAAAAATATGTACATTGTGACACAAATTACCTAACATGTGAGGGGGTAAGTAAAAGTTTAAAGTTTGTTGATTATATTAAAGATACATTGTTACCAGTTTAAAGAAGGGTGTTATATTCTAAGATGTTTTATGTAAGCGTCATGGTAACCACAAGGGAAAATCCTGCAGTAATTACACAAAATACATGATAAAGAAGTCAAAGCATCTGATACCAAAAAGACATCAAAACACATACACACAGAGAGACAGCAGGATGAAAACAATGAACAATGGAGCTACAAAACACCCAGAACACAATGAACAAAATGGCAATAGCAAGGCCTTACCTAGCAATTATTACTTTATACAAAGCAGATTAAATTCTCTAAGCAAAAGACATAGAATGCCTGAATGGATAAAAAAAATAATAAGATCTAATAATATGCTGCCTACAAGAGACTGACTTTGCCCTAATGACACACACAGATTGAGGGAAGAGATGGAAAAGGAAATGTCAAGCAAATGGTAACCAAGTAACAACAACAACAAAACACAAGGGGTAGTTATACTTGCACTAGAGGCCGGTGCATGTAATTCGTGCACAGTAGGGTCCCTAAGCCTGGCCGGCGATCAGGGCTGATTGGGGCTTTCAGAGCTGCTGGCCCGGGCCTCCTTTCCCTGGCTGCCTGCTGCCAGCCAGGGGGCCTCCTTTCCTGGGCTGTTGGATGCAGGCCAAGGGCCTCCCTTTATTCCATGCTTCCCCCTGGTGGTCATCACACATCATAGCGAGCGATCCAACTCCCAGTCTAGCTCTCGTGGGGACACTTCTCATATTAGCCATATATGACAAGATAAACTTTAAACTAAAAATGGCACAAAGAGACAAAGAAGATTATTATACCATTATAGAGGGGTCAATACGTCAAGAAAATATAATAATTGTAAATAGTTACAAACCCAACATTAAAGCATCTAAATATTTAAAGCAAGAACTAAGAGAGCAAAAATGTAAAAAAAAAAAAACAGTAACAATAATAGTTGGGGACTTAAATATCCCACTTTCAACAATGGGTAGAGAATACAGACAGAATCAATAAGAAAACAGGAGACTTGAATAACACTAGAAACCAAATAAATATAACAGACATAAATAGAGAATTATATTAATCATCAGCAGAACACACATTCTTAAGTGCACATGGAACATTTTCTAGAATAAGCCATATGTTAGGCTACAAAACAAGTCTTAGCAAATTCAAGAAGATTAAAATCAAATTGAGTATTCTCTCTGACCACATTGGCATGAAACTAGAAATCAAAGAAAACTAGAAAATTCACAAACACATGGAAATTAAACAAAACTCTCCTGAACAACCAATGGATCCAAGAAAAAAAAATTTAAGGGGATAGAAGAAAGTTTGTTGAGACCAACAAAATTAGAAAAACAGCGCAAAAGTACTTTGGGGATATAACAAAAGCAGTTCTAAGAGGGAAGTTCATAGCAATAAACACCTATATTAAGAAGCAAGAAATATCCCAAATAAAAAAATCTAACTCTACACCTTAAGGAATTAAAAAAAGAACAAGGTTAACAGAAGGAAGAAAATCATAAAGATTAGAGCAGAAAGTTTTAAAAATAGAGAACATAAAAACAATAAAAATGATTGGTTAGTTTTTTGAAATGATAAAGAAACTTGACAAACCTTAGCTAGACTAATCAAAGAAAATAGAAAAAAAATTATAAATATAAATGGGGTAAGTACAATTTCTTTGAACCATAAAAATTCAAAGGAACTTAAGAGGCCAACAAACTGAACAATCTAGCAAAAAAAATAGAAAAATTCTTGGAAACAAGCCACTTTTCAAGACTGAATCAGGAAGAAAAAGAAAATCTAAATATATCAATTATAGTAAGTACATTGAATCAGTAATATCAATTCTCTCAACAAAGAAAAGATCAGAATTAGATGGCTTCACTGATGAATTTTATCAAACATTTAAATAAGAATTAACACCAATCCTTCTCAAAGTTTTCCAAAAACTGAAAACAAGGGACTAACTCCTCACTCTCTAAATATCAATGGAAAAGTATTCTTGAGTGAGGATTAACAAAAAATAGAGAGAGAAAGAGAAAAGACTAATATTAACATCTCAATTGATAGAGAAAAATCATTTGATAAAAATTCAACATTCATTCATGATAAAAACTCCTAACAAATTAACATAGAAGGAACATATCTCAACATAAAGGGTGACCACTTTTCCTGTCCCTAGTCAACACAGTACCAGAAGTCCTCGCTAGAGCATTCAGTTAGGCAAGAAAAATACATCAAAGGTATGAGAACTGGGGAAAAAAATAAGTAAAATTGTCTCTGTTTGCAGATGGTATGACTTTTATATTTTTAGGAAAAATCCTAAAGACTTAACAAAAAAATACTGTTAGATTTAATCAATAAATTTGGTAAAATTGCAGGATATGAAATTAACATACACAAATCAGCAGCATTTCTATACACTAACAACAAATCTCCTGCAAAAGAAATAAAGTAAATTGATCCCATTTATATTGCATCTAAAACAAAAAGATACACTTAAATTTAACTAAGAGGTGAATGATCACTACTTAAAAACGACAAGACATTGAATCTATAGATTCAATGCAAACCCTATTAAGAATCCAATAACATGTTTTACAGAAATTTTAAAAAACTTTCCTAAAATTTATACGGAAGCACAAAAGACCCTGAATAGTCAAAGAAATCCTTAGAAAGATAACACAGGGGCATCTGCCCTGGTCCGTGTTGCTGAAGGATTACGGGTTTGATTCCTGATCAAGGGAACATACCTGGTTGCAGGTTCGGTTAGGGCATGTACAGAAGCAACCAATTGATGTCTCTCTCTCATATCAATGTTTCTCTCTCTTTCTCTCTTTCTCTCTCTCCTCCTCCTCTCCCTCCTTTCCACTCTCTCTGGAAAACAATGGAAAAAATATCCTCAGGTGATGATAAAAAACAACAACAAACAGAAAGCATCACTCTCTGATTTCAAGCTATACTAAAAAGGTACAGTCGTCCAAAGAGTGTGGCATGGCCAGAAAAACAGACAAACAGAGGAATGAGATAGAATTGAGAGCCCAGAAAGAAACCCAAGTATATACAGTTAACTAATATTTGACAAGGGAACCAAGAATAACAATGGCCAAACCGGTTTGGCTCAGTGGATAGAGCATCGGTCTGAGGTCCCAAGTTCGATTCCGGCCAAGGGCATGTACCTTGGTTTCTGGCACATCCCCAGTAGGAGGATGTGCAGGAGGCAGCTGGTCGATGTTTCTCTCTCATTGATGTTTCTAACTCTATCCCTCTCCCTTCCTCTCTTTAAAAAAATCAATAAAAATATTTTTTTAAAAAAGAATAACAATGAAGAAAAGACAGTCTTTTCAATAAATGGTCCTGGGATAATTGGATATTCACATGTAAAAGTGAAACTGGACCATATCGTACTACATTCATATAAATTAACTCAAAATGGATTAAAGACTTAAATCTGAGACCTGAAACCATTAAAATCCTGGAATTAAACATAGGAATAAATCTCCTGGGTATGGGTCGTAATGATTCCTTTAAAACGACACCTAAAGCACAAGCAATAAAGTAAAAAAAAAAAAAAAAAAAGTAGGACCACATCAAACTAAAAAGCTTCTGGAGAGCAAAAGAAACCAGCAACAAAATGATAACTTACAAAGTTGCCAAAAATATCTGTAAATAATATATCTGATAGAGGTTAATATTCAAACAATGTGAAGAACTCATACAATTCAATAGCAAAACAAAACAAAACAATTTTAAAAAATGGGTAAAAAAGATCTGAATATTCATGTCTCCAAAGAAGATATACAAAAGGCCAACAGATGCATAAAAAGATGTTCACATCATGAGGTATTAGGGAAATGCAAATCCAAACACAATGAGAGCTATCCTCATGCCTGTTAGAACGGTCATCATCAGATAATGTAATTTTCCCTGTGAAGTGAAGTATCCTATTCTTTTGTAGTTCACTGTTTTCAATCCATGATAGGGGCACATTGGTGGACTTTAATAACATCCACCAACGCCTAACTAAGCAAGTGTTTTCTTAAGAAAAATAATGTGACTTCTTGAATAAAGAGCTATAACAGTTCTTCCAAAATAATGAGTATGTGTGTGTATGTGTGTGTATGTGTGTGTGTGTATGTGTGTGTGTGTGTGTGTGTGTGTAAACCTGCACACTTCTAATTTTACACAAAGCCATCTTTGAATTCTCTTTTTAAAATATATTTTTATTGATTTTAGAGAGGAAGGGGGAGGGATAGAGAGACAGAAACATCAAGGACAAGAGAGAATCATTGATCGGATGCCTCCCACCTGCCCCCTACTGGGGATTGAGCCAGCAAACCAAGCATGTGCCCTTGACCAGAATCAAACATGGGAGCCTTCAGTCCACAGGCCGACACTCTATCAGCTGAGCCAAACTGGCTAGGGCCATCTTTGAATTCTTATCATAATGACTTTTTTTTTCTTTTGACTGAGGACAAAAATAATTTTCTACAAAATTATCAATTAATGTTGGCTTTTCAGAAACTCTCCATCTTTCACAATGGAAACACTAAAGCAAAATTGGAATTGCAACTGAGTGAACATTACCTTCAGGAGGCAGCACTGAGGGGTGGGGAGGGGAAGGGCAATTCTTTGGCATCAATGGGAGAGGACAGACAGGTTATCATTTTGTGACTAGAATTCATATAACCCCTATGATATTTTTATGAGGAGTAATGCGGGGCCTTGGAAATCCCTGTACTCACACGTGCCAACTGTGTTCACCAGTGGCTCCTGCAGCAGGTTTTTGAAACAGGAATCCTTCACTCATCCTGACTGCCCTCTGCTTGGGAACAGACCCTGCTGCTGCCAAACGCGGTCACAGTGTAGTTGCACAGTGGAACCAATGGAGGGCGACACACCGGAAACTATGTAAGGAGAATGAATAAGGATGGAGGAGAGTAGTGTGGGAGAAGAATACGGAATTGATTGCACTGCACAATCAGGAGCAAGGCCAAAGGAAACAGCTTCACACCGCAATGAATGCCTTTGGTGACATGGCCAATGAAGACTCAGGCAGGTGTAGAATGGCCTTCACAACCAGATCAGGGGGGCTTTTTTTGGGGGTGGGGGGGAGTGTTCCAAGAACCTCCCTTTGCTGAGACCCCCGTCTGTGGGTTGGAGAGAGAAAGGCTATGAGGGACCAGGGTTAGTGTGGTTCCTGTTGGGCTTGTAATGCAACTGGTGCCCATACAGATGTTCCAGAAAACAGGCAAACGTGTTGCCTGGAGTGGACAGAACCTGGCAGACTGCTCTTAGTCTCAAGGCAATGAGGGCTGAGATGGTGGACTAATGGATAATGCCTTCTATATGCTGAGGACAGCAAAGGCCTGGACACAGAGGAACCCTATGCATATCACGGAAGGAATGAATCCTGCGAAAACAAGCCTGGGTTTTCTGCTGCCAATGACACTGGCTTTGTGGACACCCATGTGCAGGAGAAGCCCCTTACGAAGGCAAGTGTGGGGCCATCTCTGTTGCTATAAATGTGAGCTGTAGATTTTTCCAGTTTTATGCAAAAGGCATTTATTATGAACCAGAATGCAGCAGCAAAGACCTGCGTCATGGTGTTCTGGTGGTTGGCTACAGCTGTGAAGGAGCAGAACTGTATAAGTATTGGATTGTCAAGAAAGGGGGTACAGCTTGGGGAATAGGTGTCTACATAAAAATGGTCAAAGATCAGAACAACCACTTTGGAATTGCCACCATGGCCAGCAAGGCTACTGTGTGAGATGATGGTGATTAAGAGAGATGTGATTAAGAATAGAATATCCAGAGGAGAAATTTTGTCTTATTACTCACCAGATCTTATTTTGTGGAATAAAACACTTTAATTACTGAAGATCTAAGCTGTGATTTAAATCGTGTGACATTTTACACTGGTACAATATTACCACTTCTTTAATTATTTGTGCAAACAGTTTTGTATGATTGACTTGCCTAATAACTTTTAAATTTTGATGTTTGAAAAGGATGTATAAAGTTTCATATTTTAAAATAAAGCTTAGTTTCAAAGTAAAAAAAAGGTAATGTAGCCTTAAAGTTAAAATGTTATGAATTCAGATAAATGTCAGATTAGAATCTTAGTTGTGCCACACGCATTGCTTAACTATGGTATGTTACTGCACAGCTTTGTGACTTTTCCCCAGCCTGTATGATGGAACTGATCAAGTTTAGTTCAGAATTAGCTGTGATGACTGCCGATGCAAAGACAGCCCTAACACAGAGTCGGTCTATGGTAAGTAGGTGCACGTAAGAATGTTTCTAGGTGAAGGAAGTCATCTGAAGATGGTACTTTAAAGAAATTCATACGCAGTCAGAGCCTTTTCAGTTCAACAAAGAAAGGGACCCTTTCATTTAATCATTTGTATCTCAATGGCTGTCAGACCAAACTTTTTATTTCTGCTTTATATCAAATAGGAGATACTTGGTCATTGACTTCAAGAATTTTGAACAATTCCTCTCTTATTATACCCCTGATATCTTTTTAATCCACTCTTTAATTTCTGCTCAGGTCAAGAAAACACAGGAACCTGCTCCCTCTACCCTCTAAGTATTTAAACAGGCCGTTTCTCATTTCTGGAATGTCTGCCTCACTTTCTTTGGAAAAATATTCAACCTGACTCT
>NW_006297287.1:1017629-1018558 GCF_000327345.1 Myotis davidii | reverse complement strand
CTTCAATACGGCGGCGATTCTTCTTGGCATTGACTCCTCGAGATGCTGAAAGGTGATGCGAGGAATCTGACACCATGCCTGATGAATAGCACTGTCCAGGTCTGTGAGGTTTGATGGTTGTGGAACCAGCTGCCTGATGGCTCTTGTAACTTCATCCCATAAATGGTCAATTGGATTGAGATCTGGTGAGTGTGGGGGCCACCTAAGCAAGGTAAAGTCTCCTTCATGTTCTTGAAACCACTCCTGCACAATACGAGCACCGTGGCATGGCGCACTGTCTTGTTGGAAGAAGCCATCTCCACTGGGATACGCCATCAACATGATAGGATGAACTTGTTCAGCAACGATACTTAGGTATGTTGTGCTATTCAGACGTTGTTCCACATGAATTAAAGGGCCCAAATCATGCCAGGAAAACATGCCCCCAATCATAACACTGCCCCCACCAGCTTGAAGGGCTGTACTCATGCATGAGGGGTGCATGCTTTCATGCTGTTTCCACCAAATTCTCACTCTGCCATCTGCATGATGCAACTGGAAATGTGATTCATCAGACCACATGATTTTTTTCCAATGCTCGACTGCCCAATCCTTGTGTTCTTCTGCGAATTGGAGATGTTTTATCTTGATAACTGCAGACAGCAAAGGTGTTCGAACAGCCCTTCGGCTTCCATATCCCATATGATAGAGTACGGCTAATTTGCCTACAAATGTCAGGTGATCATAATAATCTGGCCACTCAGTCTATAGACTAGAGGCCTGGTGCATGAAATTCTAGCACGGTAGGGTCCCTAGGCCTGGCTGGAGATCAGGGCCTATTGGGGCCTTCTGGCTGCCGGTCGGGGCCTTCCTTTGTTCTGCACTGTTCCCTGGTGGTCAGTGCACATCATAGCGAGCAATCGAACTCCCAGTCTCCCAGTCGCACTCCC
>NW_006297287.1:1011087-1017273 GCF_000327345.1 Myotis davidii | reverse complement strand
TGGCTCAATGGTCCCAGGAGGTCCCAGTTCAATTCCCTGTATGGCACATTCCCAGGTTGCGGGCTCGATCCCCAGTGTGGGGTGTGCTGGAGGCAGCCGATCAATGATTCTCACTCATCACTGATGTTTCTATTTCTCTCCCCCTCTCCCTTCTGCTCTGAAATCAATAAAAATATGTTTTTTAAAAAAGTCAGAAAAGTAGAAAGAATAGATCTTGGGTGGGTAAAGAGGAGATAAAAGTAATGGGAGTAAGAAAAAGAATGAGTAGGTAATTTAGAAAAAGGAGATTAAGGTTAGGACATAGATAAACAGTCAAAGATTTGAGCATTCCTTCTGAATTGGAGCCTTCAGCATGGCATGAGAAGGGGCATTTCAGGGTCATTAAAACAGCCAAAAGAGTTTGGCTTCTGCCATTGCTTTAGCTGCCAAACTCAAAGCATCTCTAAGCAGGACAAGTGCAGAAGAGGAAGTGAAATTGTTGGAGATTTCTGATGAAATATTTCTCCCTCCTGAGGCCAAAACCAATTAATTGGTCTATAATTGGTCTTCTGGCGGTACTGAATGCAATGCAATCCTAACAATAATTATCTTAGCTAACATTTAGGGAACCCTCCATGCACCGGGAACCATGCTGTGTTTAAAGGCACAATTTCATTTAGCGATTCCTATGAAAGGATAAAGTAAGATGTACATGGCCAGAAAATATGACTCCATCCTGTTAATCGCATCTTCATTTGCATATGAAAGTCAACCATCCTCATAAGGAAGAGTATAAAAAAACCGGGTGCTGAGGGCAAAAGAATACTCTTCCTGAGGTGTCAGCACACAGGAAAGTACCTGGAGGAGCATCATTATCACCTCACACAGGAGAGTCCAAATGAATCCACAGCATTAAAAAGAAATCAGGGAAATGCTAAACTGGAAAGGACTGCAGTGCATGAAAGTTAAATGAGACAATATAATAGAACACACGCTCTAAAACCTTCAGCCTCTCATTTTTATTCTATAATGTAAACACAATATTTTCACCCGGAGGGTGGATGAGGAACAGCTGAGGATAGCTTAGTTCTCATGAGCAGTAAAATAAAGAAACATCACTCATATTTATAATTAACTAGATTGTCTGTAACAACTATGGGAGACACCCTTTCAAAATGCAATGGCTGGCTGTTGAGGTTTCCTTCTTGTCAAAATAAAATAAAATAAAAGCAACTGCAAAGGTATTTCTCTGATTAATGTTTAAAATGCATTTACTTTAGCATAAGCTCACATTTTCATGTAAAGTCTTAATTTGATCATAATTAGCACAGACTACAGGACTTAATTAGGACTAATCATTCCTTAATGCAATCAGAATCCCAGAAGAACAATATAAACAGATTTTTATTGGTATTAGTGATGCAAACTTGTAAACTATAGAGTCAATTAACCTGTGACAATGCTTCCAATATCTATAAAAACAAAAGCTTAATAAAATGCTAATTAGACCAGACAACCTAACGAAGCTTCTGGACATCATTCCGGACGTCCTCCCAGACGACCTTCTGGATGAAGCCATGGTGGTGGGAGCCAAGGCAGAGGCAGTTAAGGGCGACCAGGCAGACTGGTTAGGGGCGATCAGGCAGGTAGAGTAGTTAGGGGCAATCAGGAAGGCAGGAGAGCACTTAGGGGCTATCAGGCAGACAAGTGGTTAGGGACAAGCAGGCAGGCAGGCAGAATGGTTAGGGGTGATCAGGCAGGCAGGTGAGCAGTTAGGAGCCAGCAGTCCTGGATTGCAAGAGGGATGTCCGACTGCCAGTTTAGCATGACATCCCCTGAGGGGTCCCGGATTACAAGAGTGTACAGGCCAGGCTGAGGGATCCCCTCCACCCCATGCACGTATTTTGTGCACTGGGCCTCTAGTATAAAATAAAGATAAATGATGGGTGCATTACCAAACAGTTCCATGAGTACACTAGGAACATAGTAACAGAGTTCATCATCAAACCCCACAGGGTCAGTTTTCCTTCTTTTGGGCTAAAGATAGCAGTCACAACTGGGCTGCATAGTAAAATATGCTACCTCTTAATGACATTAGGCATGAAAAGACTTTTCAAGACATTCCAGGTTCTATGATGTCAACATAACTCCCTGGTTAAATTCTGATAAATAGGAAAATCTACAATTTCTAGGTCATGTAAGAAAATTGTTTTATTCCCCTTTCATTTTGAAAAGTTAAACTCGCCCTGGAAGTGTGTGTGTGTGTGTGTGTGTGTGTGTGTGTTGGGGGGGTTAGTAAACATGTCTGCTTTATAAGTTTCAGAGTATAACAGCAACTGTCTTTCTTCTGTCCGTTACATCCTAACTTTATGTGTTTGCTCCTTCAGCCTCATGAAATGGTTTTTAACTCCCCTGAAGGGGAACTTGTAGCCAATATCAGCAGTTAGACATTCCTGTTACAATTTATGAAAAGACAGGAAATGTAATTTGTCTTAACATAGAACTCTCTAATAATAAAATGTCTCCCTGGAATTAGAATCTACCCTAAAATACCTGGAACATTTCACACAGTTCAATTTGAAACTTCAACTGTTCTATATATTCATTTCCATAAAGTGCCAGACTGAACACATTAGCACAGGATAGGTCCTCTGGACTAAGCTTTGAAACAAAGGGTAAAAGTACAAATTGGCACACAACTTCTACTGCACCAAGATTACTTCCCAGCTGGAATTTATTAAGACATTAACAGGGAGGTGCGATCTTTGAAATATGTAGTCTAAACAGTATGCTCAGATTTCTAAACTGTTGTGGGTTTCTCCTCACAATGTTGCAGATTCAGAGCAGCTTGCTGCTGAGACAGATGCCCAAATCATATGCTAGGGGGGTAGGGGAGCAGACTTCTAGATTTAGTGAACTAATTAGTCCCTTACCTCCTGCCACAGTTTGTCAGGACTTCCAGGATGAGTTCAGTCAAGTTCATATTGATGTGCAAATAGGATAAATCAAAGCTACCGCCATGCCTGAACAAATAACAAGAGTTCTGACTTACATCAACCCCTCTCCACCTTTACCCAGAGCTTTTCTAGTTGTTCTTGTTTTATTTATTTGTTTTTGTTTTTTCAGTAAACACACACATTCTTCATGATCACCTTTTTTTTAATTATTAAAAATGACTTAACAGAGCCAATTAGAAGGATTCACCAGGAATTTCTAAAAAAAACAAAAAACATGTTTATTTGGGATAGTTGTATGGTTGTGACTTTAAGGTATCAAGTAGTAGTTATCTCCTTTGTGCCCAGAAGAGTAGGGCAAGGTCGCAAAACATGGTTGCTGTCTTTATGCAACTTCCAGTGTCTCCTGAGGAAACACTAGGCTCTCATTAAACAGTTGATAACTCTTGAGGTAAAATAGAATTAGTCCCTAATTACGGAACACAGAAAATAGGATCTTCATCCAGGCTTAAGATTAGGATAAAAGGGAAGCCGAGGTGTGTGTGTGTGCTTGTGTGTGTGTGTGTGTGTGCTTGTGTGTGTGTATGTGAGAGAGAGAGAGAAAGAGAGAGAGAGCATGCCTGTGTGTGTGTGTGTGTGTGTGTGTGTGTGTGTTGGGGATTATTATTTCAATAAGCATGAAATAGCAGATGATGAGAAAAATGAATGTCACAATCACCTCTTTTACCCATCAGCAAGTATGATTTTAAGCTTCTCAAAGCTGTTGCTTATTTTTCTGCTTTATGAAACAGCTTTAGACCCAGAACTTGAGTATCTGAAACCTGAACTTCACATTCTCCAGAAAGGAGTCACCACCAGCAGTATTTTCGAGGGATCTAAATATTAAATGAAAGCAGGTCTGTACATCGATGCTAGCAAGCCATTCTCTATTCTACAGCAAACACTCTCTCATGCTCAAAAGGGTATGTGTAATCCTACGACACCTCACATGACTCAGTATTGTAAAGCTTTATGTTCACAGTCTAATTCTTCAGCAAACTTTGCAAAGCTCTTCCAACCTCTGACATTAGGAGTGACCCTCTCACAGAAGGGATATGAAGAAGAGAAACATCTGTCTGTGGGCATTTTACTGTGAGTTATGCACTAAAATTTATACTTGTTACAATCACATATACAGGAAAACATATCCCCATCCCATGAAAGCCAAGGGAAAAAAACAACTTAAATGTGCTACAGATGTCCTCATCTTTTCTTTTCTTTCTGTTTTATTTTTTTCATCTTGTTTTGTATTCTTTTCTGAGATGACCAGTGAGGTGTGACCACAAGAGGAAAGAGAGGACAGGCTCAGGAAGAACTAAGTTTCTTATACTCACAGGCCCCAGAGAGATGGTCACTCACACCAAAAGGGGACCAGACAAGAGAGCACCAAGGGAGCGGGCTCAACCAAGCAGGTGAGAAACAGAGAGAACAAGCACCACTGGGTGCTTTTATTGGGGGTCAGAGTGGGGTACAAAAGAAAAAGTGCAAAGTGATTTCGTCAGTGCACTTAGATATTATTAGGTTACAGTTAAGGGGGAGTGGGAAGGAGAACTTGTGGCAGGGTCCCACCTTGTCCCACCCATCAGTGCACCTAGGCTCCTGGGTGGATGTTCAGAGCCTATTTATAAGGCTGTTGAGGTGTTGGGGTCCAACCCCAGCAGGTCCAGGGGTTCCCAAAGGTGTGGACGGAGTTGGCGAAGAATGAAGGACATTGAGGCAGTGTTCAATTGACCATCATAGCCATTCCCAAAGCCCAGGTTCTCTAGCTAGGTTCTCTAGCTAGGTTCTCCAGCCAGGTTCTCTCTTGCCAGGTTCTGTATTTATTGTCCTGTTACATCTGTATTTATACCAGTTGATTTTAATCCCACCTGGGGAAAAAACCTTTCTGGGAGAGGTGACCTTGGTTAAAACACATAGCGCTAAGAAGGGGAGCAAACATATTAAGAACAGTATGCCATATACGCCAGGTCCTTTGAAACATATGCTATGCAGATGTTTCTTTCTTGTAGCGACTGTGTCAAGCAGCAAGGATGGACCGGCTTCCGGCATTGAGGCAGCAGAAAAGTAAAAAGTTTTGAAGGTTACAATACAGGTCTTTTAGTCTCTGTTTATAAGATTATTAGAGGCCCAGTGCATGAGATTCATGCTTCGGACGGGGGGAGGTGGTGTCCCTCAGCCCGGCCTGTGCACTCTCACAGTCCAGGAGCCCTTGGGGGATGTCCAACTGACAGCTTACGCCCGCTCCCTGGACATCCTTAGTGCTGCCATCACTGCAATCACCAGCCGTGAGCTGTGAGCCTGACTTCTGGCTGAGTGGTGCTCCCCCTGTAGGAGCCCACTGACCACCAGGGGGCAGCTCCTGTGTTGAGCGTCTGCCCCCTGGTGATCAGTGACCCATCATTCCGCTGTTAGGTATATTTGCATATTACAAATATGCAAATATTATATAGGATTTTATTATATAGGATTTTAGAAAGGAAACTCTGTCTTTCAAAGATAAATTGTAGGCTTTCAGTGTTTCTAATGCTTCCTCTTCCCAAAATGACAGCTTAAGCACAACAGAAATCTTAAATGATGGCATGGCAATTAGGTGGGACCCTCGATTTTTATGTGGGTCATTGGTCTGTGTCTTCTGCTTATCCAGTTTATCCTGCGTCCCTTGTGAAGTTGTCTATTATGGTCTGACTGGTGAATTTCTGGCTTTTTTCTAAGCCCACCCAGGCCAGTTCTCTGCCCCACCTCACTTGTGTTAGTGCTGTAGCCGTGTCCTGAGGCTCGACCTCAGCTTAAGCTCTGTACCTGCAAACCATGTGGTACCAGGGTTTGAGCTCAGCTTTCTCCTACATGCCCATAATTCCAGCAGAGAATGTCTGAGTCACGTCCAGGACATAAGCAACCTGGTTAGGCAAAGAGCCATTGACTCAGGCCCTCTCCCTGAAATGCATTTCTATTTTGCTGTGACCGGAGGAAGGAAAGTACGACATAAATGTCATGCCACTCTTTGTTTCTACTCTCAGAGACTTGAGGGCTCTATCTTGGCCTCTTCAACCTGCTGGCAGTGCCTGTGCACATACTTTGCTTTTTCAAAAGTGGCTGGAGTAGAAAAATCAGTGGATGAAGGTAATAAGCCACATTCATGTAATGTTTTCAAAATATTAACCCCACTGTGTCTAGAATATGACAGCATTCATGCAAAATCAAAGATATAACTTCT
>NW_006297287.1:981443-1010530 GCF_000327345.1 Myotis davidii | reverse complement strand
TAATCCATCATCTCTGCAGAGATGTCAACACACAGGATTAATACATGAAAAAGTCAATGTAACTTCAAATAATGCTATTACATCTGTAAATTATATGTTGCTATTCAGAGATACAAAATGTTATATGAGATGAAAGGGGGCGGGAATCCTTAAAAAGTTTAAGAGAAAAATCAGTTGGTAGACCAAGAAATAATGATTGAAAAAATATATAATGTGGGACATACCACTATTGACTCCAATCTCAGCTACAATACATTCTTTGTCCTCATTCCACCCATCCATAAATAATACCTAGCATTAACATGAATAGCCCAGAGAAAAATGCCTCAATATGGCATGTAAAATTCAAACTTTGACAAGTTTTTTCTCAATTCCCTCTCTAAAATGAGGACCAAAAAAAGGCATTTAACAACTACCTGACCACATGAGGTTTGCATGAGATTTTGTTTCCTTAAAAGGATGAAGTTATGAGATTTGATTAGACAAACCATATTGTTCTTTTCCCAAAGAAGGGGGAAATGATGCCTTCAATATTGATCTACATCACACTTGAACAAGTAATGACCACTTAGATACCTAGCATTAACATGAATAGCCCAGAGAAAAAATGCCTCAATATGCCATGTAAAGTTCAACCTTTGATAAGTTTTTCTCAATTTCCTCCTGAAATGAGGACCAAAAAAAGACATTTAACAACTACCTGACCACATGAGGTTTGCATGAGATTTTGTTTCCTTAAAAGGATGAAGTTATGAGATTTGATTAGACAAACCATATTGTTCTTTTCCCAAAGAAGGGGGAAATGATGCCTTCAATATTGATCTACATCACACTTGAACAAGTAATGACCACTTAGATGGGGTCATTCCCTTTCAAGAAACAGAAACATGGCCAGGCTTGTTCAAATTAAAAAATAGGCATTTATTGAAAAAAAAATTGGGGAACAGAATAGAAATATAAGCAGGAAGAAGAGCTTGGTCTCTGAGAAGCAAGAGATGACGAAGCATCATTACTCCCTCCATTTCTCACAGAGGCAGATTTGCTGGTCTCTGTCCTTTTCAGAACTACCTGACCACATGAGGTTTGCATGAGATTTCGTCTCCTTAAAACGATGAAGTTATGAGATTTGATTAAACAAACCATATTGTTCTTTTCCTAAAGCAGAGGGGAAATGATGCCTTCAATATTAATCTACATCACACTTGAAGAAGTAATGACCACTTAGCTGGGGTCATTCCCTTTCAAGAAACAGAAACATGGCCAGACTTGTTCAAATTAAAAAAAATAGGCATTTATTGAAAAAAATTGGACAACAGAATAGAAATATAAGCAGGAAGAGGAGCTTGGTCTCTGAGAAGCAAGAGATGACAAAGCATCATTACTCCCTCCATTTCTCACGGAGGCAGATTTGCTGGTCTCTGTCCTTTTCAATGAGCTTTGGCTCTGCTACCCTCAACCTTTCCTTCTCCCCTACTCCAACATCCAACCCCATTGCAGCCTTTGTTGCTTTGATGACACATCACACTGAACATCCATTGACAAAAGTCCACTTCCCCCACCCCCTTCTGATCATAATCCTGACCAGAGTTTGCTCAGAGAAAGCCATTCACAGCCAGGAAGTTCTGGGTTGGTTATGCATAGGTTGTATGTGTTCTCTATATGAGCCTTGGTACTGATGTGTCTTATTTCTTTTTCTAATATTAATTTTTTTCTTGGTTTAGGAGAGGGAGAGAGAGCTATAAACATCAATGATGGAGAGGAAAGGAGAGGGAGAGAGAGCTATAAACATCAATGATGAGAGAGAATCATTGATTGGCTGCCTCCTGCACGCCCCCTACTGGGGACCGAGCCTGCAAACCGGGCATGTGCCCTTGACTGGGATCAAACCCCGGGGTCCTTAAGTCCTCAGGCTGATGCTCTATCCACCAAGCTAAACCAGCTAGGGCCTAATGTGTATTATTCTTATAATCTGGATCAAATTGTTTAAACTCTATGTCTTTGTATACATGTATGTATAGAAGGCTATATTTTCCTTTCTCTATCTCTGAACTGGTTCCTTGACAACATACAAGATTGCTCTTGGGACTAAATGAGACAACAAAGGCAAAATACCTATGTTAGGACTCAATATCCAGGATCTATCAATATAGGCTTGTTTGATTCTCAAGGTACAATCCAAAGTTCTTACAAACCTCTCCAAACTCTCTCTTACAGAATCAGCAGTTTAAATCTCTTACCTTATGCCAAATCTATTTAATTGTGGAGTTCCCTTTAAATCCTACTTACCCAGAAACCCCTCTTGCAAAAATATTTTCCAGTAAAGCCAAGGAGTTAGTGATACAACAATGTCTGAGCTGGTCTTATTAAGAACATAACTGAAAGGACAGAAGTATATAGAAAACAGTTATTTTGCTATCTTCTCTACTCATCATCTCAGAAAATATACTTATCCCATTGTTTTCAACATGTATGTATATATATGCACATATATAAATGCATGAACCCACTAGGTGATCCCTGTCCTCTCTCATACACACACAGACACACACATACACAGACACAGGCTCTTCCACCTTCACCAGTGAAAATCATCTCCTATTCATACATCTCTCTGTGTCAGATATCTTCAACTAAGTTTGACCTACTTACTTAATCTGGTCAGCAAATGTGTTTCATTTACCCTAAATATATTTGGACCAAAGGTTATTACCTACTCATTTAAAACTTTTGACAATGTCACATGAACATCAACATACACCTGCTATGGAAGGTTTGGATGATCCCTAACACTAGGACTGCATCTCCATATGAAAACTGTCTGCGTTGGACAGAGCTCAAGTTCTCCATTCTACTAAAGACTACTACTCACTAAATAGTACTTACTACTTCATATTAAACTGGCTTGCTTCCCATTCACTACCTTCATTGCCCAGAAGGGGCACCTCATTTTGTATACTCTGGACCAGCCGTGGGCAAACTACGGCCCGCGGGCCGGATCCAGCCCGTTTGAAATGAATAAAACTAAAAAAAAAAAAAAAAAAGACCGTACCCTTTTATGTAATGATGTTTACTTTGAATTTATATTAGTTCACACAAACACTCCATCCATGCTTTTGTTCCAGCCCTCCGGTCCAGTTTAAGAACCCATTGTGGCCCTCGAGTCAAAAAGTTTGCCCACTCCTGCTCTGGACTCTGCTTTTATACTCATTTCAGTGTCTTATTCAGATTTTATTTTATTTTTTTAATATATTTTTTATTGATTTTTACAGAGAGGAAGGGAGACAGAGAGTCAGAAACATCGATCAGCCGCCTCCTGCACATCTCCCACTGGGGATGCGCCCGCGACCCAGGCACATGCCCTTGACCGGAATCGAACCTGGGACCCTTCAGTCCGCAGGCCGATGCTCCATCCACCAAGCCAAACCAGTTTCGGCTTATTCAGATTTTAGATTTCAAGGGGGAATAAGCACCTTGGTTTGACTGCTTTCTATACTGCTTAAATGTATTTTTATTTAAATAGAGATGTCAAATAAATGTGTCACATTAATGACGACAGTGATATAGCACTCGATGATTTGTTTTTATATACAGGTGAACCATCTAAGGCAGTGGTTCTCAACCTGTGAGTCACGACCCCTTTGGCTGTCGAATGACCCTTTCACAGGGGTTGCCTTAGACCATCCTGCATATCAGATATTTACATTATGATGCATAACAGTAGCAATATTACAGTTATTAAGTAGCAACGAAAATAATTTTATGGTTGGGTCACAACATGAGGAACTGTATTTAAAGGGCCAGAAGGTTGAGAACCACTGATCTAAGGCATCTTCTGAGTTGCAAAAGCCTTTATGGCAACTGTTGATTATTCATGGTCTGCTTCTCCAGTTTATGAATTATTCAGGTCTCTTTGTTTCTCTTCATTTCACCCACTACCTGATTGCTCTGTGTATCTCCCCCAGTGCAAAAGCATGAGTAGAGAGATGAAGCAATTTCTTGATTAAACTTAATAAGGGGAGCCGAAACCGGTTTGGCTCAGTGGATAGAGCATCGGCTTGCGGACTGAAGGATCCCGGGTTCGATTCCGGTCAAGGGCATGTACCTGGGTTGCAGGCACATCTCCCGTGGGAGATGTGCAGGAGGCAGCTGACTGATGTTTCTCTCATGGATGTTTCTGACTCTCTATCTCTCTCCCTTCCCCTCTGTAAAAAATCAATAAAATATACTTAAAAAAAAACAATAAGGGGAAAGATAGGATCAACGGCTTTAAAACAGCAAAGATTTTATAATTTAACTTTGTTCCCTCTATTTGGCAGATCTTCAGATAATCTGAAATTTGACAACTGCATTATAACAGGCACTGTCGATGGTCCATACATTGCCCTGGGACATATAGGCCATTGTGTGCTGGTATCAGCTGACTTTCAATCAATAGCTGACCTTTGTTCCTGGAATGAGGAAAAGGTGAGTTGTCCAGAGGTGCTACTGCATGGCAGGCCTGGAGTTCCAAGGCAAGAGAGTCTTCAACAAATGACTTGAGACTTAGTATGCAACTGTCTTACCTCATCATATCTCAGTTGTGTGTGTTGCATTATTTCCCAGAGTCTGTCCTCTGGGACAAGGTCCAGGCACCCACTGTAATGCTCATTTAATAGATCATCTTTATTGGCTACATCCCCTTTCTTGCATCACCCCCACCCCCTGATTCCCCATGGGTTTTTCCTGCACTTCCCAAACACACTTCTTTCACTCAACCCAATCTCCAGATTTGATACCAGGTGATCCCAAAATAAAGTATGTATATGTCAGAAATCGGTAGACTACCAGGAAACAAGAAAAGTAGTTCCCATGATTTTCACAGGACCAAAATCACACTTTAGGATGGAAACTCCTTCATATTAGTTATAGCTTTCAATCAGTAAAAGGTTTGCCAGAGAACACATTTTATATACCATACTTTAGTCATTTAAGATAGGTCTGTAACTTGAGAAGAAATATTATTGTGAAACAAAGACATTTTAGTCAAGGTTTTTTATCTTAGTTGATCTAAAATGTCTTTTTATTGCTATATCAATCAACTAAATGATTTTTTCCAAGTTTAAAATAAAATTATATACTTACTGTGTGCTGGGCAAGAGAGACAATGAGGATAAAATTTTAATTGGTTTTCATGAACACGACTTTGTAGCTTATGTGACTGCTGAAGGGGACTCTATAATTTTCATTATGGTAAAGTGACGAATGGAGAAGGCAGAAGCCAAATAAGATATCCTGTTTTAGGGCCAGACAAGTTTCTGAAAATTGTGAAAATCTAACAGTTGCGCTTTGGCATTCAAAGTTTATGGACCTGAGATCTACAATGCTCTCTGACAAATTTAATTTGGCCTCAGGGGCAGTGGTGAGGAAATAGGATAATTCAAAGAAGTGAGGCAGAAGGAAAATTAATGGGGTGAAAGAATTGGCTGTGAGGACAGAATGCAAAAAAAATAAGGCCAAGTAGAATTCTTAATTCTTGCTGCCTTATAAATGAGCAGCAAATGAAAGGCTTACCAGCAAACTGATGTACTGCACCAATTTACCCAACTCTTCCAGCTACTCAGAGATGCACTGGGAATCATCCAGCTTCCATTTAGTTTTCTGCTACTCTGGAGCCAAAGTGATAGAAGTACAGAAGTGAAAAGTACTGCAAGCCAGGCATATCAGCGACTGCCAGCAACACAAAGGTAACCACAAGACAGACTTTTTATCTTGCAAATATATCATTTAGCCAACCCATCTTTCTGAAGACCATGGTTGAATCTCATATTTTAACTTCTTATTCTCAAATCATAGACATTTTTCATTCATGTGACTGAAACACTTTTTATGTACCTCTATTATAACAGCTATGTTAGAATCATTTTTATGTGTATTTTCTGACTCAATAATGAGTGATTTGAGATTTGGGATAGGATCATTTTCAACTTTTGCATCACCAGAACCCATAATAACTGCTCAAAAACACCTCTTTTAAAGATATATATAAATTTCTGAGAGGAAGGAAGAGAGATAGAAAAATCAATGATTAGAGAGAATCATTGATTGGCTGCCTCCTGCACATCCCAAACTGGCTGTGCCCTGATCGGGAATCAAACCGTGACCTCCTGGTTCATAGGTCAATGCTGAACTATCGAGCGAAGCTCAAAAAAAAGATATTTTGAATTAAAATGCTAAATTATATACTTAGAACTTCCTGATGAGGATAAAAGTATAGCCTTTCTATTGAATCTCATACTTGTTCAAGCTCCCATATTTAACATATAACCATCTTTCTTTATTTTATTTTTTGGTATCCAACTCTGCCAACAGAGATGATATGTCAGTTTCAATGTGTTTCCCACATCTGATTCTCCTATTTCACCTGCTTATTTGTGTTACAAAGTCAGCTCATCTGTCATGTTATGCATTGCTTTCCTTCTGAATATTTAACTTTTAAAGAAATTCTAGCCCTAACCGATTTGACTCAGTGGATAGAGCATTGGCCTAGGAACTGAAGAGTCCCAGGTTTGATTCAGATCAAGGGCATATACCTCAGTTGTGGACACATCCCCAGTAGGGGGTGTGCAGGAGGCAGCTGGTCGATGTTTCTCTCTCATCGATGTTTCTAACTCTCTGTCCTTCTCCCTTCCTCAATGTAAAATTCCATAAAATATATTTTTTAAAAAAGAAATTCTAATTTTTAAAAATGCTCAATGCTCAGAAGAAATGCCATTGCCTGGGTATTGTGGCGTATCCTAATCGGTATCCCCATCTCAAACATGGGACTAGAAGAAGAGAAAACTGCAAATATCTCTCTGGTACCTCAATTTCGTGCATTTAATGGGGGACGCTATTGTACACTTTTCCATCATTATAGCAAATGTCCTATGAAATAAGGCCGTTTCCCCCCATGTTTTGCAAAGCACCTCCATCACTAGTAATTAGTGTCAATGACAGTGTTACTCGCCCCATGTTCCAGTGCAGCCCATCTGCTGACTGTCCTGCAATGCCCTCAGACAGTCTCAGGTTCGTCTGCTCCCTGCCTGGTGTTTCCCCCCTACAGTTCTGTCCATCTGCTGACTTCCTCGCTCTGACCTTTTAAAGTCCTGTTGATTTGCTGACTCTCTGCCATCCTGGCTCAAGCATTCTGATCACGTTGGGTTGACACAATGACTGATCCACTCTACCAGCTTGTCCTATTAGCTCAGGCTTCAATGTCCACTGACCAATCCATTTAACCCCTACATCACAGAAAACTAACATGTGCATATTTTATGAGACTCTAAAGCAGGCTGGACATTAGTGGATGGAGCAATTGATGAGAAACCTGGAGTCCTAAGTTCTGTCCTTGGCTCTGTCATTATGTAGATGTATAAACTCAGACAAGTCCCTGATTTCCCTCTTGACCTCAGTTGCCTCAATTCTAAATTGAGGGGATTGCACTATACCAGTACTCTAAAACATTTCTAACTCAACGATTGAAATGCATCTCCACTTGGCTTTAAAAAAGAGATAAATCAGAAGATGTCAGTAATAGGACGGATGCATAAAGATTGAAGAGAGAAAGCATCACATTAGGTTATCAGCATGTGTGAAAATACCAGAAGGCACTATGACCCGAATACAAGCTACCACCATTATCATCTCCAAAGGGATGCCCAACTCCCTCCAGTAACTTCTAGATTCCATTTTACATGCAGCAACTAGAATTATCTGCATTAAATGTACTAGTATATCAGATCTTATTATGACCTCTCTCCTTCTTGCACTAAGAATAAATCCCAAATGATTCCTATTGCACTTAGTATAAATCCCAAATGCCCTTGAATGGGCCCCAGCCTCTCTGACCTCATTTTGAACCACTCTCTCCCTTCTTGAGTTGTAGCCACGCCAATCTTGCTTTGGTCTTTCAAACACCTAAGCTCATGCCGTCAACTTCTGGCAATTGTTACACTATCTGCTTGTCTATCAAATCTTCACACAGCTGGCTCCCTGTGTGAATGCGGTCTCAGCTCAAATGTCCATATTGTCATAGAGGCTTTCCCCAATCACCTTATCTATACCAACCCCAACATCCAGCATCACCCATCCTTTCTACTCCAACACCCTGATTTGATTTCTATTATTGAACTCTACCTGAATATACCTTAGTTATTTCTTTATTATTTCTCTCCTGCAACTAAATATAAACTTCTTGGGAATAAAGCATTAGATTTTGTATTCACACCCATTTCCCTATCATCTAAAACCAGTGGTTCTCAACCTTCTGGCCCTTTAAATACAGTTCCTCATGTTGTGACCCAACCATAAAATTATTTTTGTTGCTACTTCATAACTGTAATGTTGCTACTGTTCGAATCATAATGTAAATATCTGATATGCAGGATGGTCTTAGGCGACCCCTGCGAAAGGGTCGTTCGACCGCTAACGGGGTCTCGACCCACAGGTTGAGAACCGCTGAAAAACAATGCTTGAAATGCATATTCTTGTTCAATGGATGAATCAGAGAAGGGCCAGTTACTAGGGTAGTAAAACCTCCCTGGACATTTTAAATGACAGATTTGACTTTGAGTTGAGCAGGAGTAACCTATTTACATTATGAATGAGATCCAAGAATATGGACCCTTGCTTCCAAATCTGGCAAGAGAGCTGAGAGACTTCTTTAAAACGTAGTTAGAGCTTGTTTAATTCTTTCTCTGGCAAGAGCATGACCTCAGATGACCTTACTCACGAAGACTGGCCACCACTGATGGCGAGTCAAAACTCATGTGCCCAAAGTTGGAAAAGCATGAAAGGCTCCTCAAGGTTAAGACGAGGTTTTTTGGAAAATGCCAATATTTTCAGAGGATGAGGGCAAAGTTCTTCCACGTGCAGCCACCCCAGGGACAGTCAAGGGTGAAAGCTCCTCATACGTGGAACCCCTTTTCTCACACATCAGTGGAGGCCAATTTCCCCCAGTAAGATTACCTGAGGTCACACTGGCCAGAGAAAGAATCAAACATCTCAAACTGCCTTTTAAAGAGGTGTCTCAACTGTCCCCGGCAGCTTTGGAAATAAATTCAGATTAGGTCTGGTTCCTTCCACAGCCCGAGGCCACTGTCTTATACCATAGGTAAAAATCAAAAGAGTTTTACAAAATTCACACTGCGATACCTGGGCTTATATTTAGCATCCTACCCACTTGCGAGGCCAGAGACAACCAAAATTCACCCTAAGAACTTCCTGGCCCAACTGGTTTTCCTTAAAATAAAGCCTTTGGCAAATCTGTAGAGACCTAAAGAACATTAGTGATGCCTGACTTTAGTGGCTCAGTGGTTAAGTGTCGACCTATGAACCTGGAGGTCATGGTTCGATTCCAGTCAGGGCGCATGCTCAGGTTGATCTACAGTGGTGGGGTCATGCAGGAGGCAGCCAATCAATGACTCTCTCATCATTGATGTTTCTTTTCTTTTTTAATTTCTTTATTGTTTAAGGTATTACATATGTGTCCTTATCCCCACATTCCTCTTCATTCCCCCCACTCATGCCCTCACCCCCCTGTTGTCTGTGTCCATTGGTTAGGCCTATATGCTTGCATACAAGTCCTTTGGTTGATCGCTCCCTCTTACCCCCACATGTGGTATTTATCTTTCATTGACTGGCTTACTTCACTTAGCATAATGCTCTCCAGTTCCATCCATGCTGTTGCAAATGGTAAGAACTCCTTCTTTTTACTGCAACATAGTATTCCATTGTGTAGATGTACCACAGTTTTTTTAATCCACTCGTCTACTGATGGGCACTTAGGCTGTTTCCAAATCTTAGCTATAGTGAATTGTGCTGATATCTTCCTCTCCCTCTTCTTTCCTCTCTGAAATCATTATTTTAAAAAATGATATTTTTTTAAATGAACATTAGTGGCTACCTGGGACTGGAAGTGGGAAAGGAGATTAACAACCAAAAGACACCAGTGAATTTATTGCGGTGGCAGACATGTTCTACAACTGGGTTTTCATGATGGTTGAAAAGTCAGTAAACTTACCCAAAATTATTAAATTGTATACTTAAAATGGGTGAATTTTATGCAATGTAAATTATATATCAATAAAGTTTTGTTTATTTTTTAAAATGAAGTCTTTTAATTTAATCAGCTGAGGTACCCTGGTTTTCAGTTTCAAGGGGACACCATTTCTACTCCTTGTAAAAATAAATTTTTCTCTTTTTGACTCTCAACTTAATCTGAGGATCTGGGGAAATCTCCACTTGCCAGCATTGCCAAAGGTTCTCAGAAAAGGTAGTTTCGCTCCAAAAATATTGTCACTTCTTTTTTAATCCTTTTTGGCAAACAGAAAGTGGCTAAATGTAAAACCTTGGACACATATCTTATACTTGATGAAATACTAAAGGATGCAATTACTAAGTTATCTGAATTGTTGGTAGAATAATCCAAACCATGTTAAAGTGACACCAGTCTGGAACTAAAGACAGAAGTCTGTGTGTGGTGGAAGGGGTGGTCAGAATAGCAGGCTTCTGTGCCCTTTTCAGAAACGCCCTGTACTGAAAACATCCCTGCTTCTCACCTTAACCCACCTTACCTGCCTGACATCTTGTCTACGTTGTTCCTATTCCATGTATTCCTGTTGATTCAGTTTTCATCCTACTTTTCACATTTTTAAAAGCTGTCCTCTCATCAAGGCACTAAATATGTGGATAGCCATGAAATTGCTATCAGTGTAGCATACTTGCCCAAGGACACAGCAATCTTTGATTCTGCAGCAGTCACAGTCATCGCCCTGGCTAAACACCTTTGCCAAATCTAAGAAGGGCCCTCTTTTATTAGCTCTCTAGTCTATATTGCGACTGCCAGATGGGACAGGCAGAGCTAGGCATGGCGTCTTGTGTGACCCACATTGGAATGTTGTGTGACCCACTGTGCACCTAAGTGTTCTCAAATGAGAAATGGAGACATCAGTAACTACCTTTCCACATTGCTGACAGGTAGGGAGATAACACCATGGTGCTCTCACAATGCAGGGGCTGAATGTTGGGGACATAATAACTTATAGTCAATATTTTTCCTGCCACCAAAATCTCTGGACTCTAGGATAGCACAAAGTTACTCCCATAACCCACCAGACAAGTCTTAGGTGTGTCAAAACGGCCAGGTCCTGCTTCCAAAATTATAAGCTGTCAAAATCACAGTTTCTTACCAGTGGGAGCTGACAAAGTGACAGAAATAAACTTTCTAGAATGAGGGTTTACAAAGGCATACCCTTTCTATTGGCAGGAATGATCCTCTACCCTGTGATTTCTATTCTCAGATAATTTGCAGTAATCTGATCTGGAAAAACCATGGCAACACCCACGTGGTTTGATGTTTCCTCAGGATGCCCAGGAGAAGCATTCCAACTACTGCCGCATTTAGAAGCCTGTTCCACCTACCTGTTCATTTCACATCTTTACCGCTCGCCTGCTGGATGGTAGCTCTCAGAGGAGTTGCCAGTCCTGCCCCCACAGTGGCCACTCCTTGAGCTCCTAAGTTATCCCAGCCCTAGGAGTGAGAGCCACTTTCTACAATTCCCAGTTTCTGGGCTATCTCTTTGACCACTTGATATTCTCTCAGATTCCCGACACATATATTAAATTTTCTCTAATTTAAATGCTGACTGTAGTTTCTATTTCTTGAATGGAGCCTGATTGACATATTATTTAATACATTTAAAAAGAATAATTATTTAATGTATAAGACAAAATAAGATATACCATCTAGTTCAAACTCATATCTGCCATAAAGCCTGTGTGGATTTGGAAAAGTTTCATAACCTCTAAGCCTCTGCCCAATCATATAAATAAAATATAATAGTAATATCTATTTCAGATGTTATTATTATTATTTTTGTAATAAACTTTTAATAAAGTAAAATAGCACATTTTGAAGCAAACCACATAAAAACATTTTAACTCATAAGAATACTAAAATACTATAGACACAACAATGGGACATGCAAAGAGCAAAGAGTTATTAATAGCAATATGAAAATAAATGTTATAAGTTCAGATGAACATTCATTAACTTCTTATAGAAACCATAATGAAAAGAGCATAATCTGAATCATCATTACTTAATCGCTTTCATTTAATCTTTCATTAAAGTATACGAACCTTTTGAAATACATGATTACACAAACCATTATCTCATGATATATTAGTTTTAAAATAGTTTCTCTAACCACTACCAGTCACTGAGAATAAAGTATCTGCCTTTATCAAATCTCCATATACTAACTTGTACTTTCCAGAATGCCAGAGTTCAAAAATATTATTCTAAATATTAAAACTCAAGGTTGTTATTTTAATAAACTTAATTATGCAAAACATCAAGTGCAAGAAAATACTAACAAAACAGAAATATGAAGCAGATAGGTAATTACAGCAACTAGCTACAGATGGCATAGCAGTACAATGTATTTTTCAAGTGTGGTTTAATAAAAAAAAGTCAATTGAAAACACTTTTCTACTGGTACAATCATAGAGTTCATTATTGTTGAAGACTTGGAAATTCATTTTCACAAATAATTTTTGAAAATAATGAATTTTGCTTGTCCTATAATGACAATGGCAAATACTATTTTTAAAAACTCCATTATAAGAATAAAAGTGCAGTATAAAGAAAAATATTTAGTCTTTAAATTCAATCTATTTGCCACAATAGAATGTAAAAGTAAAAATAGTCTTTCACATTGGAAAGCTGGGGCCATAAGAGAAAATGAAGAACTCCACACGTGAGGGGCATAATACTCACTACACATCTGAAGAGAAAACAAGGTCAATGAGGGAAGCACATAAATCAGAATGGCGAGTACAGATGGGACACCTCTGCTCCTCTGGAAGAATAAGGCTGGCTACAGTGGAAGGTATGGGAAGAAGAAACAATACCCCCCAATTCTAACCCTTGTGCTTCCTATGATTCCTTATCTTGAGGCATGGGGAGGGAAGTGTGGGCATGCCAGAGAAGGCAAGACTGGAGATGAGAGAAGATCTGAAGAGGGTAATCAGTGTAAGAAAGTATATAATTATAAGTTTGATTCAATTTATACCACAGACATATTAAATGTTTTAAAATCACGGGGCGGGGGGGGCGGATAATCTCCCCGAAGTCAGTGATTCTCATTTCACTAGATGACTGGAAGAGTTTTAAAAATAAACCCATGTCTATGTAGCTGCCTCACCCTCCAAAAAAGTATTGACTGGGCTGTTCTGGGGAACACCTCAAGCACTGAGCTAGAGAATGCCTGCCAGTAATTCTTAAGGCTGCCATGGCATTTGAGAAGCACCGTTTAATCCTTTCATACTTTCTATCGGACAATAATTTGCCTCAAACCCAAGTCTATTTAATGTTTATAACTATCTCTAAAGTATTATAAATGAACCAAGGATCAATCTTCATGATTTGTAATAAAGTTTTCAACAACCTAAATACATTTCAATAAGGGATTGATTAAATGCTACAGAAAACTGTGTAATGAAAAGTTAGGCTGTAACTTTAAATCATGCTATGAGGTCTAACAGTTATTGTTTTATTTAAACAATATTTTTATCAAATTGTTATGGACATTGTTTGAAATATCAAATAACAATAAAATACAATAAAGTATAAAAAGAAACCTGTTTTTTCCCCCTTTCTGCCTGACCCCCAGAGAAATTGTTTTTATCTCTGTTGATAATTGCCATTATATTTCCAAATACTATACTCACATTTCTATTTCTTAATTCTTCAATGTTGGGCACTACGTACTGCCTTCCAAGGAAGATAAGGGCATAACTCTCACTACTCAACTCCTACGCCAGGGTCAGGAAAAAAAGCTGGTTGCTTATCCAACACACCCTTGGTTTAAGACTGAGCCCTTCAGAGTGGTCCATTCTCCTTGACAGTGTTGTCTTTGGTGTGGGCCTGGAACTAATCCTGGTCATGGAGACTTGGTGAGAAGGCTTCTGCGGAGTTACTAGAAAAGGTTTCCTAAGTCCTAACAAGGAGGCTTCAGCAGAGATGATGGCCCTTCTGTTTCCGGACCTTCTCATGACTGTATGCAGTGCCCGGAACTTGGGCATACTCTTGCTCTCTGCCTGAGGCTGAGGACAAAGTAGGAGGAGCCCTGAACCGGTTTGGCTCAGTGGATAGAGCATCGGCCTGCAGAATAAAGGGTCCCAGGTTCGATTCCAGTCAAGGGCATGTACCTTGGCTGTGGGCACATCCCCAGTAGGGAGTGTGCAGGAGGCAGCTGATCGATGTTTCTCTCTCATCGATGTTTCTAACTCTCTATCTCTCTCCCTTTCTATCTGTAAAAAATAAATTAAACATATTTTTTTAAAGGAAGAGGAGGAGTAAACATCGAAGGAGGAGTGGAGCCAAGCCCTGAAAGCACTGTGCAGCAGCTCCCAGATCTCAGACTCGTTATGTGAGATGGAAAAGTTAAATTTTGGTGAAGCCAAATTGAGTTGGCATTTCCCATTACAGTTGATTATATCTTAACTAATATCTCTCAGTTATTCTCTCCAGCATCCGATATAATTTTATGACATGTTTTTGTTAAGCTAATGATTCAATGTCTGTGTTTAGTATCTACAGATGTTTGTTCAGTGATAAAAATGAGTACACATTTGCTTTTCTACGCAATATTTCAAGTCCTTGAAATTTAAAATTTACTTCATTTTTCATATTTTTAGTTTATTTATATGCCTATACCATATGAGACTTTTTAAAAAATATATATTTTATTGATTTTGTACAGAGAGGAATGGAGAGGGATAGAGAGTTAGAAACATCAATGAGAGAAAAACATTGATCAGCCTCCTCCTACACACTCCCTACTGGGGATGTGCCCGCAACCAAGGTATATGCCCTTGACCGGAATCGAACCTGGGATTCTTGAGACTGCAGGCTGACACTCTATCCACTGAGCCAAACCGGTTATGGCCATATTGCCAAATATTTAAGGCAATATTTCACATGGCAGAACATGTCTAGGATGACCACTTCTGAGAATAAAAGTAGGTTTTGTCAAAGATTACTTCAGAAACATAGATACTGAAGGGAATTCTAGGGACAAAATGGGCAGGTTTAATGAGTCTTAGGAATAAAGAGGGTCCATGGCGGAGGAAGGCATAGGTGAGGGCTTGGAGCCGCCAGAAGGCATACATTCACAGAGAATAGAAAGGTGCCACAGGATAAGGGGAGAGGGAGGCATACATTTACAGAGATAGAGAAACGTCACAGAGAATGGGGAAAAGCAAACATGCTTTCACAGAGGATAGAGAAATGTGGACAGATGCTGGGAAGAGGGAAACATGTTCACAGGAGATAGAGAAATGTTGCAAGATAAGGGGCAGAGAAAGGGGAAAGGCACCACGTGGGTTTTGAACTCTGAAGCTGATATTCTGCAAGAGTGACCAATTAGAAAAACACAGGGTCATAAAGTGGGGACGTGGTCCAATTAGAAGAGAGCATGAAGAGACCAAGAACTACAGCCTTTATAAACTTTAGAAAAAGGGGCTTGGGAGCTCCTCTCTACCTGGTAGTCTGTATTTGCTTCCAATAAATGTCCACCCTTTTACTAACAAGTCCTAAAGCACTTTGATATTCTGAGTGTCTTTTTTTTAAGATCCCTAATCTTATGTCATGGGTTCAATATGTTCTCCTATTTCTTTTTATATTAATTTTTAAAAATATTTTTCCAGGATTGCCTGTACTGCCTGAAGTTCCTTTGGTAGATTTGTGGTTATTTTGCTTCTCCAATTTATGGCGTTCATGTTGGAGGTTTCCCTAAAATATATGGTGATCCTTATATTATACATGGAACACTTAGAAGTTGATTGGAAGCTCGTCAACTGATGGCTTTACTTATGGTGATTAGGTGGTGGATTTTTCTGGGGAAGTCTAGGTTCCCCAAATATTGCTATTTCTAGGTCTTTCCTCTGAGGTTATTCAGCTTCTCTAAAGAAAAATCCTCTATGTCCTGCCTGATGTGTTCCGGGAACAGGGTAGCAAATGAGGGCTGGTGGTCTCCATTTATTCCTTTCTTTTACACTTTCTTTTTGCAAAAAATTTACCCTTATATTAGATAATTTTTATAAACTCACATTAAGGAAGAAAAATAAATATAATGAGTTAATGAACAAATTAATTTTTAGAATATTTTTGAGGTCCCACAACATGTAAAGCATTATGGTTGATACTCTCTGAAGTTCAAAAGTTATTAGGATTAAATATTTGCTCCAAAATAGTTGACAACCTACTAAAGAGAGACACTGGCATAATAAATTCAAACAGGATCTGTTTCATGTTTTTAGAGAAAGGTAAGTCTGGAAATGGAGGCAGATTCAAACCAGGGCTGAGAAAAAAAATAAAGTGGTATAAGAGTGCAGCCAACATTTCTCACCAAAGAAACCTGGACAGGTTTTAAAAATGAGCTAGACTTTAGATGATGCGAAAAGTTCAGTAGGACCAAATCAGATGGGGAAAGAAAGGAAGGCAGAGTTTTCAAAGAAAAATGTATCTTAAATTTTGGGTAAAAAATGTAGGCTGTTTTCTCTGAGCAATTGAACATCCTTAGAACTTTTGTCCACTTAATTAATCCTTACTGTAAAGCCACCAAGTAACATGCTGCATACTTTTCATATTTATGTTATCAACCTGTTGTTTTAGAGACGAGTCTGGTCACAAAGTGTGAGATAGATGGGAAGAGAGAGAAAAACCAGAGGGCAAACCCAAAAGAGTTAAGACGCTGTGCCTTCCATTTAAAAACTTAAACAAAAAAGCAATAAAAAATGACATGAAGACCTAAATATTACAAACTCCCACAATACAATGGAAGTTTGTGGGAAATGTTTGTTTAAACACAGAGTAGGAAAGGATTTCTTAAATAAGATACCAAATGTACTAACTATAAATTAGTGATGTTTATCTACATTAAAATTAAGACTCCTGTTTTTAAAAGACACAAAGAAATGAAAATAAAGACATAAAAGAAAAATAAGCCGAAACCGGTTTGGCTCAGTGGATAAAGCTTCGGCCTGCGGACTGAAAGGTCCCAGGTTTGATTCCGGTCAAGGGCATGTACCTGGGTTGCAGGAACATCCCCGGTGGGAGATGTGCAGGAGGCAGCTGATCGATGTTTCTCTCTCATCGATATTTCTAACTCTCTATCTCTCTCCCTTCCTCTCTGTAAAAAATCAATAAAATATATATTAAAAAAATAACTTGCATTACATATAACCCACAGAGGGCTCATCCCAGGAACATACAAGGAATCCCTACAAATCAATGAGAAATAAAGAGAAAACAAAATAGATAAATGGGCAAAAAGACATCAATAGGGTATTTAACAGAAAGGAAAACATAAATGGCTAATAAACATGAGAAAATCCTCAACTTTACCACTAATCACAAAAAATGCAAATAAAAACTACAAATACATGCCTTTGAACACATATATGCTCACATAAAATAAACAAAAAAATTAAGCTAATACTACATATCATTATATGAATATGATGGGTATTCATATCATTATATGGGTATCTATATATGAATAATATATGGGTATCTATATATGAATAATATAGATACCCATATAATGCTAAAACAAGTATAAACTGGTTTAACCAATTTGAAAAAGAGCTTGTCAATAATAGTAAATTAAATATATACACATCCAACAAATCAACTCCAACAAACATATCCCACTGAAAGTCATGCACATCTGTATCATGATATAGTACCAAAATGTTCAGAGCAGTACTATTTGCAAAAGTAAAAATGGAAACAATCCAAATGTCCATTAGCAATAGAATGAAAGAATAAATTGTATAATATTTGTTCAATAGAATGCTGTACAGCAATAAAACATACAGCAACATGGCACTGTGCAGATGAATCTCAGAGAAAATAAGGGGAGTTAAAAAAGAAAATCACAGAAGATCCTTATAGAGTACTGTACTGGAGGCCCAGTGCACAGAATTCATGCACTGGTAGGGTCCCTAGCAGCTACTGGCTGCCAGCCAGGGCCTCCCTCCCTTCCCATGGCCAGCTCCATCCCCTGGTCCAACTCCCAGACTAACTCCTGGTTGAGGGGACAATTTGCATACTACATTTTTATTATATAGGATAATTCCACTTACATAAAGTTCAAAACTAAGCTCTTTTCTTTAGGGAAGCATCCAATAGTGCTAACTCTAAAGAAAAGAAATGGCAATATTATAAACAAAAGGGAAAGTGCTTCCTTCTGGTTGAGGAGTGTGATAAGGACAAGGTACATGGGGGGACAAGGCAATATTCTATTTCTCAAAATAGGTTGTTATATCATGGCTCACTTAACAATTCTATTTTAAACCTGCATTTATGTTTTTCTCTAAGAGTAATGTTGAAATATTTCAAAATACATAAATAAGAGAAAAGACTAAGAAAAGAAAATATCAAAAGCAGAGGAATGAAGGATGGGTTATATCAATGACCCAGGAGAAATGACCTGAGGTCTTGAACAATGGCAGAGGAGGGGGAGAAATGGGACTGATGTTTTCATAGTTGAGATAGAATTAATAAGACTTGGTGAATAATGGCTATAACAACAAAGAGAAATAGAGGAAACAGTGATGCCTTCAAGATTGTATTCAGGTGACTGATAGTATTAATACACCATTTATCACTATTGAATAGAGGAAGGTGAACAAGTTAGCACGAGCAATGTGGGGAAGATGTTAGGAACAGCTGGGATATTTTGAGTTTAACATCCCTGTGTGACAGCCCTGTAGAGATACGCAATAAGATTAAAATACTGGTGTAGAGTGCTCGCTTCGGCAGCACATATACTAAAATACTGGTGTAGAATATAATTCCATTGCAATCATTTATTTCAAATATCCAACCAACAAATGTTTTTGTTTTTGATTTTTAGTATCCCCCACCCGTAGGGTATCATGCTGAGCACTGTAGAGGCCTCAATAAAGTGTAAGTAGCATTCTTTTTCCCAGGAAGCTTACAATTTAGTCAAAGATAAAGGACATGTGTAAAGGGAATGGCAGCAAAATAAAAGGCAAGGCTAACTGAGTTCCAGATATGATAAGTGATAGAGAGTTTATTAGAGGAGGAGAAAGGGTAGATAGGTAGGTAGGTAGGTAGGTAGGTAGGTAGGTAGATGGATGGATCCATAGATAGATCTACGGATAGGAAGGAGTGGAGAGAGAAAAAGATTCACAACTAGTGACTTCTTTTGATCTGTGTCTTGAAACATGTGTAGGATTTAGAAAGAAGGAAAAAGTCTTTCCAGACTCAGGGAAGGTGCTTAATAGTATATTCAGAGGAAACTAAATAGACCAACTTGGGTAAAATTAGAAGACCAGCAAACACAACATGGAAAGGGTTTAATGGAACTAGGGTTTTTTTGTCAGATGAATAGGAGATAAGAAAACAAAAGATAAAGAACCATGCCACTATATCACTCAAAACAAAAAGATATAAGACCTGAACTAAAATATAGCAGTAGAAATGCAACCAAAGGAACTGACTAAAAAATATATTGTTTAGAAAAATTCATATACATTTTATTTGGGGGAGAGAGTAAAGCTAAATCCAAATCTGACATTTGATCTAGACAGAAAGATCCTTGAGACCACCATGAGAAAGAAGGGAGCCAGGAGAGGAGATTTAGGAGGGGATATGTGTATAATTGTAAGCACTGGGAGGATAATGAGACAGAAACTGATTAATCAAGTAAAAAAGCCCACTGTGTTCTTGGAAAACTAGAGCACTTACTTGGGAAAAAAGTTTGGTCAGCAGAATAATTAAGATTCATGCACAGAAAAGTGAGAGTTGAATCTAGAGAAGTGATAAAATCTCTAATGAATTTAGTACAGAAACATGTATTGAGCATCAACACATTATGTACCATAACAAGAATATAGATAAAGAATTATAGAGAGAAAATGCAAGGACTTCACAAGTTTAACAAGTGGGAAGAAAACAAACCATTAAAAAGTGACTATGATTAGCACCTTCCTCATTTCTCCCTCCTCTTAAACTCTGGCAACCACAGGTGTAAGGTTTTAACTATGCAAGACTATAGTTAACAATATTGTGCCTATAGTTGACAATATTGTACTTACACTTAAAAATCATGAGTTAAGAATAAATCTCAGGTTGTGTTCTTACCACAATATTTTTTTAAACAAAGACATACAGTTGACCCTTATATAATATGAGGGTTAGAACAATAACTCCCTGAGCAGTCAAAAATCCAGGTATAACTTCTGACTCCCAAAAACTTAGCTACACTGGTTGTTCCTTGGTTTCTGTGGAGGATTTTTTCCAGGATCCCTCTGGATACCAAAATGAACAGATGCTCACAACTACGATATAAAATAGCATAGATCAATGCATTTAGTTGGCACTTCCTATCCAGAAAATCTCAACTACGGATTGAAAACAGTATGGTATTTATTGAAAAGCATTCATGTGTATAAGTGGATCTGCACCATGCAAACCCGTGTAGTTCAAGGTTCAATTGTACTGCAACATAAAAAAAATAAAAATCAGAAGCAAAAGGAAAACCAGATTATCTTGATTGGAAAGTAAAACATATGGTAGAAGACTAAAAGAGCCAACAAAACAGAGATGTCAAGGAAAAATGACAAAGATAGGGTCTTTGAAATGCCACTGACATATTTGCCAATGTTATCACCAATAAGGGTTTAATCTCCAACATTTACAGGGAACTCTTACAACTTAACAAAAGGAAGATAAAAAACCCAATCAAAAAATGGGCAACAGACCTAAATAGATACTTTTTGAAAGAAGATAGAAGGAAGGCCAACAGACATATGAAAACATGCTCAAAGTCACTAATTATCTGAGAGACCCAAGAAACTAGAAACACCAATCAGAAAGGATGTATGCACCCCTGTGTTCATAGCAGTAGAATTCACCATAGCTAAGATATGGAAACAGTCTAAGTGCCCATCAGCAAATGAGTGGATTAAAAATTGTGGTACATCTACACAATGGAATAGTACACTGCAATAAAAAAGAAGAAATTCTTACCATTTACAGCAGCATGGATGGAACTGGAGAGCATTATGCTAAGTGAAATAAGCCAGGCAGTGAAAGAAAAATACCACATGATCTCACTCATTTATGGATAATAAAGACCATTATAAACTGATGAACAAAAAAATAGATACAGAGGCAGAGGAGCACCGAACAGACTGTCAAATTACAGGGGGAAGGCTGGGAAGTGTTGCCGGGGCGGAGGAGGGGGGTAAGAGATCAACAGAAGGACTTGTATGCATGCATATAAGCATAACCAATGGACACAAGACACTGGAGGAGTGGGGTGAGGGCATGTGCCAGGAGGTAGGGGAGGCCGGGGGAAGGTCAATGGGGAAAAAAAAAGGAGACATATGTACTACTATTTGTAATACTTTAAACAATAAAATAATTTTTTTTAAAAAAAGTTAATGGTGGACTCAGGAAAGCAGGTTCATTAATTAATGTGAAGTGGACAGAAGACACATTAGAAAGGGGGAGTTCAGCACTTGTGTCTTCTACCCAGAGCTCTTCCCTCCTGGCTGCTCCTTCATCTCCTTCAAGTCTTTGCCAAATGTCATCTCACTGAGACCTTCCCTAATTCTCCTGTTTAAAACTATAACCACTTGCACTCCTTTCCATGCCCATACTCTATTTTCATCACAGCACTTATCACCAAATGTTTCTCATTTACATTTGTTTACATTCTCTCATTCCACATAAATGGCATGAGAGCAAGAATTTATGTTGTGGTCATAGCTCCAGTACCTAAAATAGTGTCCATGCAGAGGATGTCCTGAAAACCAAGTCAAAGAGACGCATCAAGAGGAAGGCCTATAAATTGTGTCACATGAGAGGTCAGACGACATGAGGACAGAGAACTGACAGGGGCAATTTCAAATGAGCTGTGTGAAAAAATATCTGATTGATGTCGGTAAAAGCATGAATGGGTAGTATGGAAGTAAAGCTCGCAATATAACAGCCCTTCTAAGGAGGCTTGCTATATAGATAAATGGAATCATAGCTGGGGAGATGTGTTTCCTTTGGGATGGGAGATAATATAGAATATTTGTATAAAGATGAGAATGTTTGAGTAGAGAGGGGGAAAATTGGTAATTCAAAATAAGAGGAATAGTGAGTAAAGCAATGCTCTTAAGAAGTCCAGAGGTGGCAATTTTGGTGCACATGGTTGGAAGTGGCCCTAGCCTGAATGTGAAACAATTACCCCATTGGGAAAAGCAGCCAGACCTGACATAGAGGCAAGTTGACGGAAGACAAGTCAGCTCTCTTCTGATTCCTTTCTTAGTGAAGGAGAATTGAGTGTGCTGAAGATTTAATCAAGACATGAAACCATTTTCTTGGGCATGAGGAAACTACTTTACTGAGGAGATGTGATAGAGCCTCTAGATACTACTGAGCACCTATGGGAATTTTAAGGTATGATATTTTAAGTGAGGACATTCAGCAACAAAATTATGGATTCTTTCCCAGCTATGTTGAGTTGCAAGGGTACAGTTGTAGAGTGGATTAAGGGTTGAATTTAACCATTCTGATTAGCACTATCTTCTACCAAATGAGATAAATAATAATAAAAATTATTGTAGCCCAAATAACAGTTTTTTCATGTGGTCTGGTCTCACCATGTTAGCACATTAACACACACATACATAAAGTATAATAATAAAAAAAAAGGAATTGTTTGTTCACACTTCTCAAGGAATACTAGTATTTGAATAGATCCAATTCAAAACACAAAATGCCATTCCTTTTCCTGTTCACTAACTCCCTCACTCAGGAATACCTTTAAAACCTTTCACCACAATTTATTCACAACTCTGCCAAGCAAAAGCTGTGACACAGGCTGGAACTGGCTCTGCTCTTCCCTCTTAATTTCCGTTTTCTAGTGCCTTCACTTCCTTCCACTTCTCTTGAGCAAATCATGAATCTTTCCAACACACATTGCCTTCTCCTGTGCTTCTCTACTAATTACTCTGATCTGCACAGTAAATGGAAGGGTAGAGTGAAAGGGAAGTTAGAGAGCATGCAGTGTCAACCACGCCAGTTAAAATCTTCCGGAAAGAGGAGGGATTTTTCCAAATGTCACACCTTCATCCTTGTCACATCATTTTCAATACATAATTCTGACCCCTCCCCCTCACCCCCCTTCCAAAAAAAAGCAAAGAACCATTGTCTCCATCTCTGGAATATAATATTCAGAAATAGTAATGAAATCTCTAATTGTCATTCTATTAGAACTTCTACTTTGCTCTTCTGTTGAAACCAATAACAAATGAACAACAACAAAACCTGGATTTCAAAATAAACGTTATGATAAAAATCGAAGAATTAGCTTTTGTGTTCCTTCTTTCAAGCTCTATGTTCGTTTTATAAACTGGCAAAAAAAAAATCCCCACAAATGTGTTATTTCCTTAGGAAGAATAATAGATCACTTATCTTCCTTAAGTTAAATTTCTCAGCAGAAATATGTATTATTTTCTGTGCTGCTTTAACATCATTTCACTGTCAATTTTCCCTCAACTGCCTTGTGGGTGTTTCTAAAGTCTTGAAGCCCAGGCCAGCTCCTTTGTCCTCCCTTTCTGCTATTTAACTAGCCTCAGGGCCTGTTTCCTTCATTTTCAGGGGCTGACCTGACACGTCGCACTTTGGAAGTGCTGCTTGTCCTTTTCACTGAGTGCTGCCTGTGGAGCACGGTGGAACCATTCCAACTCTGCCCCTTGCAAGGCAAGGTTTTCTTCAAATTTTAGGATTTTTATTGCCATATAAAATACACTGAGTGGCCAAATGATTATGACCGGCCAGATTATTATGACCACCCCATCAGTACAATGAAATGAATTAGTTATGCAAATAATAATAATAAAACCTTGAGAGTATTTGCTTAGGAAGTTTTCAATATTAACTATTTTTGGAAGTGTCAATGAAGTACTGATGGGTGGTCATAATAATCTGGCCACTCAGTGTATATACTATGGAGAAACAGATAACACATGTTAAATAATACAAATAGTTATTTGTTTACTATTGCTGCTATAACATATGACGATAAACTCAGTGACTTAAAACAACACAAATTTATTATCTTATAATTCTCAAAGTCAGAAATCTTCAAAGGGTCTCACTAGACTAAGAACAAGGTGCCGGCCAGGCTCTGTTCCTTCTGGAGTCTCTAGAGAGGAACCCATGTCCTTGATTTTGCAGCTTCCAGAGCCTGCCTGTGTCCCTTGGCTCATGGCTCCCTTCCAGGGGCAAAGTCAGCAGCAGTAGCATCTAGTCTTTCTCATGTAGCATCATTCTGACCATCACCCTTCTGCATCTCTCTGACTCATCAGACCCTGGTGATCACACTGGGCCCATCTAGAAAATACAGGATTCTCTCCCCATTCCCCATCTCAAGTTCGGCAGGTTACCAATCTTAGTTTCATAAGTATCCTTAATCCCTCTTTGCTATGTAACATACCATATTGTGAGATTTTAGGGATTAGGACATGGGCATCTTTGGGGAAGGGGGTGCATTATTCTGCCCACCAGAGGTACTAACATTACAAAAACCTAGGAAATCTTTTTTAATGCTCAAATTAATTTTCGTTAGGTCCCAATTCCTTGCTGATACAATAATGGAAAGTTGCATGAGACTTCTATGCCTTTCCATTGTTATGCAAGATGGCACTAACCATTTCACTGTGCAGACAGCCCACATGGACTCCCTTCCTTCGTGATCACCTGTCTTCCTTAAATGTAAAGCAAAGGAAGCAGTAAATCCATAACAATGAGTGCTTCCTTGCTTCAAGCTGGGCATGCTTGTTTGAAGGCCTCCATAGTAACGGGCACCAAGTCCAGCCAGGAATGAGCCATTCTGAGCACTCCCTCTTAGCTTTACTGTTTCCATTGAAGAATATATGCACAAATATCAATACTACCTAGAAGCTTTCCATCAAAGGCAAACCCTTTAATTTTTAACTAAGAACTTACCAAAACTTTCCTGATCTCACATTTTCTAAAATGCCATTTCCCTGCTTCCTCCCTCCCCCACTCCCCCACAAGTCCACATTCCATCCCCCATTCTTCTGTTCATAGGACCATACGTGACAGTGGTAGCTCCAAAATTTCTCATATAACGAGATTCAAGATAGGAACCTTGTTTGGTGGGGAAGGCCTGGCATTAGAGGCCATGTGCCAAAGCTGCTGTTTGAAAAGCACGTCCAAGAAACAACACTGAAATTACTCACATCCAAGAATGGGGTGAAGCTGGAAAAGCTCATGGAAAGGCTAAAGGCATTCCCCACCCAACGCTGCCCTGTTGTTATCAGTAATGATGGAGAAATTATATAGAAACTGCACATTTGGAAGAGACATTTGAGACCATTCCAGTTGAAGCCCCAATCCTCAAATGAATACCTGAGAGATGGCTCATCCATCCTGCAATGTCAAACAAACAATCCAGAATTCCCTCACTCAAAAAGGTTAGCATTTTAGCCCCGCTGGTGTGACTCAGTGGTTGAGTGTCAGTCTATGAACCAGGAGCTGACGGTTTGATTTCCTCTCTATTCTAGTTGGGGATAAATGTCAGAATTATTTTAATCAAATAAACACAAAAATATTCCTAACTATCTCAGCAATATGTTTGTGGAGATAATTGGTAGGGGGACAAACTCCTCCCGCTATTGAGCCATGCATTTTATGTCTTGTCACCCAGATTTCAGACTAAAAGACATTTGGATTTAGAGAAATAATGGCTGTAAGTAACAAAGTTCAGACCACCTTGCTACAAAGTCAACAAGGAAACTCAAGATGATTCCTCTGACCAATTCGTTCGTATGTGGTAATTGAAAAAGTTCATGAACTGAGATTTTGACAACCAGGTAACTTTGAGAGAATGTGGGAAGCTGTCGGTTTCTATAAAAACCTGTGTTTAGGGGCAAAGGGAAGCAGTAAGCTTAGACAATAAGAAGTACTGTAACAAGAAGAGTCCAGTTTCAATAACTCACTTGGACAAATGCTGTGAATTGGAATGTGAGCTTGCTGAGCTGTTCGAGAAGAGAGAGCCACAGCTTCCCTGACTCAATGTCCACCTCCCTGGGCAGCCACAAGCAGAAGCCTGGGAAGAAAGCCGCACTCCCAAAGAAGCAGGAAATCATCAGGAAAGTCATCATGGCTGGAGCAAATGAGTAGAAACTGTCTCTGTCACAGTAGCTTCTGCTCTCCGATGTGCCAATGATCCCTAGATGGTGTCAAATCTGAGGTTTCTTTATAACTCTGCAGTCAGTACCACTTAAGACCAATTCCACTTCTGACAGAACTTGCCAGAGGAACCCCACACTGAGGCAATCTGACGGGGCAGGCGCACTGACCCTCCTGTCCACCACCACCACCACCACCACCTCTCCCAGCATCACCACTGTCTCTGAGGCTTACCTGTTGGAAACCACTTTGGAGGAGATCCAGCCACACTGGGACAGTGCTGCCCATTAGACTGCTTGGTCCTGTAGTAACCTGAAACCTGTCTCCAAAATCGCATGCCCAGTTTTGCTCTCCAGTGCTACCCCAAATAAATTCGCTCATTCTCCCACATAAGTATCATTCAAATATTTAAAGAAGGTTCTGTTCACTCTGAGTCTTCATTCCTCCCAGGCAAATATCCTCAATTCTCTGAGAATAGCCATAGGTCCTCTCACCCTTGTTCTCTCCTTCCTCTGCCCCGCCCTTCTGTCAATATCCCTCAGGCAAATGTGCCCAAATTCCCATTCTTCCGATGTGGCTTCATTATCACAGAATGAAAGGATTATTACTTCCCAAGTTCAGGGCTGTGCTTATGGATGAAACCAGGCTACCTCTGAATCGATGCATCCAGATGAACCATTTTGGCCAGTACACCAGGTCCAGGTCGCTAAATTAGATTGTGCTTGTAGATTGTGCTTGCAATCAACTAAGACCACTCAATATTTTCACCAAGCTGCAGATAAACTACACACCTCCTTCATCCTGTGTTCATGCAGTCTGCAGTTTAGTTGAAGGACACAACTATAGATCTTACTTATAGAGCTCCTTAGGGTTCCTTGAGCTTTTAGTTTTTAAAAATTAAGTTCCCAGTATTTGCGTTTGGATAAATTCTAAAATATATTTATTCTCTCTTTATTCATTACTTCTACATTTTGACTTGTTTCTGCAAAGTAAATTAAGATAGAAATATTAATTTGTTTGACTATACATATAAAATGCTGTAATTAATATGAAAAAATAGGCTTGAAAAATCTTACCATTGTGCACCATAATAAAAAATCGGAATTCAAATTTCATCTGGTTACACACAAAGAACTATTATAGTTATTGCAGACCTTTGTATATCCTGATTTAGATATGCAAGATATCAATAATCACTTTTAGCTTTGTATCTCATTAATAAATATCCCCATTGGCGGTTAGCTTCAATATGCTAAGGAAAATACCATATTGTAACTACTAACAACCCTAAGACACATTGTTAGCAACTAGTACTGGTTAGTAATGCAATTTCAATCCTCACAACTCAGGTACAGCCTTTCAAACAAGAAGACCCCATGCTCTGGGGTATCACTGAGTTCAAATTTTTCATACTTCACCCACAAAGTGATGCTATATAGTATCATCTGAATTATTCAAATGTATAAGACCACATTCATTCAAATGTAGAGTGCTTTAATCCAGATACAAAATACAAAACTCTGGAGGTTCTTTGCAACATAACAACAAAGAAAAATAAAATGATTTAGTGAGACCAATAAAACTGTATTTGCCAGGACTCTGCTATAAGATTTAAAAAGGAAGCATTAATAATAATGAATGATAATAATGACCCTGTGTAATAAAGAGGTAATATGCAAATTGACCATAACTCCAACACACAAGATGACTGCCCCCATGGGGTCAAAGATGGCCAGCAGGGGATGGCAGTTGTGGGTGATTAGGCCTGCAGGGGAGGGCAGTTAGGGGTGACTGGACCAGCAAAGGAGGGCAGTTGGGGGGAACCAGACCTGCAGGGGAGGGCAGTTGGGAGGGACCAGGCCTGCAGGGGAGGGCAACTGGGAGTGGCCAGGCCTGCAAGGGAGGGCAGTTAGGGGTGACAAGACCAGCAGGGGAGGGCAGCTTTAGGGGTGACCAGGCTGGCAAGGGAGGGCAGGTGGGGGTGACAAGGCCAGCAGGGAAGGGCAGCTGGGGCGACCAGGCCTGCAGGGGAGGACAGTTAGGGGCAATCGGGCCAGCAGAAGAGCAGTTAGGCATCAATCAGGCTGGCAGGGGAGTGGTTAGGGCGTGATCAGGCTGGCAGGCAGGCGAGCAGTTGGGAGCCAGCAGTCCTGGATTGTGAGAGGGATGTCTGACTGCCCATTTAGGCCTGATCCCACCTGAATCAGGCCTAATCAGGCAATCAGACATCCTTCAAGGGGTCCATGTCATGCACTGGGCCTCTAGTTAATAATAATGAACTAGTCAAGGCAAGAGATATAATAATAAATCATACTGGCCCATGCAACTAAAAAATCTCAGTAGCCACAGCAGAATTCTGGGCTCACAGAGTGCCATCAGGACTGGTCTCTCTCCATCGCTCAGCTCTGCTCTCCTCCTTGCTGGCTGCACATGGGCCACCCCACATCCTCTCAGACTTAATTCTTGATTGAAAATTTATGTCCCTTTCTAGCAATGCCATCCCAAGACCCAGGTTAAATGAACCAACACAGAAAGTATAGCCATGAGTCAATTAATGATGGGGATATGTTCTGATCAATGCATTGTTAGATGATGTCATCATTTTGTGAATATCATGGGGTGCTCTTACACAAAACTAGATGGTATAGCCTACTACATGCCTAGGCTTTGCAGAATAGCCTGTTGCTCCCAGGCTATAAGACCTACAGAATGTTACTATACTAAATACTGTAGCTCATTGTAACCTTTGTGTAACTAAACATATTTGAAAGTATTTGTGTATCTAAATGTACGTGAACATAGAAAAGGTACAGTA
>NW_006297287.1:973653-980747 GCF_000327345.1 Myotis davidii | reverse complement strand
CAGTCATGTCTGCTTTGCCAAGTGCCCTTGAGATCAAAGGTTTAGCTCAGGATTCATGTGGCTGGCTTTCTTACATATTTAAAGCATTTAGGGTAGATTTAATCTTATTCCATGCCTGACCTATTAAATAAATGTCTACTGCCTGAGAGGAAGAACTGTAATGTTTTCTCATGTTCAAGAAAACAAGTCATTTCTATATTCCTCTTTTCTACTGCTTCCAGTGAATGAAATGCCCTCACTTTTGCCCTGCTTTTACGTTCACTTACTTTATATACAAAACGCTAAGACATTTCAATACCAACTTAAAATCGGATATTAAAAAAAAAAATACCTCACAACCTAGACCAAATTGATACCAACATTGCTTTAAGGGGAACAGCAACTGTAAAGGAACTGTGATGGCTGGTTCTGTGACGGGGCTTCCCAAGGTGGCATATCTGCTTCTCTGAGAGATTCCTATTTAAGGAACATGGGAAGCTATTATTAACATACAGGAAAATTACACAGAGTAGACTGTGTTAGTCATATCAAATCCAATTCCCTTCCGGAGTGAGGCTAATTCAGCCAGGTGACTTTCTACATTACATTACAACAACTTGATATTATAAACTGGAGCAAACTCAGGTAATGATCTGGGCAAACAATAGTTCTCCAAACCGGCTTCGATACATTAGCTCCCTCGAGGTGACCCAATTTATGCATTCCAGCTCTCTGAAAATTACCTTAAATTGCATACAATTCTATTCTCAGATCTTTTCAAACAAGGGCAGAGTTCTCCCATGCTGAGGCTGCTAGGTTCTCCAGTGGGTGGTCCTCATTTCTACTCCATTAGTGTGACTGGCCTGCCCCTCACCCTCCATTATAGGTTCTCGGATCCCTCCGGTATGTTATTCCAAATATGTGGTATTAAAGGATAACTAAAACTAAGACAGCAAGATGACAATCTATTGGTAAAAAGCAAAACAGTTAACTCTAGAACCTATGGAAAGACACAGAGAAATTACTACAAACAACCATATGGAAATGATCAATAAAAAACAAGATATCTGGAAACTGTGGGGTAAAGCTTGAGAATCCACAAATGCATCCCTTCACGGTCTGTCAGAAGAGGCCAGAGGGACAACATGAGACAAAAAAAAGGAAGCTCTTATGTGATGTCTTAGAAGCAAGGCAGAGTCTGTAACTGGTCAATATGTCAAATGAAGAGGAAAATCACTATGAGATGAGCTGACCAAGAAAGATTTGCAAAATACTTTTACCCTTTTTTGCACCTGGCTACCCTTTGATGGATTTCTTCTCATGTCAGTTTAACAGCCATCTCCTCGGGGAGCTTCCGGACTCCCAGACCAGACCAGCCCCCTCCCATCAAACATCTACAACAGCCTGTTTTCCTCTTTTAAAGCACATCTCACAAAGGAGACTGCATAATGAATAACAATGATTTTAAATATCTGATAACTATACTACAAACTCAGTGACTGCAGGGATCACACCCAGGTCCCAGCACCTAGCCGTGTCAATAAATGATCCATTAAGTACGTCTTTGAGTGAATGACTGAATGGACCATGTAACTCTCTCATCCCTAGAATGTGACTCTAAAATAAAATCTGAAAGCCTATCACTATTCGGATGACTCAGTGAGGCTGTGTTTCTGACACATTTGTCATTAAGTAAATCTCATATCTCTTAAATTCCAACTCTTAAACTGTGAGCAGTGTTGATATTTCTCATTAGCTTAGAGAGAAATGAACATAGAAAACAAGATAGTGTCCATGACATTATCAGGAGAGAATAAAAACCCTATTTAAGGATTAGGAATTATTGGTGCTTTAGGAATATATGCTTATTTGTACACTTGTGCTTACATGTGTTTTAGAGTTGATGACATTCATGTGTGAGCAAAGTGATGTTTGGTCAATGCACGAAGATGGTGGAGTGGCTCTGGGGTCATTTCTCTTTCCACTATGCTGCTCCACTTAAAGCTGACCCATGGGAACCCTTATTAATGACTGCTAGGGTCACCAAAAGAGGAACACACGAGGCCACAGTGGTAAGGGATTACAAATTTATTAGGTCATCTGGATACCAGATGGGCTGAGCCCCCAAATGGCGCCAGCACCCAGGGGCTGGGAGTCAGTTTTTAAAGGACTCTTGGCAGGGTTTTTCTGGGTGGAGAATTCTCTGCGCAGGTCTGGATCCTGGGAAGGTCTGCAGGGGAGAGATTATGGTTTTAGCAAGTGGAATGTGGTCTAAGCAAGTGGAATGTGGTCTAAGCAAAAGAGAATGTCTGTTCTGAATGTCAGTTTCCAGGGGAGGGGTATCAATTCAATTATTTGATCAACCCTAACAATGACTTTCACACATTTCTACATGAAGGGCATAATCTATACTTATAAAAGGGTAATATGCTAATTATACTGGATGAACCAGGAGTCTTCCAGATGTCCTTCTGGACAAAGCCGCAGCAGCTTTGAGGGCCAGGGGCAAGTGGCACAGGAGGGGCGACAGCATGGGAGAGGTGGCGGGGCGGGCCTGTCTAGCACTGCGGCCCCTTTTGCAGAGTTGGCACGGGAGAGGCAGCAGCGCAGGCCTGTCCAGCGCCCCAGCCCCTTTCACAGAGGCAGCAGTAAAGGAGGCTGTGTGGTCCCAGACCCAGTGCTGTCCCTTCCACAGAGGCAGCCCCAGAGGCAGCCACAGAGGCAGTGGCGTGAGCCTGGTCCCGGCGCCATGGCTCTGTAGAAGCTGGACTGGGTGCGACCTGCTGTGCCTCAACTTCACACAGCCCCTCCCCCAGTGGGTGGGAGGGTGGGGCCAGCACTAAGAAGCAAGGGCCAAGGGCCAGCAGCCACAGTGGCCAGCAGTGACAGCAGCAGTGGGGTGATGAGGGTGGCGCCTTCCCCTGATCGGCCGGTCACTTCCCACACAGGGAGGCCAGACTGCAGCTTAGGCCCGCTTGCCCTGGGGAGCAGGCCTAAGCCATCATAGGACATCCCCTGAGGGTTCCCAGACTGTGAGAGGGGGCAGGCCAGACTGAGGGACCCCCTGGACCCCCGTGCACGAATTTTCATGCTCTGGGCCTCTAGTAATGAAATAATCCTAGAAATTTTTCTCTTTTGAAGCACATTTCACATCAAGACTCTATAATGAATAGCATATGATTTTTAAATACCTGATAACTACATTAAAAACTCAGTGACTGCAGGGATCACACCCAGGTCCCCAGCACCTAGTGTCAATAAATGAAGGTAGCCCACTCTCTACATGTACAAGTAAAGCTTAAGTATAAGAAAATACAATTCCTTTTTCTTTTTCTCTGTTTGAGTCACTTACTACTTGAGTAGTAAACATTAAATCCTAATGTGAAAAGAAGTTCCTGAGGCTCAAAATAGTTGTGCTTTAAAATAGCATAATGGCGCCTTTGAAACCAATAATTGGATTAAGCAGAAGTGTCTTTGAAGGAGTTAGCTAGCTTTGAAGCCCAATGAGAAGTTTGTCTTTCCCAAAAAATTAATCTAAGTGAAATTTTATCTACAAAGGGGCCTTCAGCTGTCCATTCCTTTCTTCTTAAAGTGTAAGTTAAAAACTGTAAGTGAAAGATCTCAAAAATGTTTATCTTACTGGTTTTTTCTCTATAAACTTTTCCTTTATTTTCCTAATATTCTGCCACCTTGGATGAGTAACAAATCAAGTATTTTTCCATGTTACTAACAAAATATTACATACTTATTTACTAACCTTGGTCTTCAATTCTTCTTCCTGAAAAATGTATAACTTTAACCAAATAGCATGTGATTTATCTACAGTTATTTGGCTATAAGTTATAAATTACCATGAATGTTTGCTTTGGAAGAATCCATATGAAATGGTAATTCTAAGTGATTTATGAATTTTTTATCCCCACTAATAGGAAATCTCACATAAACACAAGGGAGAAGGTAGCCCACTTTCTTAATGTTCTACAAGGTCATTCCTAGAGACTCAAACTTTATAGTATGTTCAAGGTCAAAGGTGAAATGGACTCAAGGTTTTCATATTTGATTCTAGAGAACATGATCAAGACAACAAAAAATAATACCTCTTTGTTAGCCATACTCAACATAAAATACATGAAAAATTTTAGGTTCTCTGGGAACCCCTTTACAAGTGCTGGTAAATCATATATTTCACATAGTAATTCACAAAGAGTAAAAATATTTAAATGGATTTGTGTCTCTTGGGAGATTTACTGTCTTACTCAGATGAAAAAAATTCTCCAAAGATTAGACCTCTGCCACTGAACAAGCCTATACTTAAACCATCTCAGTGATTTCTAGGAAAGGAATTTCAATAATTTACCCTAACAAGAAAAAAATATTCACACTCAAGAAAGTATTCTGCACAGACTATGTCTTTCAGTGCATTTGTAATTTCATGGAAATTGAGAAATGGAAGCTATAGTGCATGAATCATATTCAAGTGCAGGAAAAGCCTCATTAAAACAATTACCTAGATAAAAAACAATCTAATATCCAAAGTTATTTCCATATCATGACTCAGTGAAATATGTGTAGTTCATGTGATTTCAAAGAGTTCATTATAAGTACTATTTTTTTACTGGTCCATCTTTATTTTAAATACATTGGCTATAAAAAAATTAATCTTGATGAGTTAACCACACTCTTGGCAGAGAAAAGCTGATTTATAATTGAGGTTGGAATTTTTTTAAAAATATATTTTATTGATTTTTTACAGAGAGGAAAGGAGAGAGATAGAGAGTTAGAAACATCGATGAGAGAGAAACATCGATCAGCTGCCTCTTGCACATCTCCTACTGGGGATGTGCCCGCAACCCAGGTACATGCCCTTGACCGGAATCGAACCTGGGACCTTTCAGTCTGCAGGCCGACGCTCTATCTACTGAGCCAAACCGGATTCGGCTGGAATTTTAACAGTTCATTTTTCTGATCACCACAGAGCGATGATAATGTTGGTGACTATTCTATTTGAAATATCTGAATTCTAAAACCATTCAAAACAATTAAACCATCCTCCCTTATAAAACACCATTCTGTAGCTCTGCTAGTCTCAGATAAAGATGAAGGAAGGAAAATAGAGAGGAAATTGGAATAAGAAAATTTAGTAACTACTGTCTCCTTCCAGATTCATTCTATCTAGTTTATTCACTATAAAATCCACTACACATTTGATGTTTTCTCCCCAGATGTGTTGGCTAGGAATAGAATTTACACATACAATGAATTCTAACAGTATGTCTTTACCAAAAAAAAATAGATGTTTATTAGAGTTCACTATATTAGAATTAAACTTCTATTTTTACTTAAATATATTTCCAGAGTACATTAATCAACAAATGACTTAAATTGAGTGTGTATGCGTGTGTGTGTGTGTGTGTATGTGTGAGAGAGAGAGAGAGAGAGAGAGAGAGAGAGAGAGAGAGAGAATAAATAATAAGGAAATGAGGAGTGGGGGTGGGGAAAGAAACTATTCTGTGGTGTCTCTTTCTACCTTAAGTTACTTAATGAGTCTATTGTCTAAAGACCAACTCTCAAGTGCATGCTTCATCCCCACTGATTCTCATCCCCACTGAGACTGATTCTCAATAGCAAGACTGCTGCACATTGCATACCCACGACTTACTTATTTCATAACTGGAAGTTTGTGCATTTTGACTGCCTTCACCCATTTTTCTCAAGATGGTATAAGTTTTTTGTCACTAAAATTGAGTGGTTAAACTTGCATAAATTAAAATCACATGTGATGCCACTCCACTGTGTTCCTATAATGCAGTGATGGCAAACCTATGACTCATTTTTTTGGTTGACTTTTCTTAGTTAAATGGCATTTACATATATAAAATAAATATCAAAAATATAAGTCTTTGTTTTACTATGGTTGCAAATATCAAAAAATTTCTATATGTGACATGGCACCAGAGTTAGGTTAGGGTTTTTCAAACTGCTGACACGTCGAGCTCAAAAAGTTCACCATCACTGCTATAATGCATTAGAAGATTTGTTCCTTCTTCTCTACCCTTTCAAATTGTGTCCAATTAGTACAACAATCCTGTAGCATTAAGTATTAGTGCATGTGTAAATGAGAGACTGCAGTAAGGACTTATAATATTTAAATATCAGAAATAATGTGAATCATATGTATGTATTTTTTAAATTATCAAAACCGAATGATAGCTATGCCAGCAGACTCAGTGAATTGTAACTTATACCTATATTATTGCCACATGGTAACTAAAACAAGGTTTGTCAGGAGTAGTCTTAAAATCTTCAAGTTTTCTACTATGCTAGATTGAAACTTTCTCTCACATAAGATTTGAACCATATGTTGCTTATATGTTTATTTGGTGTGAGATTTAAGTGAAAAAATACTTCTACAGCTCTTAGCACTCTGAGTGACAAACAGTTTAATTTCCAGTGTGTGTGTACATCATATGCAAATGCTGCTGTCCCTTAGTAAACTATCCTAATTTCCTTCCACTGGAAGTAATGTTTTTCTTACCTAGATTTTCATGATGTTTTCTCTCAACTTTTAAAGACACATGTATGACATATACATAAAAATATATCTACTTACATTACATATGAGTATTTCTTAAAACATCCTATCTAATAAAAGAAAAAAAGGGTAATTGACCATACCTTCACTACGCTTCCCATTGGCTAATTAGGGAGATATGCAAATTGACCGCCAACCAAGATGGGGCCAGCAGCCATTTAGCTGAAGCGAGAGGGAGCCTTGCTTGCTCCAGTGATGGAGGAAGCCAAGGTTCCCCGCATGCCGCATCCCGGCTCTGAGCTCTGAAAGCAACAAAGTTTCAATTATAGAAGCTAAACCAACCCCAGATACCTGCTTTCATCAGGCCATGGCCTCAGAGCTGGAGCCAGCTCTCAGCTCCAGTGACAGCAACAAAGTTTCAATTTAGAAGGTAAATAAACACTAGATATCTGCTTTCAGCAGGCCGTGGCCTCAGAGCTAGAGCTGGCTCTCAGCTCCAGTGACAGCAATGAAGTTTCAATTATAGAAGGTAAATAAATCCCAGAATAAAGAAAAAGAGAAAAAAAGGAGAGGCTGGGAGCTT
>NW_006297287.1:930162-973148 GCF_000327345.1 Myotis davidii | reverse complement strand
AAGGAAGGCCTACTCTTGCATGAATTTCATGCATCAGGCCTCTAGTATGTGTGTATGTGTGTGTGTGTGTGTGTGTGTGTGTGTGTGTGTATAAACTAATAACCTATATAATTGAAATCCCAGCAAGAAAAACATAATTTCAACTGGGTGAAACTAGACAAGGTTCCTAAGAGCCTTAGAGAGAACAGCACTTGTATCATGGAATAAAGTGGGGGAAGTCCTGGCCTTCTGAAGTGTGGCCTTGGGAGGAGGACTCTGGAGGAGGCAGCAGCTACTTGATCAAAGAGAAGGAGGTTAGGCTTGTGATTCCATTCAGTCACCATGCGAAGTCAAGATTGTCTGGGGGGTGGGGAGCAGCAGGGGGTGTGAGAATAGAATAGAAGAATAACACTGTGGATTGTATCTAGATTGTGAGGGCCTTGTCTGCCAGGCTTAAGGATCTAGATTTTTCTAGAGACAATGGGGAGGTTTGCAAGCAGGAGGGGCATGGCATGTGCCACTTGCATCAGTAAGATAGTCGTCTATGCCTTATTGGGCAGTAATAATGGATTTCTTCATGTATTCAGTGCATAAATGTTTCCTCTCTGTTTTATGACCCACACTATGAGTCATTAAAAAAAAAAGCAAACAAAAAACCTCTTATGGAGTTAGAAGGAGTAGAGAGGACTTGTGAGCTGAGAAAAGACTTAGTTTATAAGGAAATGGAAGATATTCATATCAACTCAGCTGATAGTGTTGCCATTCACAGCAGAAGATAGGACTGTCAGGTGAGGAGCGGAGGTGACAGAGCCCCTCTGGACACACCAGTGTGATGTGCCTGCAGAATATCCCATGAGAACCAGCAGATACCCGCTGTGAACACTGGCACATAGCAGGAATTAGTAAAATTGAGGTGTTAAGTTTCCAAGACAGAACAAAATAACAGAGAAAATGTTTCAATTATTAAACGAAGAGCCAAAATCATATAAAAAGTGATCTTTAGAAATCCCACATGATCTATAAAAATTAATAGTTCAGTCTGATGCGTATTTATATGCATTTTAGAATTAATGACTGGCCCTGGTTGGGGCTCAGTTGGTTAGAGCATCGTCCCAATAGGCCAAGGTTTCGGGTTCCATCCCAGTCATGGCACATACAAGGATCAACCAATGAATGCATAAATAAGTGGACCAACAAATCAGTGTCTATCTGTGTGTGTGTGTGTCTCCCCCTTACTCTATCTCTAAAAGTAATCTATAATAATAAAAGCAGAATATGCTAATTAGACCAGTTAGCCAAACGACCTTCCGGACGAAGCCGCCATGGCGGGGGCCAAGGCAGAGGCGGTTAGGGGCGATCAGGCAGGCAGGCAGAGGGGTTAGGGGCAATGAGGCAAGCAGGCGAGCAGTTAGGAGCCAGTGTCCCTGGATTGTGAGAGGGATGTCCAACTCCCAGTTTAGGCCTGATCCTGCAGGAATCCCTGAAGGATCAAGCATAAACCAGCAGTCAGACATCCCCTGAGGGGTCCCGGATTGTGAGAGGGTGAAGGCCAGGCTGAGGGACCCCTCTCCCCCTGTGCAGGAATTTTGTGCACTGGGCCTCTAGTCAATAAATAAAAAAGAATGACCTAAATAGGATATCCCCTTTTGTTCCCTCATTAATGAAAGCTTCTGCTCAGGAAAATGACAGATAAATGAGAGAGATAAATCAAAACAATCTGCAAGTTGGATAATCTTTCATGAGGGTGGGCATCATTACAAATCTTTAGATTTAAATTATCTCTCCTTCAGGAAATCATGTCTATAACAAAGTAAATTAAATGGAAACTTAATCCCTGACTGGCATTTGATGTATTCTTCTTTCTTAAACAGGTAGCATTGTTACAACAGCCAATATATGGAAACCACCTAACTGTCCATCAATGGATGAATGGATAAAGATGTAATATAAACACACACACACACACACACACACACACAAACATAAACACACACACAATGAGATACTTCTAATGCTAAGCCATAAAAAAGGAAATCTTGCTATTTGAGACACCACTGATGAAACTTGAAGGTATTATATTAAATAAAATAAATCAAACAGAGAAAGACAAATACCGTCTGATTTCACTTAAATGAGAATATAAAAAACAAAACAAAGAACAAACAAAACAAGCCAAAGGCATAAATACAGAGAACAAATTGGTGGTTACAAGAGGGGTTTGGGGGATGGGCAAAATGGGTGCAGGTGGCCAATTGCATGGTGATTGATAGTAACTATAGACTTAATGTAGTGATCAATTTGTACTGTATACAAGTATCAAAGTATTACATTGTAGTGATCAATTTGTACTGTATACAAGTATCAAATTATTACATTGTTCACCTGAAACTAATATAATATTATATACTAATTTTACCTCAACAGGAAGGTAGCATTGTTTATGAAAACATTCCAACAAATTTAGGAAATCATTTGAAATCTGATTCCTTCCCTGTGTGCTTAAGAATTTTTTTAAAAAGAGGTGAAAGGTAGATTTAAGATATCTCAGATTACATCCTAGGAGAAGAAAAGTAATCACAATAATTCTTCAAATATCTCAATTAACCAAATATTTCCCAACTGCCTATCATCCTGTCAGTGCCATCTCTCACCTCTCCATTCTTGCCTTTCACCGTGGTACTAGCTGAAAATGCAGCAATAAATAGAAAACGACAAAGCCTTAAAGACTTTTCCTTGGTAGAAGAAAGACTTTCTCTTAGTTGCATGCAATCATGAATATTAAGATTGTATAAAAATAAGCTATTTGAGGGTGAGTTTTGCAGACCCTATTTATTATACAGAAGGGAGGGTGTCCTGGCTAGGATGATAGTTAGACACATAAATATATGCTGCCCTTTCTCAAAAAAAAAAAAAAAAAGCTCAGGTTACCATGGGGAAATTTAGGATCAGAGAGCAGGATCCCTTGCAATTGACGCTGCACATTCACCAGGTGGCTGAACACAGTTCAGCGTACAGTTTGTGTCTGTGAAAAAAAAAAAAATGAAGACAGGGAACTGTCCAGAAGTGAGGTGGTGAGATGCAAATATAACACAATGGTAAGAGTTATAATATGTCCACAATGCTTCAGAAAGGAAAAGACCATTGCCATTGGTCAGAAAGGAAGGAAAGCTTCATGGAGGAGACAGTGGTGAGCTGAGGCTCAGGGAATAGCTGGCGACTAGGAATGTGTACACCACATTCACATTAATGGGAAAGATGCAACTTAGCAGGAATTATATTAGACAATCACAGAGCATCAGATTGTAAAGGCCAGCAGGCCACATGAAAGTGAATGGGACTATTTACTCCAGGTAATGGAGGGAAAAAAGTTAAAAATGCCAATATATTAGCATCTGTGTTTGGGGAAAATTAATCCCATATCTTCTACTCCAGAATTGATTTGAAAAGGTTATATCAAGAGAGTGAAGAACAATTTGGAGGCTGCTGCTAGGGTGGTGCAATGAGAATGCAAAGGTAATTTGAAGAAATTCTCAGCATAACATGGTGACTAATTGCACTTGGGAGACAAATGGAACTGAGCTAATAAGGCAGCTTCAGGAATGCAGGTCCAGGTAAGCAGATAATGATGCAGCCAATGAAGGGGATGGGAAATTCATTTTTAATGCAATCTGCTTGAAAAGTAGACACTTGGAAAAGATGCCATGGAATCGTGGTATTTTTCTTTAATATATTTTTATTAATTTTAGAGAGGAAGGGAGAGGGAGAGAGAGAGAGAAACATCAGTGATGAGAGAAAATCATTAATTGGCTGCCTCCTGCACATCCCCAACTGGGGATCGAGCCTGCAACCCGGGCATGATCCCTTGACCATAATTGAACCCGGACCCTTCAGTCCACAGGGCGACACTCTATCCACTGAGCCAAACCAGCTAGAGCTGGAATCATGTTTTGCATGGCCAGGTGAGCTAATGGCCAACATGAACTCAGTGGCAAAGGAGTTATGTAAAATCCTTCCCCTTGCCATCGTCAAGTCACATGGGTTTATCTAAATTTCTATAGCAGTGGGGACTGAATTAGTTTCCTTTTCCCCCACATTAATTCTCTAGTGATGAAAGTCTGCATGAAAACAATATTCTATTTTGACAGTCACCTCTATTTGCCACACAAAGTCAGATTGGCTTATTCATCAAATTACCCTATTACACACATGGATACAATAGGGGCCTCATCAATTCGGATCCTCGTCTTATTTTTTTTTTTCAAAAGCTCTGTCCACACATTGCAGCACCACATAAAAATCTTCCCAGTTGTGTACCACAGTAGGACAAAAGGGAAAATGTGTTTCAACAGTCTCATCTCTGCAACAACAAAAGCAGAGAACATTATATTATATTTTCTTTGACTCCAAACTAGAGGGGAAAAACACTTATTTCAGATCCTACATACCACAAATGCCTGAATAAAAATATGTATATATTTATATAGAATATATTTTAAAATATTTTATTTGAGGAAAAATGGGAATGAGTCAATAGTAAGATTTTAGTTTTAAATGAAGAAAAAAGAAACAATAAAAATAAAACCTCTGCCTTGCCTTTCTTTCCCCATTGCAGGATAAACTAAATCATGCCCTTTTTCTTCCTTTGGCTCCTCAGTCTCCGGGTTCTGCATCTTTCTCTTCCCTCACCCTCCTGGTTAGCATTCTCCTTCAACCCCGACTCCTCTCAGTATTTCACACTCTGCTGTTTGCAAGGATAGGACTTCCTTCTCACTAGTATGATTTTTCCAGGTGTGGTCTATGGCCCTGGCCCTCCCACATCAGCACTCCCTTCAGGGTAGGCCAAATGCATATTCTCAAACACAGCCCAGGTCAAAGTGCATTGGACTTCTCACCCCTTCTCTGCCCTGACTTCTTTCACCTCTAAAAGCACTCTTTCATTTTTTTCATTACTTTAATCCAGCCTTTATAAATCCAGAAAGAAGCAGAGTATGTCTTGGTACAAACACTACCCATGTGGGAAGCACCTTCCTAAGGTTGCCTGCTCAACTATGCAAGCATTTTACTTACTCAATCACAGGATCAAGCAACAGCTCTACTCAACTATTTCTTTAATAATTAAACGTGAGGTCTCTTCAACTGCAAATGAGGCCATAGCTTTTTCTGGACAAGAGGTACCTCTCATACATCCAAGCAGCAGAATACTTTCATTATAAGAAAGTGAAGATGATCTAGAGCCAAATTTGGGCAACTGCGTCACGCTAATGAATGAGTAAGGATGATAGTTAATGTTACTTTTTGCTTTGAAGTAAAAATATCAACAAATGCTTACTGAATATCAGCTCTTAATTTGAGAAAATAATACCAACATCAGAACATTCAAATAAGATTTCAGTTTAAAATAGTAGGAGGGCCCTGACCGGTTTGGCTCAGTGGAAAGAGCGTTGGCCTGCGGACTCAAGATTCCCAGGTTCGATTCCGGTCAAGGGCATGGACCTTGGTTGCGGGCACATCCCCAGTGGGGAGTGTGCAGGAGGCAGCTGATCGATGTTTCTAACTTTCTATCCTTCTCTCTTCCTCTCTGTAAAAAATCAATAAAATATATTTTTAAAAAATAGTAGGAGGTTTGACATAAGACGGTATAAAATCTGCCTGCCAATTGGAGCTATCCAAGGTCAGAGAAGACATAATGAATGAATCCTGAGACATCAGCAAAGGTTTCACAGAGGTGTTGAGATGTCAATGGGGATTAATTGGGTCTGCATGGGTAGAATAGGCAGCAGATAGGGTTAGCAAGATGGGTGGAGGTAGTAATTGGGGAAAAGGCACAGATGGCAAAGCAAAACCACTTACTAGAGAACTTGAGTAAACTAGAGTGGCTGGAGTAGAAATGCTAATGAGAGGAAATGCCAGGGAAAGGCTCAAAAATAAAGAGTTAGAAAGTAGATTAGTGGTTGCCTATGTCCAGGGTGAGGGGGGTAGAGAGTGACTGCTAATATACATAGAACATTTTCTGGAGTGACAAAAACTGTAAAATTAGAATATGGTTGCACAAAGTCAATATACTAAAAACCATTGAACTGAATATTTTAAATGGGTTTGTATTATGGGTTGTGAATTCCATCTCACTAATGCTATTTAAAAAAAAAAAGGGATGGTAAAGTGATAAGAGTTGGAGAGATTGTGGAGAAAAATAGAAGCCCCATTCACTACTGGTAGGAATGTAAACTGGTACAGCCACTCTGGAAAACAGTGTAGAGATTCCTCAAAAAATTAAGAATAGAGTTACTATATGACCAGCAATCCCTCTCCTAGTATCTACCAGAAAAATTTGAAGACATTTTTTTCATAAAGATATATGTACCCTGTGTTTATTGCAGCATTATTCACAGTGGCCAAGACATGGAAACAACTGAAATAGATAAAGAAAATGTGCTACATACATACAATGGAATACTACTCAGCCATCAGAAAAGAGGAAATACTGCCATTTACAACAGCATAGGTAGATCTTGAGAATATCATGCTAAGCGCAATAAGTCAGACAGAAAAAAATCAAGAATCATATGATTTCATTCATACGTGGAATATAACACAGAAAGCATCAAATGAACAAACAAGACAAACAAAAAATCCATAAACACAGACAACAATAGTATAGTTACTAGAGGGAAAGATGGGGAGGGAGATTTGACTTCGCGTGGTGAACACACAATGCAATATACAGATGATGTGTTATAGAATTTTATACTTAAAATCTATGTATTTTTTTAAAAATATATTTTATTGATTTTTTACTGAGAGAAAGGGAGAGAGATAGAGAGTTAGAAACATCAATGAGAGAAAAACATCGATCAGCTGCCTCCTGCACATCTCCCACTGGTACATGCCCTTGACCGGAATCGAACCTGGGACCTTTCAGTCCGCAGGCCGACGCTCTATCCACTGAGCCAAAACGGTTTCGGCAAAACCTATGTAATTTTATTAATCAATGTCACCCCAATAAATTTAATTTTTAAAAAGCAAAATAGGGGGATATACCTGAATCACTTCTTAAAAGTCTTCAAATATTTTTAAGACTGAATATGAAACTCTGCCTTGTGATCCATGAGTCCATTCTAATGGTCATATTCTGCATAAATACTGCAGTTTTATCTTGGAAAACTCTAAATACTTTTACATTCATCTTAATTTTAAAAGTTTTTTTGAGTGCCCTTGAAATCATGAATTATAAATTAGTATTATGCTCTCTATTCATTAGCTAAAATTGTGATGTGATTTAGGAATAAAAATCTAAGTACAAATTGAGCTTTTTTTACACAATGAACTGGTAGAAATTTTGGGATAGGCTACAATGATTAAAATTTAACATGCACCCAGAGGAAAAGGGAATTATATGCTAAAGTACTAAAATGACTTAGGTATGCCTAATTTCTTTTTGCTATACTACAGTAATTTTCTAAAGTTAATGCTGCCTAATAATCTCTTCTTAGTGAAAATTAATTTCCCCCACTGCATATACAACTGCTGTCTATCGTATCCACAGAACATGTTGAGATTTCTACATCTTGCCAGACAAATAAAAACTCTGTGGGTCTCCAAATTCATTTGGCAATAATTTGTTTATGCAATGATAAAGCAGTGGAGTCATTTGTGTTTAAGTGTAAAACAATGAAGGATATAAATTTATTTTTACTGTAAATGAGAGAATGTTCCACTGTTATGCACAATCCATTAACTATTCTACCTAAACAAAGTCTTTATAATGTTGTATTTCTCACTTTTTGAATTTTTATAGCTAATGTGTTTTCAGCCAGGAATAACATGGTGACTAGAAGAGAGTTCAATGAGAATATGTGGCGATGCAATAAATGTAGAAGAATTTCTCAGTGACTAGAAAATAATTGTCGATCACCAAGTTTTGGAAAGCTTTAAAACTGATTTTTACTACAAAAAGATTTTGAAAAAAACAAACAGGAATTATATAAAAGGTTTCAAAACTAATAAGATATGAGTTTTCTTATTTATATGCTAATTTGTAGATTTAATAGGCCCTAATTTAATTAGACTAATGTCTTTTGTGTGAACATGGCTTGCAGACAAAGGCTATCTGACAAATTATCTGAATTTCTGAATTGATGTCTCTCCAAAGAGGGAGAATTAATACATTTTTTAGCTTGGAACCTCAGTTAATAGCCCAACCTAAGTAACTATGCATTTGGAAGATCCATGTAGTTTCATACCTGCTTATTTAGTTGCCCCTTTATGTCATTTGAAGAGATTAGCAATTGCTTACATTTTCAATTAGGTTCACTACCAATTAGATTAATGCAATTTAGAATTAGAATATGAAAAGAGAGTAGAAGCTCCATTTTTGTGATAGTGACTAAGGATAGGGCAGCCGGGAGCAGAGAGAAGGAGAAAGGGATTGATTATAGAGAAGAGAGTAATATAATTCAAATCTATCAATGATATAAAATCTAGCTGGAGTCTCTTAACCAATCAATAATTTTCTATGAACCACTAGATAGTAACCACAATAGAGATGAGCTTATCTTTTATTTTCTGAATGTAACCTACTTGAGAATATATTGAAAATACAACAAAAATAGTAAGAGGTTAGACAAAGAGAAAATGGATAATCTAGAAATTGAATAATCACTCCCCTGGGAATAAAGTCTGAAATTAAGATACTCCCTAACCGGATTTGCAAATGCTACGTTTTTCTTATTTAACCATTCTCAGTGCAGCCAATGCTTTACACCCCAGTCAGTAGATAGAGATAGAGACAGAGATCGAGACAGAGATTGAGAGACAGATATAGATATAGATATATATCCTCCGAGCTTCTCTGGGATATTACTACCCCCTGGTGGCCAGTTGGGGGAACTTGCTTCCTTACCACCTTATTTCTCCCCAACTGTAAAAATGCACATTTTATTTTTCACTGTATCCATATCTTCCTGCTTGACTCAAGTAATTTCACTTCAAGAAGTCAATTTTCAGATATTCATATATCTAAGGATTCATTTTTTTCAGTTATTGTATCTCTTTCAACTTTTAGTAAATTTCTTTAGGAAAATAATTTTCTATGTCTCTCCTTACCTTCTTCCTATCTCAGTCTTTGAACTCTATAATGAGTTAAATATGGATCAATGAGTTTAGGATTCAGGTTCAGGTAAATCATCACTAATAAGTGTATTATTTCTGACCACAGGCTTTAGAAAATCATACCAAAGGGCCATGAGTGGGATATAATTATATTTTAAAAATTCACAAATATAATTTAACTAAGTATCAGTACCAGTACTATCTACATTAGATGTAATTTAAAAAATGTTAGGTTCAGTAAATCTACATTAAATGTAATTAAAAATATATTAGAACTATTACTGCCTCCATTAAGTAATTTGAAAAGTGACTAAAATATCATTTGAAATCTCTATAACTGTTTCCCCACTTATTGAAACCTTTTAACTAAATATGCCTACATACTGTATGTGCTTTACATTAAAAGCTAGTTCTAGTTTAATTTTCCTGCTTTTTGTTTTTGGCAACAATTATTCTATTCTTTTGTTATTAACATAGAATATTTTATGAAATACAATATTGATGATATAGATTTTTTTTTTGGTTGGGTTTGACTAAACACTCTGTGATACTTTCTCTAGAGAGAAAAGCTTTCCATGTTTTGTACATCCTATGACTGTAGAGAAGAAAATGTTACCTTCCTACAGCATAGAGCAGAGCTACATGGCTGTTTGCTGAGAATACACCCTCACAGCATAACTTAGCATTTAGTCTGAACATGACCCTCCCCCCTTGTGATGAAAGGCAGTCTCATAAGAACAGAAGGGCAATGGTTTGGAACCAGACAAACTTGGGTGTCAATTCTCAATGTACCATGTAAGTAGCTATTTAACCTTGACCAAATTGCTAGATTCTCTGAGTGATGATTCCTCATCTACAAAATGTGGCTAGTAAGGCTATATTCTAGAGCTGTACTAACTCATGCATGTATGTATGCATAAGACAAATACATATACCCATGCGGGCACACACACACACACTTCCCTCCAACCCCCTCGTCATTGATCTTATCACTACTTTTCTCTGTACACTGGCCTTCCTCTCAGACTTGCTGTGCCATGAAGCTGTAACAACAGCGGAAGGCAGAACAAGTGGTATATCTTAATAGCTTCATGGGAATATAGGACTTTTCCTAACTAGAACCATCAGAAAAAATTCTGGGAAAACACTTTCATTGGCCCATATTGAGTTAAATACTCATGGCTAGCCAAATTACTCTACCCTGAGGACTGTAGCACTAGAGTGAACCAGCTTGAGCAGGAATTAGGGACACCAGGTCTCAGCCAATAGAAGCTGGGTGGGCACCCTGGGGAGACACAGATTCTGACCTATGTATACACCACGTTGGCATCTTGAATTCCTCATTTTCTAGAATAAATGGACTCTTACATTTTTAAGGCATTCATCATTATTCACTCCTCAAATAAATCTATCTGCCTGGATGACTACAGTAGCTTTCTTGCTGGATACCACTTCCAGATTCATCTACCCCCCAATCTCCTCTCACATTACTTCCAGGCTCAAGTAACAACAGTGATTTTGCATGGCCCCTCAAAAAGAAATCCTATGTCAGTTAGCCATAAAGCCATTTCAGTGCCTGGCCCTCCCTTATCCAGCCTTCCTTATCTGCTACTGTTCCTTAATATGAACCATTCTTCTCCAGTACTTAACATTTCCTGTCATATCACAGCCATTATCCCCTAGGCCTCTGATTATGCTAATCTCATTAAGTAAACTGATCCACTTTTGCATTTCCAAATCCAATCAACCTTGGCAACTTAATGTTCCATTTTTTTTAATTTTTTTAATATGCAATTCATACTGATTCTGTCCTTCCTTGAATTCTTACAATCCAAGATAATAATAATAATCCAAGATAAATATTAATAATTTATTATTTCCTAATTGCTTTGCCATCTCTCCATTTAGGTGATAAGTGCTTTGGGAGCACAGACACATCTTTGAAATACCGTCCTCTAAGGTATCTTCCTTAGAGACAAGTTCCTCACGGTGCTGGGCCTCATGGGCTCTGAGCAACAAATACCCAAGTGTCATGCCCTCTGCAAATGGAGAACTTCAATGCTCTAAAGCAGGGGTGGGCAAACTTTTTGACTCGAGGGCCACAATGGGTTCTTAAGCTGGACCGGAGGGCTGGAACAAAAGCATGGATGGAGTGTTTGTGTGAACTAATATAAATTCAAAGTAAACATCATTACATAAAAGGGTATGGTCTTTTTTTTCAATAGTTTTATTCATTTCAAACGGGGCCAGATCCGGCCCGTGGGCCACAGTTTGCCCATGGCTGCTCTAAAGAGTTAACCCTCAGAAGGAATGTAGGGGAGGGTGGAGGTATGGGGGAGAGATCAACCAAAGGACTTCTTTGCATGCATATAAGCCTAACCAATAGACACAGACAACAGGGGGGTGAGGGCATGAGTAGAGGAGGTGCTATAGGGGGGTAAGGACACATATGTAATACCTTAATCAATAAAGAAATTTTTAAAAAAGAGTTAACCCTGGGATAAAAAATAAACAGAACTGTTCTGTGATTAAACTCATCTATCTCATTTCTCTGTAGCTGTCAGAAAATGTGTTTCGAACTCAACATTTAAGTCCAGTTCTGCTACTGGGTAAAGGTCATCCTTAGGTGGTCATGTGGCAGAAGGGGAGTCAGAGATCAGAAATGTACACGTTTACCGTCTTTTCATGGCCAGAGACTCTCCACGGGGGGCGACCTGGTGCTCTCATTCATAAATAGGTCAGCAGTCTGCCTCTGTGGACACCAGGAATCATCTAAAAACATTTGAAAACCTTAACTCCTGAATCCTAAGTAGCTAATTCATCCTTACATCAAGCTGAGAAGAAAAATACCATTTCTTCATGTCTTAACTGATGGGTGGTTGCTATTTTCAGGAATGATAAAAACTGCCCAACTTAATGGCTTCTTAAAGTGCCACTTCTTTTTTCTTTTTGACTAATAAATTCGCAGAACCTAAAACCTACTAAAAATTAGATGAAGAAAACTGACATTCTTAAGCAAATAGATCAGACCAATGACTGTAGAAAAACAAGATGTACATACTTTAGTACTATTGATCTATCTATGTGGAAAGCTCCAGAAATGGGAATTCATAGTGGGAAGGGATAAGGAAAGTGAACAAGTGCTGATTCAGAGTGATAAGTGTTTCAAAACTAAATTGAATAAACTAAAGCAACCATCTGTTTTATAAACTTAAATGAAAAATTGTTAGTAAATCTTCTGATGGGACACTATTTTTTGGCAGAGAACCAATTTATAAGAAACAGAACAAATGGGCAATCCAGCATAGTTCATAAAGGATAACTACGTTTCCCAGTTATCCATCTGGGTCCTTTTCATTTCAGTGCTTTAATTAAAACTCAATGGTATTATCAATCTGTTACATTTTTCATGGTGATGGTTATTACATTTACAGTACAGCAGGACTACAAATTAAAGTGAGGCAATGATAAATCTCAGCTCCAAATTTCATTTCTGTTTCTCCAGTAACTAATACTCTGGTAATATTTTTTAGCTCACTCATGTTTATAGAACAATTTCCATGATTTTTTATGATTAAAAAGGAGGAAAAAGAGAAGCATGATTTTTTCACAGCTTTTTTTTTCTTTTTGCATGCATTATATTTTATGGCTCTTCTATCAACCCACTCTGTAGATATATGTGAGTTGGGCTCCTAAAATCTTTAATAAATTTGTTCTTATGGCTTTCTTTTTTTAAAATATTTGTATTTTTTGAATAATATTTTTATATTAGACTCCTTTGAATTTAAATAAGCATATCATTCAATTATGAATTTCAGGGATATAATTTATGTGTAAGATATGGTTAATTTATGTAAAAATCATTAACAAAAATAAATGATTACTTCTTTGTTTTAAGGATATCTCTTCAAATCCAGAGCAATAAATATGTATTCTTTGGAGTATACCAGGAATATAGTCACATAATTTTGTCAACATATGATTATAAATTGGTTTAAGCTAAACAAACATGGAATGCAGTAGGTTAACACTAAAAAACAAATGCCATACAAATGCTTTCCAAATATTAAAAAACTATATAGTGATAAGCAAAGATGTAAAAAAAAATTAGATTGAGGCTGACATTCAGAATAAAATTTTTAAAATGTACAAAATACACTTCTCCCTCTCCCATCTTCCTCTCTACTGACTCCCAGACCTGGAGAGGATGCACATAAGAATGAATATAATCCAATGTGTCCTCACAGACAATCAAAAGGGCTTTTACTACCCCTTAGGAAGAAGAAACTATTGTTTTGAAATAACTCGTGTCAAATATTAATTTGAAAAATCTCCACTCTTGTCAACATTCCTACACAACCAAGCAATGGTTGTTCTCTCTCCATGTCTTCCATCAGTCAGTCCTGACCATCTACAGTCTACTTGTTTGGACCAAGGTAGACTTCATTCCCTGAATTAGTCTCGAGTCAACCTTCCTCAGAATGAAACACCCATTCCCCATAAATGCTAGGTAAATGCTCTGCCCTTTGTCACACTTAAGCCCTTTGTTACTCACACAGGTGATCAACTGTTCAGTACCAAACACGGGCTCCTTCTCTGAAGCTAATTATTTAATAAGGATCCCAGGACGTCATTTAAATGGTAAAAGATGTATATTCTAGTGAAATGGAAATAGAAGAAATTTTTTTGCTAGTATTTGAGGAGTCAATTTGCCTGAAACTCAACTCAGGCTTAACAATGGAAACACAGCTCCTCTGGAAGTTGGCATACCTGGGTGCCCAACTGAGCTACTACTGTTCTAACCAAGTGTGTATGTGTGTGAGGTGAGTGATCAGGAAAGAGGTCACAGCAGGTCATGTTTTACTTACTCTTAAAAGATTAAAACTAGTTAAATATGTAGAGTTAAGAAAGTAAAAAAAATTGGGAGAGAGAGGAAAGGAGAAAGGGAGTAGGGGGAAGTGAAGAGGGGGAAGGGCAGAGCTATGAAGGAAGAGAAATAGACTTCAAGGAAAGACAAGTAATACCATAATGCTCAAAACTGTGTCCAATGAAAGACAGAATATAAAGCTGAGGCAGAAGATAAATCATAAGGAGTTTTTTGGTCTATAATGAAATTCAGATTTATCCTAAAACTGGTAGAGAATTAGTAAAGGATTTTTTAAAAAAATATTTTATTATATTTTTACAGAGAGGAAGGGAGAGAGATAGAGAGTTAGAAACATCGATGAGAGAGAAACATCGATCAGCTGCCTCCTGCACATCTCCTACTGGGGATGTGCCTGCAACCCAGGTACATGCCCTTGACCGGAATCGAACCTGGGACCTTTCAGTCCGCACGCCGACACTCTATCCACTGAGCCAAACCGGTTTCGGTGAGAATTAGTAAAGGATTTTTGTGGGAAGTGTTAGAAACAGGTTTGCATTTAATAAAGATAAGTTCGAACTAATTCAAAAGGTAGAGACAAGGAGACCTTTTAAGAACAACAGACTAGCAATGTATTTGAAAAGCAAGGATAAATAATAGGATCATTTAAGACAAGAAAGGGGAGGGGACTTAGGCAGTGGTGGGGGGGAAGGAATAATTATCTATTAATACAGCCAGCATGGCTGAGAAGATCTCACAGAAATTCACAGTGGGATGGACAGAAGACGTTCTCAGAGGTGCTGGTGAGCACCAGTTTGGACCAGTTGAGTTTGAGGGAGACCGGCACGCAATAAGCATGTGAGGATTTCACACACAAAAAATTGGAAATGTGTTGCTCCAACTTATTTGGCTCAGTGGATAGAGTGTCAGCCTGAGTCCCTGGTATAATTCCAGTCAAGGGCACTTGCCAAGGTTGTGGGCTCGATCCCCATGGGGAGTGTGCAGGAGGCAGCTGATCAATGATTCTCTCTCATCATTGATGTTTCTATCTCTCTCTCCCTCTCCTTTCTTCTCTGAAATTAATAAAAATATTTTTAAAAATTGGAAATGTGTGTGTGTGTATCTGCCATGTATGTGTTCTGAATCCCACATGAATATTTAAAATGTAGGTGTGGCCGTAGCCGGTTTAGCTAAGTGGATAGAGAGTCGGCCTGCAGACTGGAAGGTCCCAGGTTCAATTCTGGTCAAGGGCATGTACCTTGGTTGAGGGCACATCCCCGGTGGGAGGTGTGCAGGAGGCAGCTGATCAATGTTTCTCTCTCATTGATGTTTCTGACTATCTTCCCTCTCCCTTTCTCTCTGTAAAAAATCAATAAAATATATTTTTAAAAAATAAAATAAAATAAAATGTAGGTGTGCTTCTGATTGCAAGAACTCAAGTAGTGAGCACAGGAAGAAGAGAGCTGAAGGTAGATCCCTGAGGAATGAAGACACTAAAAGGCAAGTGAAGGAAATGAACTTACCAAGAAAGAAGAAATGAATAACCAGACATGTAGAAAATGAGAGAAAGGTTTTCAAGAGAGGAAACAATTTCTATGAAGAAAATATTCCAAGTGTGTGAAATGCACCAGGGATTTCAAGAAAGGTCAAGGCCAACATGCCTGTTTAATAATTTTTTGTTTGTTTTTATTTTTTTTATTTTTTTAAAATATATTTTATTGATTTTTTACAGAGAGAAAGGGAGAAAGATAGTCAGAAACATCAATGAGAGAGAAACATCGATCAGCCGCCTCCTGCACATCTCCTACTGGGGATGTGTCCGCAACCCAGGTACATGCCCTTGACCGGAATCGAACCTGGGACCTTTCAGTCCGCAGGCCGATGCTCTAGCCACTGAGCCAAACCGGTTTCAGCTGTTTGTTTTTATTAATACTCACCCGAGGATATTTTTTCCATTGCTTTTTAAAGAGAGTGGAAGGGAGGGTGGGAGAGAGAGAGTGGAGAGAAAGAGAGAAACATCAATGTGAGAGAGACACATTGATTGCCTCTTTAACACACCCCAGCTGGGGCTGGGGATCGACCCTGCAACCCAGGCATGTGCCCTTTACAGGAAATAAAACCTATGCACGACCCTTCCATGCACAGGGCAACGCTCTAACCACGAGCAACCAGCCAGGGCTGATAATCTTTACAATTACAACTTTATAAGGAAGGTATTATCCTTGTTGTTGTTGTTGTAATGCTTATCTTAAATGAAGAGAGTAAAGGCTCTAAAGGTTTATATAACTTGTGCAACATCACAAGTGAGCATTGGAGCAGAATTTTGAATACACACTACTGTAGTCCCACATTTTCAAGCTTGCTCTTTCTACGATGACCTTTCAAAATTAGACTGTAGGAATTCCAGTTATAAATAGGACAAAGTGAAGCTTGAAGGGAAAAGCATTTTTAAAAAATATATAAATATAAAGAGGAAGGACAGAGAGAATGAGATAGACAGGAAAACAGAGAGACAGAGACAATATAAGAAGTGGTCAGGCCATTTATTGGAGCAAGTTAATAAAGAGTTTATCAAATGGAGATTCCAGGGGAAGGGATGTGACCAAAATAGTAGGAGGGAGCCACCTGTCTCAGATATGGGAAAAGAAGGGAGTGCTATGTACACAAGCAAATGCAGCAGCAAGGAGTTTGTGAAAGTGGAGATAGATTTCTGTCTGATCTTTTTATTGTAGGTTTTTGTTTGTTTTTCAGCTAAAGGTGATCAAAAATCTATTTGCAGAGAGGAAGGAGAGTGAAAGTATTAGAAAAACTTACAATATTCTGCCTAGCATTTCTAAATTATTTTACACTCTTAATATCCCTCTCCTTTTATGAACAATAGCATCAAATACATGTGCTCTATGTTTAGGAGAAAGGGAAAATCAAGAAAATGGTTCACTACTTTTTTAAAAAAAAAATGTGGAAAGAGTAAGGAGATTGAAGCTGTAAAAAAGGAAAAGTCCTTGACAAAAGGGGTTTCCTGGATAATTTAAATAAACATTAAAAAAGCAATTAACACCAGGCTTTTTCTAATTCTTCCAAAGAATTGAAGAGGTGAGAACATTTCCAAACTCATTCTATGAGGCCAGTATTGCTCTAATACCATACCAGACAAAGACACAATAAGAAAAGAAAACAACAGATCAATAACCTTAATGAATATTGATGCAAAATCCTCAACAAATTACTAGCAAGCCTAATTAAGCAGCACATTACCAAGTGGGATTCACATGTGAAATGCATAGATAGTTCAACAACAACAACAAAATTAATCAATGTGATACCCCATATTGGCAAAATAAAGCACAAAAACCACATAATCATGTCAAATAATGTGGGAAAAGTACTTGACAATTTCAATGTTCTTTCATGATAAAAACACCAACAAACTTGTAATATAAAGAAATTATCTCAACAAAATGAAATCTGTATATGAAAAACCTACAGCTAACAACATACTCAATGGCAAAACAATGGTGACATATTTTCCTCTAAGACCAGGAACAAGGCACGGTTACCCATTCTCACCACTATTATTCAACACAGTTCTGGAAGTGCTAGCCAGAGCAAGTAGATAAAAAAATAATAATAATAATAAGTAGAAGGCATCCAAACTGGAAAATAATTATCTCTGTTTACTGATAACATGATCTTATATATCAATAACTCAAGATTCAATAAGTAAAAGAGAAAAACTGGTACAATTAAACAATTTCAATTATAGAGTACCAAAAAGGATAAAATACTTAGTAATACTCTGAAACAACAAGGTGAAATACTTGTACACTGAAAACTATAAAACATTACTCAAAAAAAAAAAACAAAACACAGATGGTACAAAGGGAAAGATATTCCATACTCATGGATTGGTAGACTTACTATTGTTACAATGCTCATAGTACTGAAAGCAATCTACAGATTCAATGCACTCCTATTGTTACAGAATTTACCAGGTGATCAAAAAATACACAGGAGTACGCGGAGATTCAGGATAAACCCATTTATTTTCAAATGTTTCACATGTACTAGTACAGTGACTCAGGAGAGCCTGTTTCCAAATCCTGAGCCCCCTAATATGGAGGAAGCTTTCCCTTTATACTCTTTGGTTTCTTTGTCCCCCAAATATGGATCAGACTTCCAGGCTTTGCCAAAAGCCCAGTGTGTTGGGATGGGGGCTGTGAGACCACACCTAAAGGCCTGGCCTGGCGCCAGCACTGATGACCCCCTCGGGGGTTGTGCATGGTTCATGGTTTATGGCCTCAGTAAAATGGGAGTGGTACTTAGGTAATAGGTTTTGCAAGACCAGATAATTAAGGAAGGACAGTGACTTGATTATAGACTAACAAGAATATGCATTAGGGATACTGATTAACTAGGTAGAGTCAGGCTGCTAGTCTTCTACATTCTTTCACAAATGGCGTTAATTATTGGCTAGCAAGAGTGTGCATTAGAAGGCCGGTTACTGGCACAGATTCAGACTGTTAGCCCTCCTCCCCAAAATGTATTTATATGTTCCCCATCACTATCAAAATCCTAAAAACATTTTTTACAGTAATATAAAGCCACCCTAAAATCCATATGGAATTGCAAGGGACCCAAATAGATAAAACAATCTTGAAAAAGAATAACAAATTTGGAGCCCTTATAGTTCCTGATTTTGAAACATAATACAAAATAACTGCTATAAAGACATATATAGACCACTGGAACAGAATAGAGACCCCAGAAATAAACTTGTGTAGATATAGCCAAATGATTTTCCACAAGCATGCCAAGACACACACTGGGGAGGGGACAGTGTCTTCAACAAACAGTGTTGGGAAAACTGGAGTATCCCCATGCAAAACATAAAATCTGGCCCTTATCTAATACTATATACAAAAATTAATGTAAAAATAGATTAAAGACCTAAATGTAAGTAGTGAAATGATAAAATTTGCTCAAAACACATACGGGGAAATCTTCAGAACCTTGTATTTCAGCGATTTCCTGCATGTGGTATCAAAAGTACAGGTAATAAAAGCAAAATAGACAAATGGGTCTACATCAAATTTAAAAAACTTCTGCGCATCAAATGAAACAATAGAGTGAAAAGGCAACCAAACTACAGATGGCAGAAAACTTTTTTGCAAATCATATACCTGACAAGAGGTTAGTATCCAGACTAAATAAGGAACTTCTACAACTTAATAACAACAAAATAAATAAGTTGATGTAAAAGATGGGCAAAGACTTGAATAGACAGTTTTCCAAAAAAAAAAAAAAGATGAATGTTCAACAAGCACATGAAAGATGCTCAACATCACTAATCATAAGAGAAATACAAATCAAAACTATAATGAGATATCAGTTCACACTCATGAGGATTGCCACCATCAGTTGAACAGAAAATAACAAGTGTTGGCAAGGATATAAAGAAACTTGGAACCCTTGTTCATTGTTGGTGGAAATGTAAAATGGAGCAGCCATTATGGGAACAGTGTATGGGGGGAGGGATTCCTCAAAATGTTAAAAACAGAATTACCATATGATCCAGTAATCCCATTCCTGGGTATATATCCAAATGAATTCAAAGCAATATCTTGAAGAGCTATCTGCATACTCATATTTGTCACAGCATTATTTATAATAGCTAAAGATTGGAAGCAATCCAAACATCCCTCAACAGATGAATAGATAAAGAAAATGTGTAATATGTATGCAATGGAATATTATGCGACCTTATAAAGGAAGGAAATCTTGCCATATGCTACAACATGGATGAACTTCATGGGTATTTTACTAAGAAAATAATCCAGCCACCAAAGGATAAAGAGCGTTTAATTCCACTGATATGAAATATCTGAAGTAGACAAAATCACAGAAACAAAAGGCGTAAAGGTGGCTGCTTGCCAGGAACTGAGGGAAGGAGCTCGGAAACTAGTGTTAGGTAGGTATAGAGTTTCAGTGTTGCAAGATGAAAAAGTTTGAGGATTTGTTGTATTAAAATGTGAATGTACATAATGCCACTAAACTGTACATTTAAAACTGGCTGAGATGGTAAATTTTAGAGTCTATGTTTTTTATCATGATAAAAAAGAACACAAAAAACAATTTTGAATCCACATGCACATAAACTACATGAACGTACAGAGGAGAGGCAGTTGGGTAAAATAAAGTGACATGCAAATAAGAGGGTTAAGAGTTTGGCTTTCCTTCCTGGGCAGTGTGGCTCAGTGGTTGAGTGTCAACCTATGAACCAGGAGGTCACAGTTCAATTCCAGGTCAGGACACATGCCCGAGTTTTGAGCTGGATCCCCAGTAGGTGGCATGTACTAGTAGGAGATAGAGATCAATGATTCTCACCATTGATGCTTCTATTTCTCTCTCCCTTCCTCTCTGAAAGCAATAAAAATTTATAATAAAATGATTGGCTTTCCTGTTTTAATAGAAAGGTGGGCTATTGCTAGTTTAATGAAAAAGAGACTAGTCATGGAAAATAAAATCAGAGACTAGTCATATTTTAGAAAAAAAACACACATATAATCCTGTCAAGGTTATCTACTTTACAAGTTAAATGTAGCAAATAAGGGTTCATTAATCAAGTACAGCAAACAGAATGGATGTCTCACACCTAAGTGTCCAGCTCACTGGACAAGCTGAAAACAGAAACATGTAATAAAGATAAGAAAGCTCATTAAACTTTTAGGACTAATATTTGGTTGATAGGTCAAAAGAATATCAACTAGAAATTGCATATTATGGCCAACTAAGTGGATGCTCTCCTCCAAAATAATGTAGCTTTGTTAGAAAAACTTCCCTTCTTCTTTCCACCACCTTCAAAAAGATAGAAGTAGCAAGATTTCCAGCCTAGAGAAATTGATTAAGGGGAGGAGGAGGTAGGCAGGGCCTGGTACCAGTAGAATCAAGTAGGGAAGAAGGGCAGACAATATGATATATAATTACATGGCACGTTACAGTCGATGTGGCATAAGTCCATTCTGGTCAGAGAATGGCTGCAGTGATTCCCATAGTGGACTAGGCAGCCAAGTGGGAATTAAGGTAAAGGTGATGTTAGACAGTCACCTTGAACGTGGCTGCTCTTGTCCACCAGAAGTGGGGGCAAATGCCCAAGAACCAAGAGACTATACAATGGAGAAATAAAAGAATATTGCAGAGAGCATTGGGGCTTTTTATTCTTTTGCTACTATGTATAAATGCTTACCTGAGATTAGATAGTAAATACTAAGGACAAATGAATACTAAAAAGCACAAAAGAACCCCACGCTCCAATTTCTCCAACCTATTTTTAGAGCTTGGGGAGTTTCTAAGGAAAAGAGCCATCTCTGGGTGAAGTGATAACCAGTCAGAAAGATAAGAGACATCTGAGTTCTCACAACCTAGAGGCAGAGGCATTTGGCCCAATTGTTCTGCTAACTGTAATTATAGCTACAGTGCTCAGTTTTGCAAATAATGGTTTGCAGAAACAGAGGCTTTGTGAATTTTGTCATCTAATAATTTTTTTCATTAGCATGCTAATCCTATATAATAAAGAGCTAATATGCAAATGGTTGTCACACCCTCATGCCATCACGCCCTCTTGCCAGGGCCAGGGGACCTGAGGCTGCACCCCCCTGCCTCCACCCTGTGGGGCTTGACAGGGGTGGGGCTGGCTGGGGCTGGGTCTTGCGCAATTTCGAGGTGTGCGCGGGTGGGCGGGGACTTGACTCTGGGTCCCACTCTGACAGGAGGGAGATTTTCATATACATTTTATTAATTTTCTTTCATCTCTGGCACTTCTACTATAGAGAAAGGGCAACTAGCAATTTTAAAATATTTTCTCTAATTAATTCTCTTTTAATGTGCAGAATTTTGTGCACTGGGCCACTAGTTAATTATATAATTAAGGCAATGTTGGGAATCTTAGAAAATCAAGGAAATGCTGATATGAAATCACCATCCAGCCCTTAAGACAGTACTGCCAATAGTAAACCTCTGGAACAAATTCCAAACATTCTACCTTCTTTATAACCAAACTGTGCTTTCACTTTCCTTAGCTTGGAACATCTTACCTACCCTATGGCCAGAGCTAGCAAGAGAAATGAACCCCAGTCTTGCACATAAGCAGAGTATGCTATTGTTTATGGGTTTCCAGAATTAAAATCCCCTGAACTTCAGTGTGGACAAGCCTGTCTATCATGAGTGTGGATTTAGTCCTTGGGGTTATGATACGGCACACTTCTAATAAATCTGTTGGCAGGTAAGCATTCCAATGAGAAGTAACTTATATTATAAATGATTATTAACATAATTTGATCTGGGTCCTCAGACTGAAGTAAGCCAAGCTCCTAAAAAGCAGATTGCTGCAAGGTTAAAAGAATTATAGACAAGAAAAAGCAGGGGACACTCCAAGGGAATTGCCTCCTTCCATACTGTGGGGGGCTAGTCCTAATTACAAGGGAATGATCAAGACTATATTTTGACTAAAGGAAAATTGTACTCCACGCATTGCTGTTTTAAACAACTATTTCTTTTGGGGTTGTTTTATGTGAGTGCCATCTTTAGTTAAGGGCTTGAAGGGAATAAAAAGGACTAAAGCTATTGAATTGCCAATTATTTACTACCGCTGTCCTAGACTGCATGCAATTTTTATAAATTCATCATTTGGGAAATTGTTTTGCTTTGGGGCTTGGGAAGTACTGCTTTGAAGGACTAGTACTGAAGCCACTGTAGAAGGAGTTCTAAATTAAATGCATAACAAGGAAGACCAGAGGAAAAAGGGCCTCTAGGAGGAGAGGGCCAGTCAAGGCCAGCACTCCCACCCATGGCACTCACGCCCAGGGCCTGGTGTTCGAAGGAGTTGTCTGCCCTGTTCGCCCAGGTCAGAAGGCCAGCACGGAATATACTACAAAAAGTAAGATATCAGCTTGAAGAAACTAGCATCCCTTCTAACTCCATTGGTTAAGTCTGGATATCTTTTTTAAAAGGGGGAGCCAATTTAAAGTATCACCTCTGGAAAAATCACTAAAGAGGCCAGGTTCCCCAGCCTGGTCCCCACAGCTAGAATTCAAAACCCTTGTAATAGAGCAGAAACAAAGCTGTGGACACTTTCTGCCGTCATCATTCCCTCCCAGGAGTATAGTTATAAACCTGCCAGCAGTGGGCCTGTAACTGCCAGACCTGTACCCTCAGGGGTGCTGTCCTCTGCCAGTGTCCCCCAGTATCTTCATGACACACATTCAGGGAAAACTGAGGACAGGCTCAGGAGCAGGTCTCTCCCGGACAAGGATGAGAATAGATAAGATGCAGCCACTATATTTAGCAAGGTGACTCAACGAGAGGAAAGGGGAGATGGATTTAATTCCCCTTTCTTTATCTATTTCCAACTTACTGAAACCAGAGTGGGGAAATGAACATAAAAGAGACCTAGGTTTTAATTCTTTCCTAAAATAGAATTATGTAGGTGGGAGATGATGTAATGGAAAGCTTCTTCCAGAAGTCAGGGGACGTGGATTCTGGTTCTAACCCTATGACCTTGAACTAGTCAATTTTGTTTCTAGACTCAGAGCTCATCACATACAAACTGAAGAGATGATACAAGAATAATGTCTGTAGTCTATTTCACCTCCCCTAAAAGTCCATGCTCAATGTATTTATGACCACGCTAACTTCAGAAATGAAAGCAATAAAACTTGAACTTTTCAGAATCAGTGGAAACTAATGGAGTTTACAGATTCAAATGTCTACAGATCCCAACTTGTAACACTGTTTTAGAACTGCATTAGTAATCTAAGAATTTCTTCCATCTATCCCCAAGCCATTATAATTCAGTTAAAGGATGTTAAGCTTTTGGATATTGTACTTGAGACTTTATGCCAAAGTAAAGATATCGCTCAAGGCCCATTTGAATTTTTATGGCTCTAATGATGTCAGTTTGCAAGGTGGACTATTTCCTTTGGAAAATGAAGAGTCCTCCCGGGTGACAGAGCAGACGGTGGGCCCACTTTTACTTATGGCTCCGATTACATAGACGCTGCACCTTAAATAATTCATATGATGTGATCATACTAGGGCCTCATCTGTGGAAACAGACTGAACTGAAACCAAATATGTCCCAATCTGTATCCTAATCACTGTTCAATAGCAGAGACGCGGTGGAGAGTCCATTAGGCTAGTGGAGTCGGGAGGCTCATGCTACTTAGGCGCTGAGCAGATGCTCAATTCTGGTTAAAATTCCTCGTTCTACCCCACCCCCAGCCGAGAGCTCCATAATGTAAGCTGACTTACTCACTCAATTAGACAAGAGCTGGCTTTGGGGGTTCATAGACAAAACCATGCAGCAGTCAGCCTCCCCATTCTCACTGAAAAAAAACAACACACACAGATGACTGATACTGCAGTAAGCTAGAGAATGTCTGCAAACACAGAGGTAATGTGCATATACTTCGATTTACCAGCAGGAACAAAGTGAGGGACGGCAATACCACTGTTTTAAACTGAAGATTCCATTTCAGTTCAAACTTTGTGATTTAAAGTTTGAGATTTGGTGAGGTCATCATTTATAAAAATCATACCAAAGGAAAAAAGGTCCCTCATGAAAATTGATTATTCATAGGAATTGCCTCCTATCTGAGACCAGTGAAACCCTTGTCAAATGTGAATGCTATTTTTCTAGATAGAATCATGACCCCTGCAACATGGGCTGGATAACTGTAATTATAGATTTTATAGATAGGGGCCCTGAGGTCTATTTAGTAAAGAATTGTAACTTCATTACTAAATAATCAAACCAGTGATTCATGACCTCAGGGCTCAGGTCCTTTCCCACTAGAAAATATTAAGTGCTATTTGCTGCCTTAACCCTAACCTATGAGCCAGATGAAGTGGTAAAGCAGTCCTCACGTGGCTGAGCTACTGGCATCAAAAAGGAGGCAGGAGAAGGGGAGGGACTGCAGCACATCCGCACCAGCTAGGAGCTGCACCTTATGCTCAGCAAGAAGCACTGAGGACCAAGAATTTTCTAGATCACACACTTGGACTAGAAGACACTATGGGATGGTGGGACTTGGGCAGGAGCCAGAGATGCCAGGTCAACACTGAGCTCTGTTGCCCATGAGCTGTGCGACTGGAGAAAATTTCTGAACTTCCCGTGCCCGGTTCTTCTCACCTATAATGCAGGGATAATATGCATTCTTTGTATTGTTGCAAAGAAATGAGTAAACTCTCCATGGAATGTTAGGCCTCCATCAGTAGCACCTTTCTCAGCACACCTGCTGCATGCAGCCACCAAGTCCTTTCAAGGCCACAAGGTTCAATCTGAACCAATAGACTAAATATTCCCATTGATCATCACGGGCAAAAATTAATACGTGCTTTTCCCACACAGTTCCCAACAGGCCACAGGCAATCAAAACATTCTCACATATAAGAAGCACACTGAAATTTGCTCCTCCAGCACTTTTGGGGGAGATAGCTGGACTTGGATTAAAAACAAAACAAAACAAAACAAAACAAAAAACCCAAAACCAAAAAAACAACCTGACCTTTCCCTCTAGCAAAGTTTAGAACAAAGGGAAAGAAACAATTTTAAGTAAAGTAAAAGTGGCTCTTTAATCTCCTTTTCTACCTGAAGGAAAAGAGATGTCTGGTTATTTCTACAATTGTTTTTAAATGTCCTTCAAGTACACACACTTAACAAGAATCTACAGACCTGGAAAAGAACTGTCATGTGGAGCAGAAATGTGTGTGTGTGTTTGGCTGTGTTTAATATTATATTTTATTATAACCATTTAAAAATGTTAATCACTTACTGTATACTAGTAAAGTATGATTTTAGGACTCAGGCTCTGAATCAAAATGGGTTTGAATCTTGGCTCTCCCACTGACTTGCTGTGTGATGTTAGGCTGGATACTTAATCTCTCTGTTCTCCAGTCTCTAGATCTACGAAATTGAAATAGTAATTCAAATAGAAATAGTGAGTGCCTAACAATCTATGTGAGACAAAGGAATACAAAAGTCCACACGAAGCAATTGGATCAGTGCCTGTTTTTTAAAAGTAGTAGATCAATGGGGGATTAAGAGGAGGCACATGTATTACTTTCAACAATAAAGATGTTTTTTAAAAAGAATAAATGCCATTTAAAAATAAAAGTATTCAGGCAACTCACATGATTCCATTATACACCTTCATTGCTGTATAAACTATAAAATCCCTTCGTGACCTTTTTCATTTTTTATTTATTTTTTAAATATATTTTATTGATTTTTACAGAGAGCAAGGGAGAGGGATAGAGAGTTAGAAACATCGATGAGAGAGAAACATTGATCAGCTGCCTCCTGCACATCCCCTACTGGGGATGTGCCAACAACCCAGGTACATGACCTTGACCAGAATCGAACCTGGGGCCCTTCAGTCCACAGGCTGACACTATCCACTAAGCCAAACCGGCTGGGTGACCTTTGTCTTTTAAAATGTGTATACATGCCTTCCAGTCTACACTAAAAATATAAAATAAAATAAAAGTAGTAGATGTTAGCAATTATACTTCACTATTACTGAGTAAATCTAACAAGCCTTTAAAATAAATATTTTAAGTAAAGACTGGTAAGGCTAGTTTAACTCTTGAGAGTCTGAAGTAACATCTATCTATCATCTATCTATCTATCTACACAAAGAAGTAATATGCAAATGAGGTCGGGACTCCATAATGGTCACGACCAGCTCAGAAGGAGGGCCCGGGCGCAGCCGGGTCACCTCCAGAGGCCCTGTTCAGCGCTCTTCCTCTGCAGAGCACTCCCTCAGAATAGAGCAGTCCCAGTGCCCCTGCGCCCCACAGCAGGCACACACACACACACACACACACACACACACACACGGGGAGCGGACCTAAGCCATCAGTAAGACATCCCCTGAGGGATCCCAGACAGTGAGAGAGGGCAGGCTGGGCTGAGGGACCCTCACTGTCCAGTGCACAAATTTTGTGCACGAGGCCTCTAGTTTCATAATAAAGTCACTGAAAAAATTCTTTGATATTCATGTTGCCTGCTCTTATCACAGGGAAAACAACATCCCATCACCACATTTACACCTGATACAGGACATGAGGCAATCCTATATAATAAAGGGGTAATATGCAAATTAACCTTCATGCCCTCACAAGATTGCTGCCTATGACCAGGCTGGCAGGGGTGTTAGTGAGGGAAGACCAAATGACTGACAGCAGGCTGGGTGGGGTGCCCAGGCCAGCAGGGGGACCGTGAGGGGCAACTAGGCCGGCAGGGGAGGGGGGAGTTGGGGCAGTTAGGGGCAACCAGGCCAGCAGAGGGGGAAGTTGGGGCAATCAGGCCAGCACTCAGAGGCAGTAAGGCATGATCAGGCCGACAAAGGGGTCAATTGTGGGCAATCAGGCCAGCAAGGGGGTCAGTTAAGGGCGACCAGGCAGGCAGGCAGGCAGGTGAGTGATTAGGAGCCAGCAGTTCAGGATTATAAGAGAGATATCGACTGCTGGTTTAGGCCCGATCCCCAGGATCGAGCAGTTGTACATCTCCCGAGGGATCCTGGGTTGGAGAGGGTGCAGGCTGGGCTGAGGGGACCCCTATCCCCATGAATGAATTCCATGCACCAGACCTCTAGTCTATAATAATAAAAGCATAATATGCTAATTAGACCAGATGTCCTTCTGGATGACCCTCTGGACAAAGCAGGTGCTGTGAGGGAAGCCCAGGTCCTGAGTGCCAGAGGAAAGCAATCTACACTAATAAAAGAGAAACATGCAAATTAACCATCACTCCGTCACTCCACCACTCTGCTACACCCACCAGCCAATCAGGAGCAAGTATGCAAATTAACCCAACTAAGGTGGCAGCGGCCACGGAGCTGGAGTGAGCAGGAGGCTTGTGTTGCACCCAGTGATGGAGGAAGTGAAGCTTCCCGCCTGCCCTGGCTGACCCTGGCTGGCCCTGGCCTCGGATCAAGGCTACAAAGTTTCAGTTATAGAAGATAAATAAATCCCAGATATCTGCTTCCATCCCGCCCTGGCCTCGGTTCAAGGAGGTGCTAGGAAAAAAAGAAAAAGAAAAAAGGAGAGGCTGGAAGCTTGGGTCACCGGGGGGCGTGGCCAGCCTGAAAACAGCCGTCAGCCCCTCACCCAGGCTGGCCAGGAACCCCTGTGGGGACCCCTACCCTGAAGAGGGTGTGGCCAGCCTGAAAACAGCCCTCACCCCCTCACTTAGGCTGGCCACACCCCCATGGGGTGAGGGTCCCCATGGGGGGGCTTGGCCAGCCTGCAAACAGCCATCACCCAGGCTGGCCAGGCACCCCAATGAGGATTCCCGCCCTGAAGTGGGTGTGGCCAGCCTAAACATGGCCCTCAGCCCCTCACCCAGGCTGGCCAGAAACCCCCACCCTGATCCAGGACACCCTTCGGGGCAAACCAGCTGGCCCCCACCCGTGCACCAGGCTTCTATCCTATATAATAAAAAGGGCAATATGCAAATTTGCCCTAACAGCAGAACGACTGGGAATGACTGGTCACTATGACACACACTGACCACCAGACGCTCAATGCAGGAGCTGCCCCTTGGTGGTCAGTGCGCTCCACAGGAGGAGCTCTGCTCAGCCACAAGCCAGGATGATGGCTGCCAGCACAGCGGTGGTGGCGGAAGCCTCTCCCACCTCCTCAGCAGCGCTAAGGATGTCCGACTGCAGCTTATGCCTGCTTCCTGCTGGCAAGTGGACATCCCCTGAGGGCTCCCGGGCCGCCAGAGGGATGTCTGACTGCCAGCTTAGGCCTGATCCCCCGGGGAGTGGGCCTAAACCAGCAGGTGTACATCCCCTGAGGGGTCCCAGACTGCAAAAGGACACAGGCCGGGCTGAGGGGACGCCCCCCCCACCCCCAGTGCACAAATTTTTGTGCACCAAGCCTCTATTTTATAATAAAGTCCTCTAACTCTGGACTGAGTGTCCTGATTGTTTTTACACTGTAAAAAACCTAACCATTTCACATGACCTTCGAAAAGAATTTTCAAGTCCCTAACTCAGTTCAATGTCTCCTCAATACCTAAATGTCTTGATAAAGACTGGTACTTCATTCTATTGCATAAATGTGTTCCCCTTTATCTAAGATCCAGCCCTGGAAATAAAACCATCTTCTATTTGGGGCATTTTATTACCCAAACAGCCCAACACCCATCTGTGATTACCCAAAAGCCTATTTATGTTCCTCTTAGCTAAGATGCAATTATTTTTTATCTTGTATTATTCTAATATAAAATGGTATCTTAAAATTTTTATTTTATTTATTTTATCTGTTTCTCTTGAGTTACTAGCAATACAGCTCCAAATTATATAGCTGTGTAGTAGCATCATGCTACTACATAAGTGTTGCTTATGTGAAAGCAACACTTCACATAATTCATTTTCATCTTCACAGTTGAGTACATTGCCCAGGGTCTTAAAGCAGAGACGCACACAGCTCGTGGCACACATACACTATGCAAAACTCTTTAATTCCTCCATTTCTTCTTTCCTCTCCCCTCCCAGAATGCCTTCCACCAGCCATGTGTCTTTGTATCTGTCCATCTCCTCATCTAGCTATCAGCTAGACAGAAGAGAGGGAGGAAGAAGGAATTAAAGCACATGCTTAGAAAGAAATTTGGAATTTAACTAATTCAAAAGCATCAGTAGGACTTGGTGGCTGCGAAGTGCTCACTTGCAGTAGTGGGCTCAGCATGGCATGCATTATTAAAGAAACAGTACTTTGAATGCCTGTCAATTTTTCAAAATGTGAAGACTGGCTCTACTTGAGAAACCCAGCAGCCTTGAAGGGACATGTACAATCTTACTATTCAGCAGCCATGTCGCTGAGATATGAACATCATATACAAAAGGAAAGATATAATCAACAATTGCTCCTTTCAGTAAGACAAAGGCTAGGTAGGAGTAGGTCTAAACTATCTCTCCTTCCTTAATGAAACTGCTATTGATTTTCATCCTAGTGAATCACTGCCTTGAAGCAATTTCTTTTAGCTGCAGGTTTTCACATTTAATTTGGATGTATGCTTAAGAGAGAGTTTATCAATAAAATCTCCGGAGGAACACCAAAAGGTTTTTATTAGAAAGAAACAGTGAAAGCAATTTTATCAATTTTGTTAAACAGAAAGATGACCAGAGAATTACTAACCAAAGACATTTAAAGAGTAATTTCAATGTGAATATGGGTCATATCAACATAATCATCACTCTAAATGTTCTCAGTGAGTATGAACATTAAAGATTTCCATGAGCATCACATAAATTTGCCTGCCCTTAAAGGTAAAAGCAGACTGAAAGTTGACTGCTGACCAAAATCAATATCTCCCCAGTTCGTGTAGCATCATCCCTTATTATTTACTTGTTACTAAACAAAGCATGAACTATGTATTACCTTATTGGATCTTATAATCCCAATACCATAAAGCCCAGTTTATACATAAATAAAGAGAGGTATAGATATCAAGAAATTTGCCCCAAATTATATAATTGCGAAGTAGCAGAGCCAGCATTTAAACTCATGTTTGTGTGTTTCCAGAACCCACATTATAATGGCTGAATAGTTCATATATGCAAACAACTTTATTCTGCCCCATGTATAATACAGCCTTTGAATGAATAAACATTTTCATAACATTCATCAATGCTCCAGGACCACTAATTTTTAGACCAATGAAGTTATGCCCGTACAATGTCAATCACCACAAACCCCATGTGCATGCTAGAAGACAAGACATTTTTTTTTAAAGTAAGAAAAGAATTTTGAGGTTCAATTTATTTACTTTAGTTTTCAATATATATTGGTATCATGCAATCCCCATATGGAGATGACTAAGTCCCTCTCCAAACACAGCCCCTTGGCCCTAGAAGTGTGCTCCATTCCAGATTGACACCACCAGAGACAGGACCAGTTCCAGAACCATCTGCACATCGATCTTTTTCAGCCCTTCCTCTTTGAACCCTCTCTTCATTCTCTCTTGGCCCCCTTTCTGCTCTGCACCTCTTGCTCAATACTGTGTCTATAGTCCATTCTAATTGTTTCTAGTTCAAGTCATTTTCTTCCTCCTAGCAGAGTTCATAGACTGACACACTATTCAACACCACTTTCCCTAGAAACTGTTCCAGGAGTCCCAAAACCTAGGCCCTGCTTTTGAAAACAGTTCAAACCAAGGGAGATACCTCCTCAAAGACTGCAGAGGGCCCCTAGCATCAATATCTACCTATGAACGTGACTGCCTTTTCTGCCTGCCAACCGCACTCCATCCTATGCTCTGCTGGAAGCGTTCTTGGCAAGTTGGCCCATTATGCCAGCAATGTGTATGGAAATCATGCAGAAGAATGAGCAGCAACAACAACTCAAACCAGAACAAAACATTATCAGTAACAACAGAAAAGGACTTACATAGTTTGGCCATACTATGAGTACTAAAGCATCACATAGAATAGATTCTACTGATTTATTGGTTTTGAACATGGTTGGGACATGTTCACAAGCCATGTTAATAATGCCATCCACTTGTAATTTTGGACTATATGTTAGATACAACCTGGTTAATATTCAGGGTTTCTCAGATAAGTGGACACTCAAAATGGATTTTCTAGCAATTCATTCTTCTGTTCTCTACACATTTATTGAATTCAAAATGAGCCAGGCTCTAGGGAGGGATAAAGAAGAGTAAGAAATAGTCATCCTCTCAAAGTTTTTCTACTCCATGAGTGCAAACAGCAGAGCACTGGCCACCATCAGTGAGGGACAGAACAAAACATTTCTCTTGCTGTCCTTCCCTGGCCTTTTCTCTGTCTCTTTTCTCATCCACCACTCATTTTTCCAACCCCTCTCCAATCTTGCCATCTTGTTAGCATCTAAACTACACTTTTCACTCTTGTTCTACTCTCTGGTGCTTTACACCAGAAATTTTCAAGATTTCTCATCTCATGGAACACAAAAACTAATTATTAAAATTCTGCGGCACACACAATTTTTTTTTTGCCAATCTGACAAAAGGTAGGTATAATTCTGACTCATTCACACAGGATGGCTATTGGTGTCTTGGCTGATATCATTTTTTTTTTATTTGACAATCAAAAGGAAAAGAGGTAAGTGCCCCAGACTAGTCAGGTATTGCATATTTAAAAACACCAGTTGAAAATTGCTGCCATAAGCTAAAGGGACAATTCTGATGCATTTTCTAGGGCGGTCTCACTTTCAATTAATGCTCCCCATTGTTCCCATAATGTTTACTTATTAAGTAATGTTCCATTTTTATGTATTTAGAAAATATAATCCACAATGTCCATGCCTCAAAATATCCTACTTTCTCCTATACAGAAAACTCTAATTCACCCAGTCTTTGCTGCTTGTTATTGATGTACTCAATGTGATTAACTAAGGTGTGATGCCATTCATTCAAAACTCTGTTCTGCTGTATCTGTCCAGTCAATAAGCATGTATTATGGCCACATGTATGTAGAATATCTCTTAGGTGGTTGATCTATAGACTCAGGGCTCCAGGGGAGGTGGCCTCCTTCAAATGAGACTCTAAGGTTCATGATGGACCCTCATCTGAGGCTCCATTTAAAATATATATATTTTTATTGATTTCAGAGAGGAAGGGAGAGGGATAGAGACATAGAAGCATCGATGATGAGAGAGAACCATTGATTGGCTGCTTCCTGCACATCCCCCACTGGGGGATCAAGCCCGCAACCCTGGCACGTGCCCTTGATCGGAATTGAACCCGGGACCCTTCAGTTCGCAGGCTGATGTCTATCCACTGAGTCAAACCGGCTAAGGCTGAGGCTCCATTTTTTTAAAGCGACTGTTTAGGTCCTCTCAAGCCACATGCGGCTCTTTGGCCCCTTGAGTGTGGCTCTTCCACACAATATCACGCGCGGGTGCGCATGTACAGTGCGACTGAAACTTCGTGGCCCACGCACAGAAGTCAGTATTTTGTGGAAGAGCCAAACTCAAGGAGCCAAAAGCCGTATGTTGCTCGCGAGCCGCAATTTGCTGACCACTGGTTTAAGAGCACAAATCTACTGTTAAGAATATTCTAGTGCAAATTCCAACTCTGCTACACACTTCACTGTGACTCAGTTTCCTTAAATGTAATATGGAAAAAAATAATCTCATAGGATATTTGTGAAGATTTAATGAAATAAAGCATGTAAAGATCACCAAGAAGTAAAAGCTGGTCAATCAACATAAATATTATTGCTGCTATTTTCTATAGCACATTTTCTTGGACTTTTATAAGGGTTTTCTTATACATTATTAAATTTTTACATGACACAGAGATTTTAAAATGAGCAAAATTTAGAAGCAAAATTTGGCAGTTATACTCAACATTTCTCAAAAAATCAAAATTAAAACTATTAAAAAAAACATGAAGCAGTTTAAATTAAACCTGACCAATAAATTCCCTAAAAAATTTAAATAGAAACTCACTGACTCAATTTTTAAAACTTTAAGATACTAAATTTTCAGGCAAATATAAAAACTACAGATAAATGTTTTTTCATGTGAAAGGACCACCTATGTCAAATTTCCTTTACTAACATTTCTATCACCTAAAATACTGCACCAAAGGAGACACCCTTCTGCTTAATGCTGGCGACCTCTATTTTTCAGCTTGAACAGAAAAAACAAACTTCTAAACTGAAATCCTTGCAGGCCAGTGAAATACAGTAGTTGTCTTCTTAAGAAGAAAAATAAGACAATATTTCAGTATTTGAGATCATAATTATTACTTGAGTTTCTCTTAAAACAAAATAAAAATTTTCAGATTCTAAGAAGTAGAGTTTCACTATTGATAAAACAGTGCATGAAATGAAATTCTCCATTACTTCTAGGTGTAAACATTATTAGGATAATAGTAGTTCTAACAATTTAGACATTAAATCAATTAAAATTATCCCATGGTTCTTATTTATCAATTTACCATTTTTGTTTTTTTATCACTCGGTTATCAAACATTTCTTTGATCCATTCTAGGTGAATAAACAAGTGGATTAAAATGTACATGCTTATACAGACTTGAAAATAAAAAGCTTAAATTTTCACTTAAAATTTAAAAAATAATCAATATTTTCTACATTTATAATCGATTTAGTGAATAAATTTTGAAGACTATTAACTACATGATATGTTTCCTCTTTGGTCTAAATTTTAATGAAAAACCTATGGGATCTTTTATCTATTTCTTATCTAGAAAATTTCTGTATTTTTACAAAATTTCATATATAAATGAGATTATACAATATTTGTTTTTCTCTAATTTATTTCACTTCACATAATTCCTTCAGGGTCCATCCATGTTGTCACAAATGAAATATTTCCTTCTTTTTATGTCTGAATAGTATTTCATTGTGAATCTCTACCACACTTTCTTTATTCATTTGTCAACAGAAACTTAGATGATTTCTATGTCTTGGCTATTGTAAATGATATTTCAATGAACATGGAGGTGTAGTTATATCTTTAGGCCAGTGATTTTTTTTTTCATTTCCTTTGGCTATTTATACCCAGCAGTAAGATTGCTGGATCATGAGAGTACTATTTTTAATTTTTTGAGGAACCTCCATACTTTCAGTAATGGCTGCATGATGAACCCCAAAATATCCGGTTTCTTTTAGGTGACCTCACTCTTTACCCTCCCCCAAATAAATCCACCTTTTCTACTAGGAAGCACCCTACAAGTACAAGAAAACCAGTGTGTGCATTTCCCCCACCCATACACCTCCCTTCCCCCTCTCTATATATATATACACACACACACACACACATACCCATTCTTTTTCTTTCTCACCAATATTCAGAACACACTTTGGAAGACTAGTTATTTTAAAGTTAGGAGGCTCTCCATGGGGGTTTAATGGGGGGCGGGGGGATGAGGACACATTTGTAATACCTTAACTAATAAAGAATTTTTAAAAAAATAAAGTTAGGAGGCTCTCATAAGGTATCTTCTTGCAGCTGGATATAAAGAGTTCACACCCAACCTCAGATTCCCCTGAAAATTCCTTCCAACAAGGGAAATGGGACAAAAGAGGAAATAAATAATATTTTAAAGACCTCTACTAGGAAATAGAAAACGAGAAATGGGATCACAAAAAGCAGAGGGGGGAAGGCCATGTGAAATGTGCTACAATGTTGACACAATGCCACCAGCAATTAAGGAAGAGCCTCAGCCTGTACTTGCAAGGCTGCCCAGGCAGGAGCACTGCCGCAGCTTGATTCTGCTGGTGGCTGTGAGCATCTCCCACCTGTGTTCAACACTCAGCGCCACCTGCATGCCTTCCTCCCCTCCCCAGTGTGTAAGGCTTCCATGTGAGCCCCAAATGGCCTCTTCCCTCTGACTTTTACTGTTTTTCTGTCTTTGCATAAGGCTACATGCTTCTTCAATTTCAGATGATTCATAATGATAATTTGTCACTTGTCTCAAATTGGTTATAGTTGGTTTATCTGTCCAAAACCAAAAGTTATACAATATTGTATTAGACGCCAGAACATTCTATCGAAGCTTAGGGACTAGTACAAGCACTATTATGACTAGGCAGGTTGACTTTGATCCTAGCTATTAATTTATGACCAATGAAACAGTCTTTCTAGCCCTAGCCGGCTTGGCTCAGTGGATAGAGCGTCAGCCTGCGGACTGAAGGGTCCCAGGTTCGATTCCGGCCAAGGGCACATGCCTGGGTTGCGGGCTCGATCCCCAGTGGGGGGTATGCAGGAGACAGCCAATCAATGATTCTCTCTCATCATTGATGTTTCTACTTCTCTCTCCTTCTCCCTTCCTCTCTGAAATCAATAAAGAAATATATTTAAAAAAAAAGAAACAGTCTTTCTAACGCATATACAACAAAATTCATGCTAAACACTTAGCATAGTGCCTGGGATACAGATTATTACAGCTCTTTTCCACTGTTCAGAGCAATATTTCTCATGTAATTGTTGTACTCTCATAATGCTTTTGATATATGTTAGCTTTTCGTTCTGTAATTATCTGTTTAGGTACTACATCACCAACTAGATGGTAAACTCCCTAGTATACAGAAAATGAGATGATCATTGTAACCTCGGGGCTTAGAATGTGGCAAGCTCCATGGAAAATACCTCATCAATTTCTAACAGACTATTGAAGGAATGAAAGTAGAGTTAAGTTTTGTGAAATTTCACTCAACCACTTATCTGGAAATCTTAATTTTCATTTCATCTCTACCAGTGGTTTTCTGCATGGTCTTAAGCAGCCCACATGAAGTTGGAGAATAAAACTAATGTACAAACTTCGTAGGGTCGCTATGAGGATCACATTAGATAAATGGGAAGATGAAGGCCAAGGACTCAGTCAAAGAGTCAGTTCCTCTCCCACAGATGGTTTTCTCAGTTGAATAACTGAGAGGTGGTATCCATTCCAGCATTGTAGGAATCCAGGGAATCCCCAGATGAATTACACCAAAGTTCTCAGATGAATGAAAACAAAAAATTATATCAAACGGAACATACATTTGTTGGAAGCAAATTTTTTCTCAGCTTTTTCTAGCTCCTTTTTTCAAATTATTTCATTTGTTCCAAAATTACCACCCCATGCAATCCGAGGGCCAATCACTGAAGTTTCCTGGAGGTCTCCAGACCACTCATTGCTTCTCCCCAACTGTGATGCACCAGCTGCCCCACCCCTGGAAGTCTTGGCCAAGTGAGAGATGGCCTCTGCAGCAGGGCATGGGGCCTCATCCAGGTGCCAACTTGGTTTTCCTATGCCAACAGTTCAACATTAGCTCAATTTTATCTTCTATGGAGCACTGAACATATATCCAGGCAATGTGCTAAGTGTTTCAGTAGGTTATACCTAATTTCACATTTTGAAAAAGGCCTCTGGGTAGATATCATAACCCTATTTCACAGAATACGGTAGGGCCATAATAAATGCTACATAAATGTTTATCAAGTGAATGAGGGAAGGAATTCAGAGCTAAGGAGAATACTGAGGAACAGAGAGGATGCACAGCTACCCCAAACTCATACACTATGAGAACAAAGCTCAGACACAAACCAGTTTCAATCCAACTTCAAAATGCCTCGATGCTGGACTAAACTGTAATGTTGGCCACTTTCGGCATTGATGTTAAAATGAACTTTCTCCCACGTAAATAATCTGAAGTGTCCACTTCTGTTCATCAGGTTCCAGAGTCGCCAGTGCTGGTCCTGCCTCTCAGGTGCTTCTCCACTGTCTAATGATGGGAGAGGAATCTGCTATGTTCTTTCATCTGCCCCTTCTCCTGAAAACTCTCCTTGGAATTCATTTATTTTATTCCCACTTTTAATGGCCTCCTACTATTTAGACAATAAACAGTGGAATGTGTACCATGCAAGTCCACCATCTGCTCGTTAATGGCCAGGCTGTAGTACTTTCTATCACCTGCCCTTTTGGAAGAAGAAAGTGAACTGAACCTGAAATTGTCCTAGGAGCATGGGCTCAGAGGACACCTGTCCCAGTTCTGTCTCTGTTGCTCCAACCTGTCTTCCTGGCCCTCAGCTAGCTCACCTGTTAGTGAGAAGGCCAGACTTAATGTAGGAGTGGGGAGGAGGTAGTCAGTGGGGGACATCTGTAATATTTTTAACAATAAAGATCAATTTTTAAAAATAAAAAACTAATCTCAAGGTCCATTCCAGCCCCCAAATTCTTTGCAAACATTGGGTTAAAATAAATACGTATTTCTTTGTGATCCAAACAATCATAACAACCTATGAAACTCTCAAAGTAACAAATTATACAGCAGCTGGTCTCCTGTGTCAGTACTGACACTGGTGTTCAGATTTCTATTTTAATCACCTTAAAACTTGGTCCCTGTTCTTCCAATAAACTCAGCATTGGCATTTGTCCTCCCCTCCATTTTCATGCTCTAGATTCTTTAACAGTTTCCGAATTCCCACTCTGAGACTTAATTCCAAATTAAGAGGCACCGTTAACTTCAACCCTTTGACATTTAATGTTAAAGGCCTGAAGGGAAAAATAAAATCAAATCAGATGGACCTAAAAATAAAAAAAAATAAAAAGACCTAAAAGGAAATGCGTTACTTTCAGGTCAGCATGTGAGTATCAAGTATCAGCAACACTTATTCTACATCTGTTCACTAATTCATTCTGAACACTTTCAACATACCTTTAAATCTGATTTTGGGCCTTGGGTTCTGTAATAATTAGATCATTCTCCTCCTCTGAAAGCTGGCTCATCTATTTCAAAATTAATCAAGGGCAAACAAATCAGAGATTCTAACAAAGATGGAATAATATATGGTAACACCTAACTTTTAATGTATCACTGGCTTTAATATTGAATACAAACTACTTTTCAAAAAAAACCTTTTTTAAAAAGCATTCTTGATTTGTAAAAATCCTGGTGAGAACACAGTTTCTTTTAAGTGTTATAAATATAACTCCCTGGGGGAATCTCTTCTCCTCAAAATTCACCCCAATAGAAATGTCATCCAAATATCAGAGTGGCTTAAAGAACTACATTGCATCCCCCAGTAGTTTTTAAAACATAACCTAAGTGCTGAGGATTGTTTAAATACCCATACAATTCTTCTCAAATGTCCCCTTTCCACTTATCTTGTTACCCACCGTTACCAACTTTATTGTCTATTCCATTATTTAATGATTAGGAAGCACTTGAGCTTTCTCGGGTGATATTCTAGTGTTAAAAAATAAGAAGCATGGAGGAAAGGATATATTCTTAAGACATCCAAAGTTTTACATCAGTATAACTTAGAGGGAAATCCTTGGTGTTCTGTCAGCATGGGCCTTTGAGGGGGACAGTCTACATGCTCCAAGTTGGGGGTCAGGAAAGTCCCACTTGACACAGGAGCTGTGTCTTGCTCCACTTTGCAACTCTCCTAGCACAGCACTTGTCATGTAGTGACACCCAAGGACTGTCTGATGCATGAATAGAATCTTAACCTTCAAGCATACAGGCAAGAAAAAGAACCTAAGACATTTCAGAACAATACTATTCTCTATTAACACAATCACCCCTAGCTGGTTTGGCTCAGTGTATACAGCATCGGCCTATGGACTGAAGGGTCCTAGGTTTGATTCCAGCCAAGGGCACAAGCCCAAGTTGCAGGCTTGATCCCCAGTGTGGGGGTGTGCAGGAGGCAGCCAATCAATGATTCTCTCTCATCATTGATATTTCTATCTCTCTCCTTCTCCGTTCCTCTCTGAAAACAATAAAAGTATATTAAAATAAAAACAATCAGAAAATCCAATAAATGAGAACACTTTCCAGATTTATAGAATCACTGAGTAAAAATTGTGAGTTTTCTAAGAAGTATCATGAATGTATATAGTTCTCTCACCTCATGCCTTATGATAGAGATTTGTACGTGAGACTTTTCCAAGAGGAGAATGCATGCATTTTCTTTATCCAAGAACATATGCCTGCTGATTTACAGAAGCCAAAACAAAACTCACTACATTCAAATCCATGCTGAAATCACAGCTGTGCATCTTTCTTTCATTAACATTTTAGATGTTTTATTTTTCTCTTAAAAGTAAGTTTTCGATCACTTTTAAATTGTCGAAAGTATTTAAAAAGTTGCAGAGTGCATGGAAATAAAAAGAACAGTATAGGAAAGTCGTGTTTATGATGAAGTGTCCTTGGCAATATGAAGTATCAAATAAATATAAGCTGACAAAGCATTAAATAAATAGACCCTTTATTGATTTTTATAAAATGTAATCAAGGGCTTTTCTTTGTGATCACACTGCTTTAATATTCAAAATGCTTTCCACACTAAAATATAGAGAGGTTTTGGGGTGTGTGTGTGTGTGTGTGTGTGTGTGTGTGTGTGTGTGTGTTATCTGCATTAAGCCCTAGTTTGGAGGAAATCTTATTTGTATTGATCAATAACAACACACAACTCAAAGGCATCCCTAGGGTAAAGAAGACAGAGGAATCTTTATGTCACTAGTCGTGTATTACAAAGACAGAGAAAGGCAGTAAGAACAGACACACTGCACACAAGTATACTGAGCTATGAGCAAGACCCCACAGTCTATAGGGCCAAGTGGATAGAGATCCCATTGGATCTACTCTCAGCAGCAATAGGACACAGAGTAAGGGTGCACCTCTCAGCTGCCAACATGTCTGATCTTCATTCATGGCGTTCCAATTGGATTCTCTTTGAACATACACCCTTTCAAGTGAAATTAATCAATCTCTTTATCACTCTCATTGCATCTGGAGCCATAATCATTACCCAACTGCTGGGAAAGAAATGAAACCACTAATCGCACAGGGAGTAGAGCTTAGTGTTCAGATCAGGGAAGTTTTTATTAAGTTCTAATGTGAAACGTGATTTTTCATGTCTAGCCATACAGACGTGCTTATGTGCAGGGAGCTGACAGCTAAGATTCTACCAGCATACTCGAAACATGCCAACAAGTACAGAACTCACACTTTGTTTAAATTATTCAATGATTGGATCTTAACATCAATTTACAATACTCAACATGTAATATTCTCCTAGGAAAATCAGAATCAATCTGATTTTCTGAACTTACTATAAATGCTGGGAAGTATCAAATATATGAATGTCTAGTTATTCATAATCTTGAAACTTTTCCACCAGCGACTTTAGGAGCCCCACTTACAACTATAACATAAACTCACTGAAATGTCATCCACAAGATTCTCACTTACTTGTACTTTTTCAACTTTTTAAAACCTCCCACTATTTCTGGACAGTAAATATAGCTGTGTTTCCCTGGAAACTATAGGCATATTTTTATACAATATTGATTCATGTTAATTGAAATACATTGTTCAATAGACTTACCTTATAAAATTGGGCAGGTGTTCTTAGAAGAAAAATTACAGTGCCAAAATACAGTTTCAAAATCACATTTAAGAATGCAATAAACATATTTATGCCATACAGTTGTTTGATCAATTGTAGTTAAAGTATTTAATAATATACAATATTGATAAATACTAAAACAAAAACAAGAAATTTAACTCCCACGAGGCTAGAATTATAGAGCACTAGACATAGGCATGAGGATTGATCTTTGAAGAGAGCTTAAAGAAACAGAATCACAATAGCTCTCAAACTAGGTACTCTCAACAATATAAGCTAAAAGACCAGGTTCTGTTTTGTCTGTTTTGTCTTAATAGTCTATATATTTAACTAGAGGTATTTTTCTTACCATGGTTCATTGGTAATTTAAAGGATATTTGTTCTACTGATTTGCTTGCTGGAAAAGAAGATTCTTTCCATAATAAGATGCTAGGAGAGGCCTTCTGAACGTAAGAGATAGCAGTGATCATTAAGAGACTCAGGACCCAAGTATTATGTCCCAAGTGAGTTTTAACACAATACAAGCTGCTGTTAGGCCAGTGATGGCGAACCTATGACACGCATGTCAGAGGTGACACGCGAACTCATTTTTTTGGTTGATTTTTCTTTGTTAAATGGGATTTAAATATATAAAATAAATATCAAAAATATAAGTCTTTGATTTACTATGGTTGCAAGTATCAGAATATTTCTATATGTGACACGGCACCAGAGTTAAGTTAGGGTTTTTCAAAATGCTGACACGCCGAGCTCAAAAGCTTCGCCATCAATCTGTTAGGTGGAAAGTGCTGCAGGCAAAGTTAGGTCGGAAGTACTGCAAACATCCTATACTTAGTATCCAGGAAGTCCAGAAAAGTTTAGATAGCTCCCTAGTATTATCAATTTTACAACATAGAGCAATAGCTTAAACACTGAATAGCAAGCTTCATAACCACTCATGGCAAGACAGAAAATCTGTATTAAATACCAGTGTATCTCTTTGTACTAGCAGTGAAGAATTTTTTACAACAGTAAACAATCTTAAAATAAAATGAAGACAACTCCATTAAAAATGAATAAGTTTATGAATAAACTTAACAAAGGTATATACATTGAAAATACTCTATGTTCATAGATTGGAAGACTCAATATTCTATAGATGGCAATTATTTCTAGATTGATCTATAGATTCATCATTATCTGTATGAAAAATCCCAGCAGGCTTTCATGCAGAAATTGACAATCTTACCCTAAAATTGAAATGGAAATGCAAAAGATTCAGAATAACAAAAGCAATGTTTAAGAAGAAAAATGTTGAAGGATTTTCACTTCCCAATATTAAAACTTATTATAAAGTTATCATGATAAGCTTTGGTTATCAAGACAGTGTAGTACTGGCACAGGGATAGCATAGCTCCGTGGGACAGAGCTCAAAGTCCAGAAATAAAGCCTTATATTTATGGTTAGCTGATTCTCACAAACATGCCAACTCAATTCAATTAGGAAAGCATAGCAGCCAAGTATGTGAAAACAAACCAAATGTCCATCAACTCATGAATAAAAAAAAAAGCTATATCAATAGAGAATGTACTATTCAGCAATATAAAGGAATGAAATATTGATATATGCCATAATTTAAAGTTAAAATGTTATTCAATCACAAAAAATAATGCATCCTGTGTTATTACATTTGTATGACATTTCCAGAAAAGGCAAATCTATAGAGACAGAGCCTAGACCAGTGGTTGCTTAAGGCTGGGGTGGGAACAGGATTAACTGTGAAGTTAGATTATGATGAGGGTTGCACAACTTAGTAAATGTAGTTACAATAATTGAAATGTACATTTCAAATGAATATACTTGGGGTTTATAAATTGTACTTCAATAAAGTTATTAAAAATAATCTTTCATGCTAAAAATTATAGTATCGTAACAGCGTAGAATGCTGTAAAAAAGAAGCCTCCATTTATAAAAACATGTTTCTGGATTATTAACCACCAAAATGATAACCAATTAATATGAAGTCTGAGGAATATTTTAAAAGTAGTAATATTTTTGGGTCATGAGCCTCTCTACTGAGAACAGCAACATCATAAGCAGTTTCAATTCAAAGTTTCAAAAGCAGAAAACCAAAGACCTTTGAAAA
>NW_006297287.1:866679-930144 GCF_000327345.1 Myotis davidii | reverse complement strand
TAGGGAAAGGGTACTGGGCTAGTCTCGGTTCCATTATTCAATATGTGTGCTCTTCAAACTTGGTCTCTTCCTGTAGGATAAATTGAGGTTCTTACGCTGCCTAAATCTCAGGTGTTGTGAGGACCATGTAAGATAAATAAAAGAAAAGGTATTAAAATATAATAATATTTGATCTATTGCCAAATATAAAAGTGTTGCTTGCATGCTTGCTTTTTCTCATTTAGAGGCTGAAGATGGAAGAAGTCAATCTTATGGACCCATCTAAGTTCAAACCCAGGTTTGGTCAAACAGGCCACACATTCTTGGCTCTTGAGAAATCTTTGAGATTGCATTCTGGCTGGTAATTGCTCTGATAGAATCCCATAGCCCTTGTTTTGAAAACAATAATACAGAGTGTTATGAATGGAAATGTCAGGGGAAATATTAGAGGCCCAATACTTGAAAAGCTAAAGAACATGAGGAATACCACTAGAAATAACCAATAAAATGGCAATATTATTTTAGAAAATAAACTTTAAAGTGAAGTAAACTAATAACAAATGACCGTTTAAAAGAAATGATATTTACTCTAGGTGTATGTTTATATATCCCAACTAAAATATATTCTACATGTCAGAAGGTGGGAAGGACATATATCTCATAAAGCAGCAACCATTGAACAAAAATAAAAATAATATTAATTGAGTACTTAATTTTGACTTTGATCATGTAATCTTTATTTTGAGTATAGATAATGTACGCCGAGTATGAACTATGTTTTATTCAGATTTTCTCATTTATTCCCATTTACTGATGAGAAGGCAAAGGCATAAAATTGAGCTTGCCCACAGCTTAGCTTAGCACTCAGTCTGACCCAGTGTCCGTGCTCTGAACTCCATCCTCTGCTTAGTATGTAGCATCAGCATCTTTATTAAATGTTCACGGGTTCTCTAAAAATACAGCTAAGTAATTAAGCCTCAAATGGCTTTCTTTAAAAATTAAAAATGCAGCCACTTCTTTTCAACATAGTGCGTATGCTAAGCAACAAAAATCTTTGAGCAGCTGCATTCAATTAAAAAATTATTAACCCTGAGGAAACACACACACACACACACACACACACACACACACACACACCAGTATCCATATGTCATTCTTCCAATTTCTTGTTACCTTTGTAGTGAAGTGTATCCATGAGTGAAATCCAAAACTACTTACTCCCACAATAGTTCATTATTTTCCTCTTTTGGGGCAAAAGTGATCAATATAAGGGGGTAATAGTATTTCAGATTCCCTACAGTAACCACAGTTTGGTTACCAGAGAAACTCAAAAAGCAAAAGAAACATAAGGATAAGATGGTTAATTCACATTCATTTTTTTTTTTTTTTGCTAAGAAAACAAGCTTAACCAATACAAAGCAATAGAGAGAAGACTTTCCATTAATTGAGGGACATGACACAAATACATATTCTCACTTCCTCCTAATCTCCTAATACCCCACTGAAATGACAGTAAAGGGTCAAGAACACAGGGCTAGAGACAGAGAACAGAGAGCAAATAGAGGAGCAATAAGCACCCTGCCAATGGGAAGGAAGCTGAAGGATAGGTGCCCACAGAAGAGTCTGGCAGCAACAACAACAGGTAAAGCCCATTTGTACTTGCAGAACCTGAGAAGGTCTGGGATCTAGAGCCAGTGGAAGGAGGAAAGCTTGTGGCTTGATGGGGAATAATTAAAAGTCTATAAATGGAACTAATTAACCCCTCAGATCCCTTCCTCTGTCTTTTCCTCAATCTCCACAGACAGCAAAATCCAACTCCTCCGAGGACATCCTTGAGCAGAGCAAATAAACTGAAAGGGCTGAAAGAAGGATGATAAAAATTTTAGAAATTAGAAAAATACAAACAAAAGAAAAAGTAGAAAAATATCTAAAAGTTGAGGATCAGTTAGAGAGGTACAATATCTTCTAAGGAGGTTCCGAAGAAACAGAGACAAGAGGGGGTAGAATCATAGGGAAAAATATTATATATGTACATATATACATATACATATACATATACATACATATATATACATACAGAAAATATAGCATATATATATATATATATATATATATATATATATATATACAGAACTGTAGGACATTGGCATAGTGATTGAAATATCCTCCTACGGCCAACACTGTACAGGAGACAGGAGAAAGGACTCATGCCAAAGTATGTAATCATGAAATTTCAGAATTTCATGGTAAAAAGGAAAGTCCAGAGAGGAAAACAAACAGGCAAGGCACAAAGAGATGAGATGAGAATACATAAAACTTCTTAGTAACAACACCGGAGGCTGGAACACAGAATTTCCTTCAAAATTCGGAAGGAAACATGCTTTTTAACCTTGAACTCCACATGCAAGCTATTCGTCAAGATATGACAAGCACAGAAACCCTTTCAGATGTGAAAAATTACTCCAAAGTACCTTATTTGGGCAGTTCTGCATGATAAGACGACCAGTATCAGAAAATAAAGCAACAGGGTGCAAGGTGAGAAATGCAAGGAGGTTCCAAAGATGACAACTGTGCAGCAAGCCACACTGCGTCAGGGGGAAGGGACTCCCAAAGGAAACACATGACAAGGGTGGGAGCAGTGCATGAGTATGTCAAAAAAATTAAAAATGCATGTGTAAGCTCAAAGAAGGTGAAGCAAAACATGAGGGGTTTTTTTTAAAAAAATAAAAGTTGTGTAAAGTAAAAAGCTGAAAGGAAAAAAATGATAAAAGGATATGAAAGCATAGTGCCCTGCTTGGCCCAGTGGAGAACAATAGTCATGCAGACATAATAACATAAGCATTGCTCAATAATTTAACTATTTTGATGTAACTATTTTTGAAGAGAGGCAATAAAAAAGGAAAGTAGGTAGTAAGTTGAGAGCTAAATCTTAAATTAAGATAACATAAAATCACTAGGAAATATCCAATATTTCTAAATCAAGAAATACCAATATGAGTATATTATGGAGATAGGGAGGTGAACATCGGAATAAACAGCAAAAGGAGTTGAAACTGGCTGCCTCTGTGGAAACAGACTGGAAGGTGACTGGCATCTACATCCCATCATAACAACTGTAGTAATAGTTGACTTTCTTCCCTGTGTACCTATTTCTTTTTATCAAAACCGTGTTCATCTTTCCCAGAGATAATCAGAAATGATACTGAGCCAAACAATAAGGAAATATGGATAATTTATTTTTATATTTACTGATTTATAAATTTGATTTTCATTTGCACTCATTGTATATTATCTCCTGAATATTTATTTCAAGTTTTAGAATAATGGGGATCATACTTTCTTTTTCTTTAGTCTTATCACTTCTCACCTTCCTAAATACACACACACACACACACACACAATCATCATCATCATCATCATCATCATCGTCATCATCATCATCATCAGAGATCCTCAATGCACTGTACGTATGCACTGGGAATATTTCATATAACAGCTATTTATGTTGTTGGTACTTGGAATTTATCAGTAAATAAAACCAGCAAAGATTTCTGTCCTCAGCGAACATACATTATAGTGCTATTTAGAGGGGAAAGGGAGAGTTATTTATTTTATACTAGAGGCCTGGTGCATTAAATTTGTGCACGGAGGTGGGGTCCCTCAGCCTGGCCTGTGCCCTGTCACAATCCAGGAACCCTTGGGGAATGGGCCAAGGAAGAAGGGAGGAAGGAGTGTGTGTGTGTGTGTGTGGGGGGGGAGAGAGAGAGAGAGAGAGAGAGAGACCCCCCCAAAGACTCCAGACTCCTTTATTCTAAAGCACAAAACTTTGCTTTCCCCATGTTTATTGCATGTCTACACACAAACCATTGTGTACTTCAAGCAACATGTGTTAGGGAGGGAGAATGCAGCCTTAAAGCAAAGGCAGGGCAAGCAGCACTCCCCCTGTGGGAGCACACTGAGCACCAGGGGACAGCTCCTCCGTTAAGCGTCTGCCCCATTATGGTCAGTGCACATAGTAGCAACTGGTCGACTGGTGGTTCTGGTTGTTCCAGTTGGTTTGCCAGGTCTCTGGGCTTTTATATATGTACTAGAGGCCCAGTGCACAAAAATTTGTGCACTCAGGGGCGGGGGGGTTCCTCAGCCCGGCCTATGCCCTCTTGCAGTCTGGGACCCCTCAGAGGATGTCCACCTGCTGGCTTAGGCCCACTCCCTGGAGAATCAGCTCACAATGGCAGCCAGACATCCCTCTGGCAGCCCAGCAGCCCTTGGGGGATGTCCACTTGCCAGCAGGGAGCAGGCTTAATCTGCAGTCAGACATCCTTAGTGCTGGTGAGGAGGCAGGAGAGGCTCCCGCCACCACTGCTATGCTGGCAGCCATCAACCTGGCTTGTGGCTGAGCAGAGCTCCCCCTATGGGAGCCCACTGACCAACAGGGGAGAGCTCCTGCTTTGAGCATCTGCCCCTTGAAAGGGCTGAAAGCCTCCTGCTTGCTCCAGCTCCATGGCTGCCAGCTGCCATCTTGGTTGGGTTAATTTCCATATAGTCGCTCTGATTGGCTGGTAGGTAGCTTGATCACTGCTTCACCTGCAGACCTCGCCAACAGACTCCTGGGTCCCAGGGGGCCGCCTTGTCTGTGGCCTGGCTTTCTGATCATGATCACAATCATGGGCGGCAGGCAAGGCGGCTCCTGGGTCCCGGGGGGCGGGGGGGGCGCCTTGCCTGCGGCCTGGCTTTCCAGTGGTTCCTAGGGTCACACATGGGGTCCTGGATGGCGGCTCCCGGTGTCCTGCCCTGCCTACAGTATGCAAATTAGCCGCCATCTTTGTTGGCGGTTAATATGCATATCACGCTTATCAGCCAATGGCGCTGGTAGCGAATGTACGGTTAATTACCATATTTGTCTATTATTAGATAGGACTAAGGCCTGGTGAACAAAATTTGTACACAGAGGCAGGGGTGGGGTCCCTCAGCCCAGGTTGCACCCTCTCCATTCCAGAACCCCTCAGGGGATGTCCCTCTGGTTATCCGGGACATCCCTCTCATAATCTGGGACCGCTGGTTCCTAACTGCTCAATGCCTGCCTGCTTGATCACCCCAAACCACTCTGCCTGCCTGGTCATTCCTAACTGTTCTCCCCTACTGGCCTGATAGCCCCTAACTGCCTCTACCTCAGCTCTCTCCACTGTGGTTTTGTCTGGAAGGACATCCAGAAGGATGTCTGGAAGATGTCCGATCTAAATAGCATATTACCTTTTTATTAGTATAGATTGATTACTTGGGTTATATAAACTGTTTCAGACTTATCAGGGGCATGATAAAATTAGTACTTATGGTCTCTAAGAAAAATAATTAGAACTTTCAGACATGAATCATATGCCATATTTGCCTATGCTTTTGATATCGCAGAAATAACACCACTGAGAGTTCATTATACACATGCCTCTAAGATAAATTAATATCCATAAAAATAATTAAAATGATTTCAATTTAATCAGATTCCCAGGAGAAATATTTCATGGATAGCTCATATTCAAAATTAGTTCCCTGCTAAGAACATTTGATTTTCTCTAAGATTTCTAAACTTAAAATATACATATTTTTATATATAAATTTTATCTCAAAGTATTTTCCACAATGAAAACATTATTATTTAAGCTATAACTATTAACTATGTAAGATCTTTTTTTCCTTAATTTATTTTATTTTCATAGTCTCTCTCTCTTTTTTTTTCTCCTCAGAAGATTAATTCCAAGTTATCTACTTAGTTCTTAGAATACAGGTGATTAGTTTGACCCTTTTTATTCACTGTAAAGGAGCTACTGAAATTATAGCTTTCTAAGAGTCTGTCATATAGGAAGTTTCAGACCTACTAGTAAACAGTTAGTGAAATTAGACAAGTTATTAATAAAATCTATATTGCTATTGTGCTAGTCAGTTTGGCTCAGTGGATAGAGCGCCTGCCTACAGACTGAAGGGTCCTGGGTTCAATTCCAGTAAAGGGCACCTGCCTGGTTTGTGGGCTCATTCCCCAATAGGGGGCATGTGGGAGGCAGCCTATCAATGATTCTCTATCATCACTGATGTTTCTCTCTCTCCCTCTCTCCTTTCCTCTCTGAAATCAATAAAAATATAATTTTTAAAAATCCATATAGCTATCAAACTGAGCTTTCTCTGTTGTGTGTTTAAGGAAGAGAAATATGTATAAATTGAAAAGCATAAAATCAAGACTATTTTAAACATCAAATTATTTATACTAATAAAAGTAATATGCTAATTAGACTGAACATCTTCTGGACACCCTTCCGGGCGTCCTTCTGGACAAAGCTAGGGTGGCAGAGCTGAGGCAGAGGTGGATAGGGGCGACCAGGCTGGCAGGGGAGGGGAGTTAGGGGCGACCAGGCAGGCAGGCAGAGTGGTTAGGAGCAATCAGGCAGGCAGGCAGATGAACGGTTAGGAGCCAGCGATTCTGGATTGCAAGAGGGATGTACTTAAATGAAGAGGGTGTAGACCAGGCTGAGGGACCCCACCCCCACCCCCAGTGCACAAATTTCGTGCACTGGGCCTCTAATTATATAATGACAAATAATAGCTAACATTTATTGAATAGACACTATACACTAGCTATTTCAATATATTATTTTACTTAATTTTCAAAAGAGTCTGTGAAGTATTTATTACCCACAATTTCAGATGGTAAATAGAGCTCAGAGAGGTGTAATATCTTTCTTCTGTTTAGAGACAGGATTTGAATGTGGGTCTGCATGTGTACAAGGCTCTAGATCTGTCTAGTACATTAAAGTAATCTCTTAGGATGACTTAAGACAATTAAAAGAACCTCTCACAGAAGAAAAATATTTATTTTTTTTCGTTCAGACCTCATTATTCATAGCACAAAATGTTTTCAGTCTTTATCATAAACTCACTTGCAAATGTAATTTGGAATGATGAAAATGTTCTAAAACCACACAATGGTGATGTTTCTATCACATTGTGAATATACTAAATGTCACTGGATTTTATACTTTTAAATGGTTAAAATGGTAAAGTTTATGTTATATGTATTTTACCACAATAATTTTTTAAATGTCATTTGGCCCAAAGGAAGTACATTTTGGAAATGTATTCTCTACATATACAGAATCATAAATCCCAAGGCTACCACTTCATTTCTAAGGCTACACATTGAAATTCTACCTCTTTGCTAGTGATGTCCAGATTCACATCTCTAAGAAAGACCTTTCTCCTGAATTCAGATCCACATAATCAACTACCTGGTCAACATCTCCACAGAAATTTCTAACAGACTCAAAACTTTAACACACCCAATGCCAATGTCCTAATATTCCCTCCACACCAGCTCCTCCATAGTCAGTCCATATTAAATGATGACAAACTGACTCTTCCAGTGGCTCAGGGCAAAGCTTCCATATCACCCTAGTCTCTTCCCCCTTCCGTACATCAGTAAATCCACATAGCTTTAAATCAGGGTTTCCCAATCTGGCACTATTGACATTGTGAGGCCTGATAATTCTTGGTTGTGGGGAGCTGTCCTATGCATAGGATGTTTAGCAGCATCCCTGGCTTCTGCTCACAGATGTCAGTAGCACACCCCAGCTGTGACAATAAGAAAGATCTCCAAATATTGCCAAGTGCCCCCTACAGGAAAAAATTACCCCTGGTTGAAAAGCAAGGCCTTAAATATTTCCAAAATCCAATACCTTTCCACCATCTTCTCTGCCTTGACCTTGGTGCAGGTTATAACCTCTCCTCCTTATTTCTGTGTTGCCTCCTAATTGGTCTCCCCCTTCTACTATTCTGACTGCCACAATGATTCTATTAAAATCTTACTGAAAAGAAAGTTGGATCATGTCACCATTCTCTCAAAACTCTCCAGTGCCTTTCTACCTCATGCAGAGCAAATGCCAAAAGTATATTTTAAAAAATTTATCTTTGTTGTTTACAGATGTCCCCTTTTTTCTCCGTTGACCCCATTACTTTGCACTCCCCTCCTCCCCAATGGGCCACTATTGTCACTATTGCCTGTTGACCTATGAGGACATACCTGATTCAGGCCCCATTTTTCTCTGATCAATTGTACAGTCACAATCCCCACGTTCACTCTGCTCCACGTGCTGGCCCCTCTCTGGTCCTCAACATGCCACACATGCTCCTGCCTCAAGGCCTTCTGACTCAGTTCCTTCCATCTGGAATATTCTTCACCTTGATATCTCCATGACTGGCTCCTCACTACCTTCAAGTCTCTACCCAAATCCACTTCCTCAGGGAGTCACCCTATAACCCCCCTGCTTCTAATTTCCATCTCTCACCTGTCACTGTGTGTCTCTCCTCCTTGCCTCATCTTTCTTTCTAAGCACTTAACACCACCTAACAATTAACTTCTTGATTGTGTTTTTCACCCTGTTTATGAAGACTGAGGATTTGTCTATTTTATTCTGCATTTAACTCATGTGCTTGTAACAATACCTGGCACATCATAAGGACTTGTCAAGTATTAGTGGAATGAACCCTCCAACACTGAGGACTTTTTTAAGGAGACCATTAGTTATTGTGACTTCAGACTCATGACCTGTTCATCTCTAAAACGTGTGCAGACATGAATAGTTACATTTACTTAAAACCACCACCATCACTCCTTATCTGATGTTCTTGCTGACGTGATCCTTCTTTCTTGGCATGCAAGACAGATTGCCTGACACTAAATATAGATCAGAGGATGGCATCACAATGATGACAGGCATCCAACATCCTTGCCAGATCAATGATCCTGCAGCCTACAGCTCTTGTCTCTCCCTGAGAACAGAAATCCTCAGCAACATATATATCATTCTCCCAGGATCCATCAATCCATTGTTTATCGAAAGCCAGGGCTCACTTAGATATGCCTCTAAATTGGATGAGGTTGACTAACATCTATGGACTCAGGGGGAAAAACAGCAGACACGAGCAAAGAGCTTTAGTGGCTGACACTACAATCTGAACCAAAGAATGGTTTCCAGGTTTCTGAAACAAAGTATATTTAACTAGGTCTCCATGGAAATCTGTTCAACTCCAGATTACATTGGACTTGAATGGCTGGATTTGATAACACACTCCAAAGAATTCAGTAAATTTCAGTGCAGTACAGTTTTTTTTAATCCAAATAAAATATAATAAACTTAGTCATAAGCAGAGAATAGAATCTAAGATGTTCGGGTTGTTTTTGAAGGTGATTGCCCAGAATTGCTCTAGGACTTACGGATCCTCAAATTGATTCATTGTTTATCTTTAAAATAATGTTGCACTCATGTCAGTATCATGTATAATAGCAAAACACTAAAAAATCCTGAAATTCCAAGCAATAGAGGGAAAAATATAAAGCAATGGGGTGCTGATTAAATAAATTATGGAATAAAAATATAGAAGAATACTATGTAACCATTAGAAGGTGAAATTGATCCATTTGAACTGAAAAGTAGCGTTCATCAAGACATCATTCTATGATAAAAAGAAAACTACAAAAATAGATGCAAAGCATGACTGCATGAAGCAAAGTGTGTGTATGTATGCACATATGCACATGTATGAATTGGGTATTTTCATATGAACATTCCCCACCATCCTTCACCATGCTCCCTGCCCAGGAGGCTGTGTCTGTGGCCACATCAATGGACTCCTTTGCCTTGTGGCTTCTGGTTGGGTTCAGCCAATGAGAGCCCTGGTAGAAGATGTAAGGACAAGGTTTGTTCATTCCCCTTCCTACTTCTACTGCAAGTTGATTATATCCCTCTAAAGGCCACAGCATGTGTCTGGAATTCTCTCCATAAAGTTTTCTCCCCAGATTCTAGAAACCATTTTCTTTTTTTGCCCCTCCAGACCCGGAAATCATCAAGGTTAATACAGTGCTAGCCCAGGGAGCACTCTACAATTCCTTGTAGCTGTTCTTCAACCCTGCTCACACTTTCCCACTTGAGCAAATAATACTTTTATTAAACTTTTCTTAATTACTTACTTTGCACGTGCCATTTATTTTCTCGGCAGAACCCTAATTAATGATAACTTTTGTGTGTGTGCTTTTTGTGGTTTATATACACAAGTATGAATTTTTGTTTTTAATTTTGTATCTTTTAAATTTTTTCTACTTTAAAAATATCTGGTCAACTACAAGTAATAAATATGCAATGCAAAAGTAAAATCAAATACTTGGACCATTAACAAAGTATTCATTCATTGTAGAGTGGATTTGTACCATCCTGTTCCATTGAATACTTTTAGAAAAGCAGACTTACTTTTAAAATTTTGTTCAAAATGAGCCCATGTTCTTAAAACATCTCCTTTATCAACAGGTGCTCATTGGCACCAATTCAACCCCAACAGGAACCCCAACTTGGATTGCGGTGGAGAAGGAAACTATTCAGTGCACAACAGCTGGATTGTGCTGTGGCATGGCTGTAGAATAGCTCGGTGCCAGGAGGCCCTGGAGCCAGGCCCTGCACTGACTAGACAGTGCAGCTCTGCTCCTCAGTGGTCTGGTTGGCTACTCTGCTTTGAGCTGCTCTGGTGAGACATCTTCCATGTTTCAGCTCAGCCAAGGAGACGCAGAAGGCTTTATACTTGGTGTAAAGGGGAAGTGTACTCCCTAAGCCAGAGGGGAGCTGGCTTATGTGGACAGCCCCTGACTGACCCATTCTCATGCAAATAAGGACTCCAAATCCTTGAAGTTTGATTAGTCCAAAGGGCTCTGTCCTAACTGGTCAGAATAGAGCCTCTCTGATTGGCCAGAGCTGCACAACTTTGATTGAATGGGGAGAGCCTCAGTCCTACGGGTTGAAATAGGAGCAGGAACTCCTTTATAAGGCCTGGCTCAGATGGCAAAAGCAAAATGCAGGTAGGCAGTTGAGTGCTGACTTCATGAAGTGCAGTTTGCAGGAGGCCTCTGTGCAAAAATGGCCACTAGGCTGTTTTTTTGTTTTTGTTTTTAATTTTGAGCACAGTTAGCCACCAGGGGCCCTTCTTAGTGGGTATCTTTTCTTTTTCCTCATGGTTCACACCTTCATATTTCATATTGGCTACTTTCATTTTAACTGCACTTTTTTGAGAACTTTAGAGAGGAGTATGGTCATATACATGTGCTTAATGCAGTGGGGGACAGGGGCAGGCTAGAAAGGGTCAATGGGGAAAAGAAAGAGACCTATGTAATACCAATAAAGATTTAAAGATTTTTTTGATAAAATATTTAGTCTTTTGTAATTAAAACAAAATAGCCTGATTCATAGAAAAACAATATTAACTTTTAGAACTATTTCCAAAGCTTCCTAAGACTACCATGGTAAAAAATGCAAATCACTAATGTGATATTAGAGCCCACAATTATATTAATTTATAGTGACTTTAATGCAATTAAATTTTCCTCCAGACTGTATCTCTAATGGTGCTGGGTTTTTTACTTAATATACTTGAAAGCATAATTTACTTCATTTTTGCAAAGTCATTTAAATATTATAAATTTATCTTTTATACATATTTTCATGCTGACATGATACATTTGCAGTCTATTTAATTTACAGATGATGAGACTAAAATGAAAACTCTTTGAGGACCACACATCTTCAAAACATCACACTTCCCATTCCAAGTTATTAAGTATATAAGTTATCTGTATTCACAAAAATGGGCTCTTGAAACAGTAATACATATTTTATATGATCTGATTATGGAACTTTAAGAAAATTAAAATCTAGAGCAAAGAAAAACATCAGTGATACAAAGCACCAAGATGTCTGGGGTTCATAATGCAAGTTAATAAATTACCAGCCTTTAAAATTAAATTCAACAGATCCTTCCTACAGCCAAATTAAGGAAGTAGTTAGAGAAGAACATAAGTTATATGAAAGCCTCCGAACGCAATTCAGCTTATTCATTTGGTTTTGTAGAGAACACATTAAGGTGACTTTATAGTCACAACTAATAAGCCAAATGGTTAGGGAAATTTTTCATGCTCCCAAACCTAGAGATGCAGGTTTATTAGAAAGTAATCAATAATAAATAGCTATCTAGTTTGTACCCTAAAAGAAAGAGACACACGGAACTGGTTCAAGACATTTGAAGCCAAGGATACCAACTAAATTCAGGTGTCACTCTGGCAACACATGTGCTGCACAGTGGTAAAATATCTGACAAAGGAGAAGCAGATGTAACTAAGGAAATCATATCTTTAGTTACAGCAATGTGAAAATTCAGAAGGATAACAAGCATCAAGGATGGAGGTGACAATTATGCAGGAATAAAAAGCAAATGTAAGTTATATTCTAATGAAGAAGAATCTAGTTTTCCTCTCTGGCTATTTCCCACTACTCCACCAATAAGAACAAGGAGAGAAAGAATATTCTTCTCATTAATGAAAATGGGACAAAGGAACAGCCAGGACATTCCTACCTGGTTTCCAGATGAAGTGATTATCCTTTCTGCCTTCCAAATGAGCTGCCTGGGACAGCCAGAGAGAAAGGAATAGAAATAGCTTCCTCATGTTCCTCCATACCCAGCAAATGACAGCCACATTACCCTTTGGAAACATTCTTCAGATTTTCAGCCTCTCGACCTGCTTATTCCTATAAGAAAAAAAAGAAAATCAGGTAAGTTTCTTCTGTACAGAAATTCTAAAAACTCACGTTGACTGCTAGAACTTTGATCATGATGGCATTACACATTTCCAATTACCTTAAAGAGAGGACACATTGTGAGGTCAGCAGTTAATTAGCCACATTTCCAATCCATACCTAATGAAGACATTATCAATCCTAGAAACTCCACAGTCCCTCCTTCAGTTTACTTTGATTTTTAAAAGGACCGTTGGCAGATACATGGTATATTCCCACCTTCTATTTAGCAAAACTCCTTGAGGAGCTCACGATTTGAGGAGAATGATACACATACACAACAAAATCTAAAACTGGGTGAGGACTGCTCTAGCAGTAGTGTTAAGAAAGTGAGATGGAAAGATTGAGGAAGAGGCAATGGCTTCTTCTGTAATCAGAAAAAAAAGGCGGGGGGGGGGAAATATTTGAAAAGAGCCTTAGGGAAACATAAGGGCTTACAGGTGCCAAGAAGGGCATTTCAGGCCCAGAGAACCAGGTGTGAGATGCATTTTGTGTTTGGGGACTAGCCAATGGTCTGGTGGCTGCTGTGAAAGACACAGAAGGGGAGGGAGGAAAGGAAGGAGATAAGGTTGAGAACAAAGGCTGGGCAGCAACTCATACAGAGCCTTGACTGCTATGGGAGGGGCCTGGCTTCATTCTGTGTACAGAATAAAAATTATAGCGAGTGCCTTTTAAATAACTGACTTCACTGTGCCTAACAAATCACTATCCCAGTGGTTCTCAACCTTGGCTGCACATTAGAATCACCTGGGAATCTTTTTAAAATCCTGATTTCTGGGCCTCAAACTCTGGAAATTCTGTTTCTTTGTTACTATGAGAACCACTGCACTAGAGGATGAGGGCGGAGAACTTGAGGCCAGTTAGGGAGCTCATGAACAGGTTGAGGCAGGTATTGATGAAGCAGGAGAAATGAGCAAGGTGGTGCTGAGTCTGGATTAAAAGGATTTGGATGGGATAATGAGAGAGAAGATTAAAAACAATAGCATGAGTGCAAACGCAGATGACGGGACCCATGGGGGCTCTTTACCAAAGATGAGAAACAGGAAAAGGGGCAAATTTGAAAGGGAAGATACAAAGAATTTCCCTCAGGGAATATTAAGTCTGATGTGCCTACAACATATCCAGGTGGAGTTTTCCAAGATAATAAATAAAATTCTGACCAGAGTTAGAGATTGGAAACAACTTGCCACAATAGATGTGGCAACAAATCAAGAGTCATAGGCAAAGGGGATAAAACGATAAAGCTTAAAAGATATCAAGGATTGAAGTTATTACCCCTAAATATTTAGTCACACACGTGCTGACAGTGGGAGCAAATCTGACTGTGAGCGTCCTAGTGACCAAAGGAAAGAAGTAGCTACTGTAGCCATGATGTACATAGGAGAAAATTACGTATTTTTTAAAATTTTTGTTTGAGAAGAATTCATGGCCCTGCTCATGGAATTGACCCAAGAGTCCTCATAAATACAGATGATGGTAACCAATAAAATAGACAAGGGAAATAGACAGTGGAGTCTCGGAGCACACCTAGAACACGCCAACGGGGCAGTGACAAAGTACAAATCAGTAAAAATGATTCTGCAAGGAGTCACACAAGGAAGTTTAAGTAAACAGCTCTCTGTGGCCTCCCTCGATGCAGAGGCGAAGAGAAAACTTGCATAAGAGACCAAAAGCGTTGCTTCAAACTTCTGTATTGCATACGGAGATTGCGAAGGCTGAAAGCAGAGTGCTGCAGAAGGAGTTACAGGGGGCTCTTTTGCTTGACTCTTTGTCCGCAGGGGCTGTTAGAATATTCCATGGAACCTTTGGGACTTTCCTGGACACAATTCAAAAACCTCTGACCTAGACAACTGAACTGGCCACATTTCTTTGGAGCAAACATGCAAGTGTATGATTTACCACACTGAGGTTTTGCTAGAGGTTGGGCAACATAGATATTAATTTTAGTTTATGCTAAGGCTATTGCTGGCTCATATGGTAATTTATGTGTGAATCGGAAAAAGTAAAAATATTTTAAGTTAGTATATTATTACACACCCTGAATTGCTCTGGCCAGGAGACCTTCCCAGAGCCCACAGGACAGCAGCCTTGCCTGTGTGCACACATGGGGACACTCTAGGCCCTTGCACACATGAAGATTACAGACATGCACAATACCAGCAGGAAGCATATGCTGCACTCTCCCTCCTACTCTCCAGATGAGGAGATGCTCTTGTACTCAGAGTTGGAGCTGTGGGGAACTAGAGAAGTGCCTCAGAGACTCCCAGAGGGCTTGGGAATGGAGTGCAGCCAAAGCATGTGTGTCTGCCTGTCGGTGCCTGCTCTGCTGAGTGTACAGGGCTGTAGGGGTCACTGGATTTATGTAGGAAGGGGCTTCGTTCCATTTAGAAGCCCAGCAACCTCAGCTCCCACCACAATCTCCATGTAAGCTAGCATCTGTCTCCCAGGTGAACTGTGCCCCCTTACCGGAGACACCTTTGCGTACACACACACACACACACACACACACACACACCCTAGACCATGTTGCTAATGTCAAATCTACATGCCTTAGAAAAACAACACAACAAATGTTTAGAAATTGTATAATGGAATTTTAAAGTGTACCTCAGTCCATATCTCAATGGATAGTAATTCCACTCTGTTGAAAGGTGAACTAAGTACGCCTGGCCATTATTTTCCTCAGAAACCAACATAGAATTTTTTCCAGGCATGCACATATGTGCATACACTCTCACACACACACACACACACACACACACACACACACACTCATGGATGATTAATTCTTCACAATGTAGATTTGATTCAAAGACTTTAACCTGGACATTTCTAGAAGACACCATTGAGACTTTTGAAAAAATATAAATATCACCTGCATAAAACAAAATAATGTCCAGGAGAACCCTATAAACAAATTACTTGAAAAATATATCCCTGGGAAAGCAAGTGCACTGATCTTCTGTATAATGATAGATAAAAGTCCCTGCAATATGAGAGAAGTGTTGATAAAAGTGATGGCCTGTGTTTTAGGGCAGTTGATCCTAAGCTAGCAGGACCAGCTCTCTACTGAGGCTACCTCTTCTATGACAGGAGACAGGAAGTCACCAGGGTTTAGGAGATGAATTTGTCCATTCTCATTAGCAGAACAAAAACATCAAGCATATATAAAAACATATTCAAGTCACTGAAATGTAAACCAAAGAGAGGGAAAACCAAACGCATACTAGTATTTGCTGCACTCTAAATGGCTATAGGTGTAAGCCAGAAAAAATTTAAAAGAATTAGGAATTGCAGTGAGACTGCACACGAGCTGAAATGATTAACCAAGAATTCATATATAAATACTTCGAATTTTATATCAACTTTTGGATTTTTACTGCAAAAAAACCCACAATAACCTGCATTAAAATTATCTGAGTATAGGCTGCTATGAATGCTGCTCTCCTCATAGGCTTCCTCTCTAGTCCAGGGACAGGTACTGATTCTGCCAAGGGACACAATGTCTTTATGGCTTCTTTTGTGTTCACGTAAGCCAGGACCCACACCATGGAGGATCCCTGGGCAGAGTGGCTGGGAGAGCTGACTAGACTCCTGTAGTCACCACATCGCTCTGTTGTCACTGACTAATGATAATGCCAGTAGAAACCCAAAACTGATGTTGATAAAAAATATCTATGAAATAGAGAACTTAGAGGTTCTCAACCTTCTGGCCCTTTAAATACAGTTCCTCATGTTGTGACCCAACCATAAAATTATTTTCATTGCTACTTCATAACTGTAATGTTGCTACTGTTATGAATCATAATGTAAATATCTGATATGCAGGGTGGTTTTAGGCGACCCCTGTGAAAGGGTCGTTCGACCGCCAAAGGGGTCGCAACCCACAGGTTGAGATGATGAACAAAGGCATCTTAACTTAGGACGCCACAGCAATCCTACTCCTAAAAACACCCACACGTTTTAGAATCTGAATTACCCATAACCCTATACCTCATTGCCTCCCTTTTCCAGAGAAGCTCGAGGACAGAGGGCGGGAAACCAGGCTTGATGGAGCTTTTGCCATTTGCCATGCTGCATGGCTTACACACATAAGTAAAATGAGAATCTCTGCTGACTTGATGGAAAGGGCAGGATGGAATTTGGAAACGAGTTTGTCTTACTCCACTAAACTATATTGCCTCTCTTTCCTCCAAATGCCTGAAACTCACTAAATTATTCCTTGGCAAACACTGAGAGTCATTCTTCCATCCATTACTTGAAAAGGTCTACAAGAGTCAACAATCAACAAAGTGAGAGGAAATTAGAAACAATTAGATTCCTCTCCTTCTTTTTGTATAACATAAAGGTAAAAATGCTGTAACTATGATAAAAATACATATTTTGCAAGAAATATGTGCTACCAATGATGGCATGAATAATTTATACCATGAAGGCCACTGAGTTTCCAGATCAACTTATTTACTATATATCTTAGCATCTAAAATGTATTTGTAAGGTTAGCTCTAAACTGATGAGTACTAAGAGAAAATAAAAAATACAGCTTCTCCTTTTAGCCTCAGTTTTCTAATCATTTAAAGGCCATTCAAACAATGAAAAATGTATCTTAACCTTCACATGCATTTCATTTTCCCTTAAACATATTCTTATCATCGGAGTCCTTGAATATTTAAAAGGCACAAAACTCAAAATAATAAAATAAAAGAAAAACTGCTCAGAAACAGCAATGAGTGGGAGAAAGCACTTGACCATCCCTATCCCCATAGCGCCATCTCATGGCAACTGTCCAGAGAAGATGGGTCAATAAAGATGGCCGAGTGGTTGGGCTGGAGATGAGGACATCCATTGTCCAGACCGACGCAAATGCCAGGATGGCCAGTGCAGGTGACGGTCAACTAAATAATCGCTGGGAAAAAAATGCAACCGTCTGCTTGGTCTCAGCTTTCTGCCTAGTTTCTGATTGCAATGTTGTACTTTCCACTTCATCTTTCATAACCTGACAATATATAAAATATTGGCCTAAGTACTTAATTTAACTCTAACCAAAACACTATGATGTAGGTATTCCTATTTTCCCCCATTTTAGAGATGAGGAAACTAAGGCATGGAAAGTCAAATGACAAGTCCAAGGTCACAGAGATAGCAAGCTGCTTGCAAGTGATCTCCATGGTCTTCCTCTGAAGTGTGAGAGAATAACATTGTAACCAAGTATCAACACAAGAAATTCATCATAACCCTGAAAATGTAGACCTTTTATAAACCTGTGTCTCTCAGAAGCTTCTGCAAGGCAATTTACATACCATTTCACGTAATCTTCATATAATACTATGAGCAATTATTCCTAATTTTCAAATGTAAAAAGGACTGATCATAAGGGTGTTAGATAATAATTCCGAGGTCACCTCAGCCAGAAGACATCAAAGCTGGATTACAAAACAGGCTGACACAACAGCCCCACTCTGGTTCACTACATCACAGGTGGTGTCCCTGGCAGGTCACCTGGCCTGGGAGCCTCTGGGTCCTCGTCTGCAGATGAGGAGGACAGTGATCCCATAGCCTTAGTGGATTAGGATGGAATAAGATAATGGATGGAAAGTACTTAGATGAGCGTCAGCCAGAGAATGAGCGCTCACTAAAGAGCTATGGTTGTTACGATTGTCCTCATTCTCTCAAAATTCAGAAAAACTCCTTCCTCAGCAATATTTAAGGAACAGTTTGAGTGCAGTCCTGCCCTGTAGCAGAGGAGTGAGAAATGATTTCTTCAACTGCCCAACCTTCTAAATGTGTGCCTTATTTCTGAAGAGCTAAAGGCACTCTGTACCAAGAACCTCATTAAAGATTCCCACTGACCCTGGGAAGGAGAAGACAGGTTTCATCTCTATTTCATGAGGGAGTTCCCTCTGGTCTCGCAATGACATGATGGTTAGTAACTCTCTCAAGCCATTTAACCACCAGCCTCTTCCTCCATGCACCTCACTCTACAGAATCCTAAATTACACCAATTTAAGCGGGGATACTTGCAAGGACACCATAAAAATAGACCATCTTGTGGGTTCTGGTTACTGTATTAATAAGTGCAATGGGTTTGCTTCATGTAATGAGTTCACAGAAAATTTTGCACAAAGTCTTACACAAATATTTGATATATTTCTGAACAAACTTTTGTTACAGGACCTAATAGATAAAAAGAGGGCTTGAGCCCTGCAGGTGTGGCTCAGTGGTTGATTCCTGGTCAGGACATATGCCCGGGTTGCATGCTCAACCACGGTATGGGGCTTACTGGAGCCAATCAATGATTCTCTCTCATCATTGATGTTTCTATCTCTGTCTCCATCTCTCTTACCCTCTAAAATCAATAAAAATATATTTTTTAAAAAAATGGCTTGAAACAGATTTGAAAAACCTTTAGGACTACATCTTGGCAGACATTGCTATATTCTCCCTTTCTTCTAGAATTACAACTTTTTCAGAATGTCCACCTGCCCTGATTAAATATATAAATATATATTTCATATATATACAACCCTAATATGCAAATAGCAGAACTGAACAACCAGTCACTATGACATGTGCTGACCGCTAGGGGTGTGTGCATTGAACATAGTGGTGTTGGCAGCAGGCAGCAGAGTGTGGAACATGGCGAGTTTCAACCACGGCGGGATGGTGGAGCAGGTGAGTGGGGGTGCCAGAGCAAGGCGGGGCACCAGTCACTGTCACCGGGGTGAGCCTCTGGTGGTTACTGAAAATTCTTTCTCCCGTGCACCGCAGTCCTGCCTGGCGCTCGCACCTGCTGACAGCACTGGCCCCGCTCACACCCGCTGCTGGCGCTGTCCCCGATGGCTCTGCACCGTCAACTGGTGCGAGCAGGGCCAGCGCTGTCAGCACATGGGAGCTGTGGAGGAGGGAGCGAGGCTGCCTCCCCAATCCCTCCTCAGGGCTTCTCCACCTCCCCCTGCTCCTGAGGGGAAATCAGGGCCGGCAGCCACTGCTCACACCTGCTGACAGCACTGGCCCCGCTCACACCCGCTGCTGGCGCTGTCCCCGATGGCTCTGCACCGTCAACTGACCAAGACCTGCCCCTGTGCCCACTGCAGCCTCCTCACAGTGCACAGTTCCTTTTAAGGTGCACAAAATCTACACATATTTCCAGATTTCTTTGCAGTTACAGTGGCCACGTGACAGTTCTTCCAATGATTTGCATGGTATCAAGAGTGTCAAGAGGTCAAGGGAGGATGGCTTCCTTTCTCCAGAAAAGATACAAACCCCCCCAAGGAGAAATTATGGAAGTGTGGGTCTTTGCCATTGGCTCCCTTCCCAGCATCCCTGCCTGGAAAACAGGCAGAATGCCTGGAGGTAGGACAGCCATCTGGAGAGCATGAGGTGGGTGCTGCCCACCAGGAACCAGGCAGCAGCAGGAGCCTGAGACTCAGGTGCCGTCATGGGGCTTCAGCAACTGTCCTGGATGCTCAACCTCTGAGCTGAGTGCTTTGTGAGGAAAATAAATGCCGTTGTTTTAAGCTACTTTTTGTGTGCTTTCTGTTACACGAGCTGAAAGCAACTACGACTCCTGCAGTACCCATGTCCCTAGCCATAGCTACTTGTATGAGGTGCCTCCACACAGCTTCTCATAGGAATCAAGCTCACACGGGGACTCTGTCAAACCTGAATGCAGAAGCCCCTGTTTCTAAGCAGGCGAGGTTGGTTTATTTCCTACAGTGACTTCTTCAGGTAATACGCGCACTATTCACAGAAATGTAACATGTATCTGTTGTCGTTTTTTATAAGTATCAATGCAGTGAAGAAAGGGTGCTTCATGTGTGAGAACTAAACGTAAAGAAGAAAGGTAGTGACTGCTCTGGTAAGCTTTCTCAGATCCCCCAGTGAAAACCAATCCCTTTATACAGACCTAGTCCAAGCTAAGAATATATTTAGGTAGCTGTGTTCTATACAGTTGTTAAACCCTCCGTGATTCTGAAGGTATTATGAACATAGTGTTGTAATTTTAGAACCACCTCCTCATCACCTCATGGAAAACCTTACCACCTCATAGAAGCATGTCCTCATTACTCCCTTCATTCCTGATGGGTGCTCAAATCTTCCATTTCATCTTTCTTAATCACTTTTTTTTCCACTTGAGACCAAGCTTTCCTCACTTCTTTCCTTCTCACTGGCCACTTCTTCTCAGCCTCCTTTTCCAGCATCTCTTCTCATTTTGACCTTCAAATTGATATCTCTGGCTCTTTTTCTCAGATTCTGTTTCTTCTCTAGCTTTCCCCACTTCTTAAGTGACTGTATGTAGTCCCCCAGCTTTAATACCATGCTTCATGATTTCCGTTTCTCCATATCCGTTCCCATAGCTCTAGTGCTGGCTTGTTCCTGAATCTGTACACCCAACTTACCACTGAACATCTCCACATGGATGTGTGATAGGCAACTCACATGTAGCATGCATAATAGAGCCCACGATTCCCCCATGTTGCCTACAGCCCCCTTCCTCCCTCTGTGTCCCTGCCTCAATAATGGCACCACACTTTATCAGACTGCAAGCCCAGGAGTTGTGCTGAAATCCTTTTTCTCACATCTGAAAACCATCCATCAGCAAACCTAGTCTGCAACACCTTCACAATCTATGCAGCACCAAGCCACTTCCCATCTGTGACTACCTTCCTAGTGCAATCCACCATCCATCGTTTCTCACCTGAGTTACTGTATCAGCCTAAGTGGTTCCTCCACTTTCACTCAGGGTTGCTTTTATGCATTTTTAGAACATCCAGAATAATCTTTTAAAAAAGTGCATTCCCCTCCCTAATAATAGTCATCTTGTGGCTTCCCATCACAGAATAAAATGTAAACACTTCGCTGGTTGGACTTCTGCTTCCTTTCCTTATTGCTCCCCAGTCTTCTAGCCTCAACACACTGGACTTGTTCTTGTTCCTCACTGATAAACCTTCTCAAGGTCCTTGTACTACTTTTCTTTATGTATCCATGCGGCTTGCGTCCTCCCTTAATTATTCTCAAAAGCCTTGCCAGACCACACTGTTCATCCCATTTGCAATTGCACTCTCCTCTTGACATTTGTTTGTTGTTTGTTTGTTATACTTAGAAAAGATGGATAGCTGACAATCTAGTATGTATTGGTTTATTTTCACCTTCTCAAGTATTATTAACATACTTCATCTCATTCAATGTTATATGTCCAGTGCCTCATATATTGCCTGGAAAACAGTAGATATTCAATAAAGATGAATTAACAGATTATTGAGTCTACATTTGTAAACGTTTTTCTAGTTAAGTTTTCTTGATCTTGGACCATAAACTTGATGAAAAGTCTTTAGCACACAATGAGAGACAGATGGCCAGAACAGACCATTTACCTAAAAAATTAGACTGCTTTGAAATATATTAAAAATCATGAATAAAACCCTAACATTTGGAACTTATACTTTTAAGTACATTGGTATGGGATCTTATCCAGCACACAGAATGATCTGCTGCATAAGATAGAACTAAAAGTGTTGACTCTCATTTTTCAAAAAAAAATCATATTTTCATTTTTTCAGCTGAAATTATTTTATTTTTCCAATTAGCCTTTTTAATTCAATTTATTGGGGTGATATTGATTAATAATATTATATAGGTTTCAAGTGTACATTCCTATGATACATGATCTATAAATTGTACTGTGTGCCCACTACGCAAAATCAAATCATCTTCCATCATCGTAGATTTGGCTCTCTTTACCCTGTAATACTCCCAGCCCCTCTCCCTCTGGCTATCACCATACTGGTGTCTATGACTATGAGTTTCAGTTTTATATCCCCCATATGAGTGAAATCATATGGTTCTTAGATTTTTCTGCCTGACTTATTTCGCTTAGCATAATATTCTCAAGATCCATCCATGCTGTCACAAATGGCAGTATTTTATCTTTACTTATAGCTGAGCAGTATTCCACAGTATATATGTACCACATGTTCTTTATCCAATCCTCTAGCATAGGACACTTTGACTATCTCCATGCCTTGGCCACAGTGAATAGTGCTGCAATGAACATGGGCCTGATCCCCGCAGGCCACCCAGAGGGGCCCCACTTGTGCACAATTTCGTGTACAGGGCCACTAGTTAATAAATAATAATACAAGGATAAATTGTGTTTTGAGTACTCACAACTGTAAACCTATTTTGCCCCACCCTGCACAGAATCCTGCTATCTGCAAAAAGTGAAACTTTTACTTCTTCATTTCCAATTTGGATGCTTTTTATTTCTTTCTCTTGCATGACTTCCAGAACCATGTTGAATAAGAGTGGTAAGAGTGGACATCCTTGTCTTGTTCCTGATTTTAGAGGAACAGTTTTTCACCACTGAGTACAATATTAGTGGAGGTTTTGTCATACATGGCTTTTATTATATTGAGTTACTTTCCTTCTATGCTCATTTTATTGAATGTTTTAACCATAACTGGATGTTCTAGCTTATCAAATGTTATTTTTTTCTACATCTCTTGATAAGATCATACGATTTTTATCTTCTGTTTTGTTAATGTGCTATATTACATTGATCAATTTGCATATGTTGAACCTTCCTTGTGCTGTGGAATGAACCCTACTTGACTGTGATGCATTATTTTTTAATGCACTGTCCTATTTTACTTGCTAGTATTTTGTTTAGGATTTTCACATCTGTATTCATCAGAGATATTTGTCTGTACTTTTCTTTTTTTGTGTGTTATCTTTGCCAGGTTTTGGTATCAGGGTTATGTTGGTCTTATAAAACATGTTAGGAAGTATTGCCTCATACTCAATTTTTTGAAAGAGTTTGAAGATAGGTATCAAATCTTCTTTGAATGTAAAATTCACTAATGAAGCCAGCTGATTTTGGATTTTCATTTACTTTTTTTTTTAAGCATAAGATGGTTTCCAAGCATAAAGTTTTTGCCTCTTGTGGGGAACAATATTATTATTAAAAAATTATCTAAAAGGAATGGCTTCTAGAATGTATAATTCCCTACTTCTTATCTTAGGACCTTTCTCACATTATTAAAAACTGCTATCACTATTGAATGCTAATCTGTTTCAATAAAGATGTTTTCAGGATCCTAATCTTTGTAGTTAAAGTAAAAAGAAAATAGTTGATTAAAATGTATATTTGTTATTTTAACTTTTTTAGCTTATATTAAAATAGAAATTACTTAAATTGAAAACAGCAATAGGTTATCTCTTGAATAACTTTTAAGGTAGTTTTGCACAGGTCAATGGTAAACTTTTTTGTAATGAGTTTCTTTTGGTTTGATTTTCTAAATTCCCTTCTAAGTAAAGTTAATTCAGTGGTTGTGAAACCCTGAAAACCATTTGGGTGATGGTAAGTAAATGAAAAATTACACTGATTTATAAATAAATTACAAACATACCACACTACCAGCCCCCAAAGAGCAAAAGAATAGAAAATGTTACATGTTGTCTACAATTTTCAAATCCTCGAGTGGAGGACCTTTTTTCATAAAGTAAAACAAAAATGAACTTTAAATAGTTTAATGGAAATAATATGAAAATACATAAGGTAGTCACTAGAGAAAAAATAAAGTCTTTATAATCTGGAGGAGCTTAGGTTAATTATAAAAAGAAAATGCATTCAATTTGAAAGCACTGCTTGCTAGAAAGAGTAATAAAGTCAGTGCAATTACTTCTGTAGATATTTTAAGAACTAAAATAGTTACCTTATGATATTAGTCTATAGTCCATTCTGCTTTAAGTTGAAGGAAAGAATTCAATAATCTCTTTTAACCAAATTCAACAAATCAATATATATTTATAATGTTTTATATATAAATATATAATATTTAAAATGTTATATATCTGTATTTGTATGTAAAATACATATTTATATGTAGATTGTATGCATAAATGAGAGAGAGAGTGATTTTTGTGGGATTATATATAAAACAGTTACTATAAAGAGCTTTATAAGAATTCAATATACCTAGACTGTGTGAACAAGATAACATCCCCTTCTCAAGCTATTGACATTTGAAATTAAAAATACTTAATTACTCATTAATATTTTCTGCAATGTCAGATTATAAATATTTAATGTCAAGAGAACTATCCAAATAAACTGTAAATATAGCTTTGTGTTCTCTTGATTAATTATGCATCTACTGTTGCAAAGGAACTTATTGAAAAATGTGTCCACAGTTCACATAAAAAAATTGCATGTTTATAAGCCTATAAAAATTTCTAGCACTATCTTCCATTATCTTCTATAAGTTTTCATTTATTATGGTTGGACATTAACCAATAATAATTTTCTCATTAGATTCAGGAGATCTGACAGAATTTACTTTAATCCAGTCTCATCTCATTCTTCCCAAAAGAATAAACTAAAATGTGAAAGAGAACATTCCAAATTTAATTGAAATGCAAAAGATGTTTTAGATTCTTTTATTGCACAAGGAAATGTGTAAGAACATACTTGACCAACAGAAAACAGATTTTATTATTTCTACTAGCATCTTTAAGGGTTTTTCTTTTTTATCTAGATGTTTTAAATAGATCAACAGAATCTCAAGATACTTGTCCTAAAATATATTTTATTTCTCATTTTCCTACCTTAAAAAAATGCAACACACTCATTTACACCATGCTACCTATCTCTAATTTCACAGAAACAGGCAGAAATTGATGATACCAAAGAAAAAGCTACTATTCATCTTCATGTACCAAATTATATTATATAATTATGTGTGTGTACATACATACATAAATACATACACTCACGCACACACTTTAAAATAATAAAATGATTAAAACCAAAATTTTCGAAGAGGGATTTCTCTCAGAGTAAGAAGGCAAGTTCACTGGGCACTCTGGCAATTTGCCACTGGAAATTTTACTTTAGAACTTTAATTACAAACTTAGATAAGTGGATTATAATGAAAAATATCTCTAGCAAGGGAGACCAGGCAGATGCATCATGAATGCATTAAAGAAAACACTAGAGAGAGAACTTCCCATCAGCAGAAAGATTTTAATTAAATAGCAATAGGATGGATCTCTTCTGTGAAATGATATTACTATTACCCACCATTCAGTAAAACGATTTATTGTAGAGTATATTCTTTGAAACCATTCCTCTCTTTAAAGTATGCTAAACCTTTCCATTTCTCTTATGAGGGGAGGGAAAACTGTGGGTATGGAAGAGGGACAAGGTCCATAGGTGAAGTGTGGGAATGAAAAACCATCTATGTTTTTGTTCATAGTTGGTGAACTGTGTCTGCACTGGCTCCACACTGCGTGGAGACCCACAGGCTTCAGAAGAAGGCAAATGAGCCAAGGGCAACCACCAAAGTGTCCACTGAACATTAGCACTGTTCCCCGTGGGACAGCCAAGAGGACGGCTGAGATCGGTGTTTTCATAATGTCACATCTGCACTTTTATTCTTGGCATTAATTCAGTTACTTACTTGGGACATTTGATTGTTAAATACATGCAGTTTCAAAAGACTCAATATTCTACAAGGAAAAATACCAGTGATTTCTGAATCTGAAACCAAAGAAAGTGAAAATGAATTTCATATCAAAACAAAAGGAGGCTAGGTGTTCTGCTAAGAAAAGTCTTCAGAAATCTGGTATTAGGAATGAGTTTCCAATGACAGACACACAAAATGGGATTTGAAAAGATGAAGAAGTGTTCCTTAGACTGTCTACCTGGTTTAATTCGGGAGGAGGAATGGAATGAAAAGGAGTTACACAAACTTCATTGGTAAGTATTTAGATTTGACTCTGAAGTATCTAGAGTGCCCACAAAATAATTAAAGGCATGAAGAACTCAAATAAGGGCCTGATTTAATGATGTCTCATCGTTAATATGGAAGATGTCATTCAAAAACACTGAGAAATTCTGATTTATACACAGAATGGAGGGAAAATAGAAGTAACTTCCCACTAGGTACTCTGTGGCCAACTATACAGCCTACATATGCGGAAAGTGAAAGTGAGCTTCATTTCATTTCCATTTAACACTTCACCTCACCCCAACCTACCAAAGAAAGTTAACTATGTGGGGGGGTGATGTGTTAATTGACGTGATTGCAGTGATCATTCCACAATGTGCATGTATATCAAATGGTCATGTGTAGATTTTAAACACATACGATTTTATTTGCCCAGTATATAGCTCAATAAAGCTGAGAAAAACATTCAACACAAATGCTGCTTTCTCACACATTATGTTTTAAGAAATATTTTATAATTATACTTACCATAAAACCTTAAAACGCACACGCGCAACTCAACAATATTCCTGTGGCTTCTGTTTGTTCCTTGAAGTTGGGAACCATGTTTTCTTCTCCTTGTATTCCTAGCTGCACCCCACTATCTAGATCCAGTAGAGTACATGGTCAATGTTGAATAAATAGAGAAATGAATGAAGCAAATGGCTACAGCAGGCTGCTTTCTAGGTTAATAAAATTATAATGAACCAAAAAGAATTTCTCTAGGAAAGACAGTAATCTAAAACACATACAAAAACTTGACTCCAATTATGTGCCCCCCTCCCAAAGAACAAATTCCACTCTCACAGATTTTCTTAGACACCTAACATCTACTATTCACCCTATCAACCTTATAGTTCACCTTTGCTAACACTTTCCAGACATGCCAATTCCACAGCTGGAACGAGTCCAATGTTAGAGGATCTCTAAAGCCCCAAAGAGGAAAATTTTTCTGAGTGTAACAATATATGAAAAATAAGACTCTAAATAGATATTTTAATAAAGCAAATAAACATTAGTTAATAATTAAGTAAATTCTTTAAAAAATTAAATGACTTGTGTCCCTGTATTATGAGTCAGACTGTCGGATGCCTTATTATTTCTAGAAATAATCACTCATTTTTACAGGGTTAAGAGTGAATTTCCAGAAGCTTTCAAGGGATCTGATCCTTTAAAAATAATGTATTAGCACAGTCATTTTTATTAAAATTCAAAATAACTTCCTACAGATATGATATTTGCTATATTAGAGCACTACATATTAACAGCAACACAGACATGACCACTGTCAGCTAGGAAAAGAACTCAAATAATGTTCAGAAATCTGAAGGCCAGGAAGAGATGTCGGTAGGGAAAAAAAAAGTTTTAGTCTAAGGAAGAGCAAAGAAATACCAAAAATTTCTTAAACTCATTCAAACAAAAATGAGCAAACCAAATGCATTAGTGCAAACACACGGTTTTTTGATTATGAAGAACCAGATAAATGACAAGAATGAAACTAAAATAGGCATTCTCACAAAAGTTTAAAGAAAAAGTGTCCCTTCTGCCCAGTTGGTAAAATCACTGGAAAATGATAATTGCATCCACTATGTAAGTTTTTATAATACTCTGAGGGAAGCAGAAGTAAAATTCATCATTCAAGTTTATGAAATCATATTTATGTGGAATTATATATTAATGAGACAATAAGAAACACAATGTTTCACCTTGTGGGTTACTTGGATCACTTTGTCTATGAACAACGATGCACCTTAACCCTCCATCTGTTTTAATTTTTTTTTAAATCTTTATTGAAAGTATTACATATGTCCCCCATTCCCGCCCCCACTAACCCCTTGTAGCCAGCCCCTGCCCTCCCCCCACCCCAGGCCTTCACTCCCCATTGTCTGTGTCCATGGGTTATGGATACATGCATACAATTTCTTTGGTTGACCTCTTCCCACCCACCTGCACCCACTTTCTCTGAGATCCCACAGTCTGCTCCATGCTTCTATGAAAGCTTCTGCACCGCAAAAGAAACAATCAACAAAATGAAAAGGGAGCCCACTGTATGGGAGAACGTATTTGGCAACGATACTCCATCTGCTTTAGAAAAGCTTGCCATTGTCATGGGGCGGGTGCTCAATAAGCTTAGATAAGAGCAGATGGTGCACTCCAACAAGTCTCTGTCACTATTTTTAAAGACAGAGTAAAATGATTCGTACAGTCTAATGAGGACATGGGTTTTATTGTTTTAATTCTCACTTTATTTTATTTTTTTATAACTTACCAATTTATTTTTTTGATTTCTTTATCAATTAAGGTATTACATATGTGTCCTCTGGTTTTTTGTTTTGTTTGTTTGTTTTTAATTGTTTTATTGCTTAAAGTATTACAAAGAGTATTATATATGTCTCCTTTTTTCCCCCCCTTGCGCTTCCCCTAGCCTCCCATACCCCCTAGTGTCTTGTGTCCATTGGTTATGTTTATATGCATGCATACAAGTCCTTCGATTGATCTCCTACCCACCCCTCTGGTTTCAAATGGTGATGACAGCTTCCAGTGATGATGCCATTTCTTCCCCCCTCCACTTTTTTATTTTTATTTTTATTTTTTTAAAATAAATTTTATTGATTTTTTACAGAGAGGAAGGGAATGGGATAGAGAGTCAGAAACATCGATGAGAGAGAAACATCAATCAGCTGCTTCCTGCACACCCCCTACTGAGGATGTGCCCGCAGCCAAGGTACATGCCCTTGACCGGAATCAAACCTGGGACCTTTTAGTCTGCAGGCCAATGCTCTATCTACTGAGCCAAACCGGTTAGGGCTCCCCCCGCTTTTTTAAAAGATGAATTTTTTGGCCAGTTTCAGGTTTACAAAACTGAGAGGAAGATACAGAGACATGCTCTGTCTCCACACATGCATATCCTCCTCAACTATCAACATAACTCACCAGAATGGCACACTCTTTTCGAAGGATGACTTTCACAGGTCATAATCATCCAAGGTCTATAGTTTACCTTAGCATTCACTCTGGGTGTTATAAATTCAATGGGGTTAGACAAATTTATAATGACACATATCCATCATTATAATACAGCGATGATATCAATTCTTAACCGATGATGTTATATTCTGATACATGTTGTTCTAAACCCGCTCCTCCTCTTACAGTAGAGCAAGTCCTCGAACATCTCTTCTAGCTCACAAGCACAAGAAGAAATGAATGTTGAAGTCAATGAGGAAACATAGGAGAATAACGGTAGCCCAGAACAAATACTTAAAGGATCAAGAGATTAAAAGACTGCTAGAAGAGATCTCTATAACTGAACATTTTTCTCTAATACTCTGAGCAGCAATTGAATATTTCCAATGACAGAGAATTAATTCAATATCCCCCACAAAGCAGCCCATTTCACTTTTGGATAGGTCCAATTATTAGGATCTGTAGCTCAATGTGGATAGTTGTTTTCCTTTCTTTATCTAAAGCCCTTGATCTTAAAACACTTCCCTTACAGTTATAGATAAAGTGTATCTCATGTGTCTGCCCTTAACAAAACTCCAAGTTTTATTTTTTCTCAGCTAAACACGTCCAGGCCCCTTACAACCATTCCCCATTAGTCATGGTTTCCGTCCCTCATCAATACGGCCCCTTTCTCAGGACATGCCTCCAGAAGGTATAGGGCCGTTCTCTGGAGAAGGGCATGATGATAAGCTATTAGCAGCCTGATTCTTAGTAGCCAGCCACGTAAAGGAGATTTGGGTGAGATGGCAACTGCTCTAGAAACAGCCCTAAGTAAAGGGGGTGGAGTGGGAAGGCTGTGCACAGAAGTATTCATATCAGGACTTATTATTAGGTTAATTAGAAACAAGGTAAATGTTAATCAGAAAGACAGTAACCTAAGAACCTACTGTAAGGAAATGACTAATAAACTGTATTATATCATCTCAATGGAATCATATTATACAATTTCAAAGAATATAAAAAAGTACATATAATAAGTTGAAAAAACTCAATGTTATATTATATTTGACTATGATTATGAGGAAAACTCTATGCCTTACATTTTTTGTAAAAATATACTAAGGATATTAGTTGTATTGATATAGTAGAAACATCAGCTTTTGTTCTTCATTGTCTTCTTACTTATTCAAGCTTTAAAAATTCTTAATTGGGATGTATAACCCAAACTACCTTTACTTCGCAGATTTTTATTTTAAAGAAAACACAGAGGACACACTGTGAGCACCCAACACAAAACCCAGCACCACTTGGAGCACATAATGGGTGCTTGATGAGCATCTGCTGCCCCCTCGAGAAGCTAACTCAGCGAGGCCATTTCACTGTACTGTGTGGATTTTGGCAATTTGTCAGGGAAACCATGTTTTTCCCAGGAAGGAAAATAATCTGCTGTAAAAGAAACTTTAATGACTACTTTAAAGAAGCGTTGTTTCCCTGTGTAGCCATTCTTCTCCAAGTAGCAAAGAGGGGAAGCGTTTCCCCGCTCCTTTGTGCTTCACCAAGCTCATCTAAACACAGTTACCACCAACTTTTAATGGAAATGCCTGCAGCAAGACAGAAAGAAGACCCTTGAGTTTCATGGTCCCTATAAAAAAATCAAGGCCTGTTGCAGGATAACTTTTATATCTTTTACCATGAAAATTGAAATAAATGTAAACAATTTGCCTCTTTCAAGTTTGATTTATGTGTATTGAAGCTGCTCAGGCATTTAGTAATGAAGGCTTCTAATCAAACAGATAGAGATGTCTACTCTTTCTGCTTCCTTTCCCATTCCCCATAGTTGCACCAGTCATGGGACCCTCTCCCCAGCCCCTAAGGCAACTGAAATCCATGGTAATATTTTTTCCCAAGCTTCTCTGCTCCAGTTGGCTGTCCATTCAGAGAACTGAGGACAAATCCTATCACAGTGATAGTCACTGCTCCAGCCAACTGAAAGCCTATTTCATTTAATATTATATGAATTTCTAGTGCAAAAGGATCTGAATGACCCCTTGAGTGCTGTTAAAATCTAACTCCATGATATTATGTCTCAAAAAATATAGTGAATAGAATCCCATGATTCTGTTCCTACTCTAACACATTTCATATCAAATATTGCCACCATCAAATATTTAGTGAATACCAGAGTGTGGAGACAAAGTACCATGCTAAGCTCAGGTGAAACCAAAAAGATTCTCACATAGTCCCCCTTTCTGGGTGGGATGCCTACCAACTACTTGAAATGAATAAGTATGAATTCACTTAACTAAACCAAGTAGCCTTTGTAAGTGCCAATTTCCCATTACAGATTGTGAGCAGCATAGGAGTTCCTAGAATTATTTTAAAGAGAAGACTTTGAAAAATAAGTAGATTTTAGACAAGGTTGAGGCATAGGGCCACCCATGGAATTTCAAGAAGGCAGTTGTATGAAGTAAAGTGCTAAGAGTTGGGATAATATTTTAAAAGAATATTGGACCCACAGGGCAAATGGTCTAAAATGTAAAAGCTTCTGTTTTTGTTCAACAGGCAATGGTGGGGTGATCATGAGATTCTCCAACAAGAGGCAGTATAAAACTGTACTTCAGGATATAACTGACAGTAGCATGTAGGGTAGATTAAAGAAGATGAGCTCAGAGTAGAAGACTAGGACAATGACTTATATGTGAAGACCTGTTGTAGAAACAGTGACCACTGTGGAAATGGAGAAATGGAAAGACAGCAAGAGAAATAACAAACAAAAAAGTACACACTAGAGAAAAAAGGAGATGGTCATAGCTAACAATGAGGTCTCAAGCTGACAGAGTTGGAAGGAGGAACTAGTTAAAAGTGATGACAATTTTTGCTTTGTCACAATTTTGATGTAATGATGTAAAATAACATCCAAGCAACAATGTCTATTAGAGAGTGGGAGACATGAAATGGAGAAGAGATAGTTAGATTTATGATTTGGAAAATCAGGCACATTAAGTTGGTAGTTAAGTTCAGGAAAGTAGAAAATAGGGCAAGCTCTCCAAGTGAGAGGTTTCAGTCTGGGAAGAGCAGGAAGCGAAGGGCTTAGCCCTATAATCTGCTGATATTCAGAACAAGAAGAAATCATTTCTGCTCACGCTCTCTCTTCTGGGTAATAAGCTCCCTTCTATTTGATGGCTTTATAAACTTGTCTGCAACACTCAAAGCCAGCACAAATGGTGCCTAATCTGTAGGATCTTCTCTACCTCATCTGGGCAGAGTTCCTACTCAATTTATGATACCAAAGTATGTTGTGCAATAATCATTTACACTTCTCAGCCATTAGACTGTGAACTCCACATGGATAAAGATTCTGCCTTATCAGTTTGTATGTTCCTAGCACAGTGTATTAATACTTCTTAAATATTTTATGTTCAGCAAAGTTGAGAAAAAAATGACCGGACAGGTAGCAAAATTTTATGGAATGATAGTTATAATACCTCGACATGATTTAGATGATGGGATTCTGGACATTGGGCTGATGCCATAAGATGAGATTTGGGGGGTGTCTAGAAAGGGGGTAAGTGGGAAAGAAGAAAATCACTGAGAGACATAGGGCAGACTGTGGAAGTTAGCTTCCAAGATGGCCATGAATGATTCTCACTTCTCGGTATTTACACATTATAAAATCCCCTCCCACACTGAATAGGAAATTGTGAATGTGACAAAGGGTGACTTCCTAGACTAGGCCATAAAAAGACACTGCAGCTTTTGCCTTACACTCTCTTGCTCATTCACCTGAAACACTATGTCCCATATCATGAGGATACTCCAGCAACCCGGTCTACTGAAAGTCCATGTGGCATAGAACTGAAACCTTCTCCAACAAGCAGGACTAATATCCCAGGTATTTATGCAAGTCCCCTTGGAAGCAGATCCTCCAGCCCCAGTCAAGCCTTCAAGTGACTGAAGCCCCAACTGATAGCTTGACTGCAACCTCTTAAAAGACTCCAGGCCAGATTCCTGACCTATAGAGATTATGTGAGATAATAAGTGTTTTAGGCTATTAAATTTTGGAGTAATTTGTTATACATTAATAAATGACTAATACACTTAGGCTCTTTCAATTTCTCTAGATATATTTCCTAAAAGGAAAAAGATAATAAGGGATAGTCAATGATAATGACCCTTAAAGAGTATACACATGATTATTCTACTGATGGATTAAAGACTGCAAAATGGAATTAACCTGACTCAAAAATGAAAGAACCAAATTCAAGTCCTTATTCTGTAACTGGCTTACTCTGTGATTCTGAATCTCTATTTCCTCCTGCCTTGCAAAACGATAAAAATACTTAATGTACAGGTCTATTATGGGATTGCCTTAAATGAGATAAAATGTCTTGAGCACTCATCATCATAGGATCTAGCACATGGTGGATGCTCAATAGATATGAACTGAATAAAAGTCTAAAGACAATTTAAAAAGAAATGAGATTAAAAGTCTAAGAAATAAGTGGAAACAACCATTATAGAAGGTGAACCGCAAAATAATGAGGTCCTAAAATTATATTTCTGCCACACACAATACATTTCCACACCAGGTTTTGCCTCTTACATGTGGTAGAATAGGTCCATCTCACTTCTTCAGCAAATCCCTCCCATGCTACCCAAATAGGTAGGCTAGCCTTCAGGTACATATCTGGATTCAAAAGAACTGAATTCTCTCAATTCATAGTTAGTGAGTGCCTACTGTATACTAAGTAGTATTCTTAGGGATAAAAATACAGCAGTAAACAAAATAAATTTAAAGTAGATAAGAAGTGAGCTATATAGATACCTGGAAAATAGTGTTCCAGGGAGAAGGAAAAGTAAGTGCCCAGGTTCTGAGACATGGAAGCAATGAAGTTGGAGTAAAGTGAGCAAAAGGAGAAATAGAGGAAATGGTGCCAGAAATGCAACAGAACGAGTATAGGGCTTCTGCGGAGCATAATATTTTTGGCTTTTACTGTTAGTAAAATCAGGAGCCACTTGAGTGTTTTGAACAGAACAGTGACATTCTGTGACATATTTTAGCAGGAACTCTGTAGCTGCTGTGTTGAAAATAGACTTCAAGGGGGGGAAATATAGAAACATGGAGACTAGATATCAGACAGTTATGAGTGAAGGTGGTAGGAATTATTCCAATTCTAGCAATATTCTCAAGGCAGTGCCAACAAACTGCTGATAGACTAGATGTGAGTGAAAGAGTAGAATCCGGGATGACTGCAAGATTTGGGACATGAGCAATTGAAAGAACAAATTGCAACTAGCAGAGAGGAGAAGACTATGAGGCAAGAGGACTGATGTGAGTTAAGAGGGATGCCAGGACTTCAGTTTTAGATGTCAAGGTTGGAGTGCTTATTGCATATCCTAGTGGAGATGACAAATATGAAATTATATCCATGAACCTATAGTTCAGGGGGGAGCCTGAAGCTGGATTTTGGAAGGCATTAGCTATAAGTAGTGTGAGGTTAGATGAGGTCATCAAGGTAATGTGGTTAGAATTGAGGAGACCAAAGATTGCTCCAAGCCCACCATCAACAATCATATGCTCCTTCCACTCATATCTCTGTCTCTTCTGAGTTCTGCCTCATTCTACTCCCTGGCCTCCAGAGTGACTGCTCTCCACAATTCAAATAAACCATGAACCATCTTCAATCCACTCCAATATTAAACTGGGTTCCACACTTAACTTCCAATTCCCATTTCTGGAATGATTTTGGTTTCTTACGCTGCTCTCATCATCCACTGAGAAACAACAGGAGAACTGATTGTCAGTCCCTGCTGTCATTCCTACTACAATTCAACTAATGTGTCTGAATTCTTCCTTCCCTCTAGCTCTGGGTCTTTCTTTTGTGGTCATTCCACTTTGCTTAAAATAAAACACCAATGAGCTTGTAAGATAGCTCTTTGCAATGAACATTAAAAACACCTCTTGCTATGTGTGCTTGACCATTCATTCTTCTCTCTTGGATGCCAGACCACAGGTAGAGGGTTTACATTCAAAGCCATCCCACCCCTCCAATCAACCCCTTTACTTGTCATCTTATTTGGTGACTGCCACTCACCCTTCCTCTGAACTCATATCTAGGATCATCGTCAATTATAATCTCCATGTAGTGTCTTCTCTGAATGTTGGTTTCTATAGCCATCATCTATTAACACCTGAGTGCAGTGCTTGTTAAACTTGGCCAACTCTGAGTCCATCTTCTGCATCAAATTCAATTATTTGAGTGGGAAAATTTTAATTCTAGTTCAAGTGACTTTTAAAATAAGTATATGGGTAATGTGTATCTCCTTTCAAAAATAATTGGCAAACATGTGAAGGAATCATTTCACATACTAGTAGGTAATGTTTTATCCTTTTTAAAACAATGAAACTATATGTGACTTCTCTAAAGCTATGATTAATAGTTAGGACTTATAACTCCTGGTTTAGTAACCTGTTAACACATCACAGTTAAAGAAATGACAAGTTGATTGATAACAGGTGTCAACCGTGAGACACTACTAATTTTAGAGGACATTAGTTTGTTGATATATTGTAGCTGAAACAATCGCACATTCTTTCCCATGCATTGAAAAAAATAACACAGAAATTGTCAGCCCAACCCAAGTTTCCATGAAGGTCATAAGAATGCAGAGTTCAAATTGTATCTCTGCTCCAGTAATTTGTTCTTCCCTGCTGTCACTCCCATTATGCTTCAATTAAGAGTGGAAGCCGGGAGCGACTTGATGAACATCTGTCGCATCCACCTGGAAATAATTCAATAAGGGCACACCATGGGAAGATATTATGGGACATCAGCCTAAGTTTTTTTTTTCCATTTTCACACTGAGTGGCAAGAGAAATTCAGATAATGGGAAGGAGAAGGGTACTTCATCACCTATAAATATTAGGCCAATTTGCCAGTGTAGCACTCCAATACATATTTAAAAGAAATAAAAAATACAAACACAAATGAATTGGACTTATGAAGCTACATGATCACAATGGCATCACTTTTAGGTCAGACAAATAAAATACAGTGTTAGCAGAAGCTTCTGCCAATCAAAGTACCACAACCTAAATAGTGTGTATTGTATAAAATAACATATTTTTGATATATCATCTAAGCACATCACACAATGCCCAAGATTGATCTGCAAATGAACAAAAAAGTGAAGGACCATTAGCTTAAATTATGTGGAATAAAATACAATGGAAATAGCAATTTAGGACAAGCCTGGGATGAACCACATTTTTGGATCTCTGAAATTCCCAAATTAGACCTAGTGATCATTGGATAGAAGTAGATTCCTTTTTAAGTAAAAAATGAAGCTATGCTGCGGTAAAAAAGAAGGAATTCTTACCATTTGAAACAGCATGGATGGAACTGGAGAGCATTATGCTAAGCAAAATAAACCAGTCAGAGAAAGACAAATATCACATGATCTCACTCATTGAGAAGCACCGATAAGACTGGCAAACCTCAGAGGGAAGGTAGGAGAGGGTGGGGATAAGGGGGAGAGATCAACCAAAGGACTTGTGAGCATGCATATAGGCCTAACCAATGGACACAGACACGGATGGGGTGGAGTAGAGGTTGAAGGCATGAGTGAAGGGATTGAGGGGGGCAACGGGAGAATAAGGACACATATGTCCTTATTGATTAAGGTTTAATCAATAAAGAAAAAAAATGAATCTCTCTCATTATTTGTTGAAATCTTCAAACTAGATATTTTCAATCTCCAAAAGAAAAACATTCCAAAAAAATCTGTGCTATCCAAGCCTGAAAAGCTATTTCTTCAATAATTATTACTTATAAATTGTTTTAATTAGCATATCTAAATAACACATCTCTATCATTTAAATAGTTATTTTCCTCCAATGCTGTGCTCCCATGTTACATTTTTCCTCCTATGGTATGTTTTTCAGACAGATGTTTGCAATGCTACACCCATGCAGAGTAAAAAGTTAAGATATTAGGCTTAGGAGAAGAGGCTACAGGAACTACAAATATTTCAGAATACAAAATAAGACAGCCAGTGAATAAATATAATCACCTTCAAACAATACAATGAGTAGGAGACAGACATGGGAGGCAAACAACTATTCTCTACAGATGCTAAAGCAGCAAGAAATGGGATTAAGCTGCAGGTGCAGGAGACAAGATTCAGTTTGGACAGAGGAAAGATCATATATCAATGTTCAACAATGGCGAGTGTTATTATAAAAGACATGGCTCCATTTTTCCCCCTTCAATTATTGTAAAACTGTTTGATTACTGTGTGAGATGCTGTTGGAGCTGTCTTGTATGAATTTAGCAACCCATATCTGGTGGACCTCCCAATCATTACTCAGGATATATCATACCAGCAAATTTCACATGGTTTTAGAAACATGTCATAGGCGCTGAATAAAATAGATCCAAGTGCAAAATTAAACAAGGGAGAAAAAAAAGACAGACAGGATGCCTAGAAGAACTTGGAAAAGGGATAGCTACTTTAACACTACCAGAGTCAGGAAATAGAGAAACACAGTTTGCTACTGCTTTCAGACCCTTACTGCTGCATCCAGTAGAAAGGTAAGCATGTGGCCGGCCATGGGAGAATCAGCCCAGTGAGATCAGGGCATTCCCACCCCACAGCCTCAGCACAGGGTGGACATACAAAATGTCCCATGGAGGGCCTACTCTGGCAACTCAAGATCTTGTCTTTGTCTGTGGTTAAACCTTTTTTTTTTATTGTTGACACCATTGCAGATGTCCCTTATTTTCTCCCCCTTTGCTCACTTCCACCCAGCCCCTACCAACCCCTGCCCCTGGCCTTCACCACATGGTTGTCTGTGTACATAACTATGCATAGATGTTCTTTGGCTAATCTTGGTCACATAATTTCATGACCTCACATTTGTAAATTGATGGCAATTTAAAATCAATATAAAGTTTGATTTACTGCTTATACAGCAAATGATTTTTTATGGAGAATGAGCTCTATCTCTTAAGAGGAAATGACATTCCTCTCAAGAGCAATGATATCCAGTCATCCTATAAGCAATAGCATTCAAGCAGCAGTTAACATATTGACTGCCTCGATCTGGTCTTAAAATATCATCCTCCAGGAAAAATTGCTGATTCCAGGCTGGGTCAGAAAAAGTACAAGTTGACAAGCTGAGCCCAGAACATCCTGTTATTCCAGAAAGTCTGGAAGTATTCAAAGAATGAGGCAGATATGTTCAAAGGACGTAATCTAGCTTCAAGATCTACCATAGGCTAATGTAAGACAATCTTAGCAGCAATAAAACAAGACAGACAAACAAACAAACAAACAAAAACTAATGATTGTATACAATTATACTCTGTTGAATAAAATTGGAATCCAAGACTCCTTGCTGATATAATTAAAATAAATGAATAAACAGATAAATGGGAAATCAGAGAAAACTCTTTCTCACAGCTAAATGCTAATCAGCAAATGTGAAAAAGATGAAACTACATAATAACCATTTGCCAATCATGGCGGTAATAGTTAATATAAGCAGGAATATCAATGAATGCCAGACCTGGTCAGGGAGGGTTTGGTATAATATAGCAGTATCTTCCCACAAAATGCTAATAAAACACAAAGAAATGTGGTCATTTTAAAAGGTGAGAAACCTAGCAGATACCATCTTGACCAGGAAATCAAGGTTAGCATCATTAGTGATTTGATGGGTGAACGCTGTAAGTCTCCTGATTTTCTGCACTAAAAGAACACAGATTTATTTCTATAATATCCTGTCTAGAATTCATGGCCTAGGTTTGGACTCTCTCTGCCCCTTCTGTCACATCTCTCTGTCTTCATCTTCTCCCACGTTACTCATATTGAGCTGGAGAAAGTTCTCTGCTCTTAAGGGCTCATGAGATTATATTGGGCCCCTGGGATAATCCAGGACCATCTCCTTATTTAAGGACCGAACCATTAATCAAATCAAAAATAGAACATATGCACATGGATTAGAGTGTAAGCATCTTTTGGGAGCTATTATTTTACTACTACATAAATTATATAAATGTATATTTGGTGCAGACTGTATTATTGGCCTCAATTCTTCATCTTTCCCCATGGTTATTATACCTTTTGTCATTGACTTTGGAATTCCTTCTGAAAAGGCAGAATATATCTCTGCATCCCTTGACCTTGGGCTCAGACAACATGAATTACTTTGTTTAATAGAGTCATAAATGATGCAAGACTACACCTTAATAAATTTTGAGTGTTTCCATTGTTCTCTTATTCCTCTTAAATCACCATGAGAAGAACATCCCTCTTTAGTTCCTGATTCAAGAAGATGAGGGACACATGCAAAAAAGCCACTGCAACTGAGCCCAGCCAAGATCAGCTGGTTGCCAGCTGACCCACAGACAAATAAGCAATAATAAGAGATAGTTGTTTTATGCCGCTGAATTGGAAGATGATTTGGAGGAATGGTAGCTAACACTATAGTGAGATAAATGCTAGCCAACACAGGGAAAAAGGAAAAGTTAAATAACCAGGACCATCTCCTTATTTAAGGACTGAACCATTAATCAAATCTAAAAATTGAACATATGCACATGGATTAGAGTGTAAGCATCTTTTGGGAGCTATTATTTTACTACTACATAAATTATATAAATATATATTTGGTGCAGACTGTATTAGACAAAAGAGAAGTCAGCAGCAACAAGATGCAGTTAACAGACATAGAGGGTAGAATGAAGGGTAGTATAATGTACAACTAATAGTAGGTACAGAAAAAAAGAATAAAAGGAGTTATGAAGAAGAATACCTACAGAGATAAGTAGATGAGGATTAGACATAATTTAGGAAAGACATGAATCTTCAGTATGTTGAGTTTATTTTATTTTTTTAAAATATATTTTATTGATTTTTTACAGAGAGGAAAAGAGAGGGATAGAGAGTTAGAAACTTCAATGAGAGAGAAATATCTATCAGCTGCCTCCTGCACACCCCCTCCTGGGGATGTGCCTGCAACCAAGGTACATGCCCTTGACCGGAATCGAACCTGGGACCTTTCAGTCTGCAGGCCGATGCTCTATCCACCGAAGCAAACCAGTTACGGCAGTATGTTGAGTTTTAAAAAAATAAAATTAAAGATAAATCTATACCTGAACATACAAAAAATCTGCAAATAACAAATAAAGAAAAAAGACTGTACACTTTAGGAATGAGAAGAGAAATTATTATAATGGAACAATTATTCTCACAACAGAGGTCTCATCAGCAACAAAAAACAATGGAGCAATATCTTCAAATGGTTGAGAAAATAAATTTAAACCTCTAATTTTATAATTGGATAAATTATCACTGCTGACCGAGCTCAATATAAAGATAATTTTAGACATACAAGGAAATACTAGGAAAATTAAGAAACCTATTAGAGAACACACTTCAGAAAGAGGAAAAGTGAAAATAAAGAGAATATGTAAGATATAAGAAGTAATAGTGAGCCAAATATTGATAAAAATTAAGTAATATATTTAAAATATAATTAAACATTAGCTATAACACTTTTTAATGCAAAAAAAAATAGATAAAACCATCCTTTACCCATTACCAAGCAACATCTTAAAAAAAAAGTTCAACATCACTAATTAGGAAAATGAAAATTAAAACACATTAACATACCATTTTATATGCCCCAGATGGAAAAGGTTTTAAGGATCTGATATTATAGTCATACAATAAGGAACTCATAAGCTGCTAGTGGTAGCGTCCACTGTTACAACCCTTTTGGAAACTGGCATTATCTAGAAAAATCAAAGATGCATGTGCCCTTCATCCCTGCAGTTCCATTTCTAAATTATTTGCTTTACCTTTCTTTTAGGCATCATAGAAAAATCTTTCAAATATGCTCAAGGAGAAAAATATACAAAAATGTCACTGCATCACTGTGTGCAATAGCAAAATATGGAAACAAACTAAATGGCCATTCCAAAGAGAATGGATAAATCAGCATTAGTGTACTCATACAATACAGTATTATACAGTGTGAAAGTCAATGAACTAAAATTACATTGATCAACATAAATAAATCTCAAAAAATATAAGTTTGGACAAACAACAAATTGCAAAATAATGCATAAAGTATGAAATCATTTATGTAAAGTTTAAAAACATCAAACAGTAGAATATATTTTAATAAATGCATATAGATGCAATGATATAATATATTGTGTATATATATAAAATAAACATCAAATATAGGCTAGTGATTAACTCAGGAGATGGGGTGACAAAGAATTGGTTTGCAAAAAAGAACATAAGGGGCTTCCAATGTTAAAAAAATAAGTTCAAGTAGTAAAAAATTCTTCTGGAGTAAATACGGAAAATAATTACAATTTGATAAAGCTGGGTGCTATATGCACAAATGCTATAGTATTTGCTTTAGCTTTATGGATTTCTCTAATATGCTGTAACAAAAATATCTGAACACTTTCTCAAAAGACCATTTGGCTTATTTTGGCAGAGAATGAGAGGCAGTCTGGGAGGGTATTTTAGTGCATTAGCCCTCCCTAGGGTGGATGCATTTACAGGGGACAACTGAAGGGAGCAAGGCTGGCTTTACAGTGATAAAACACTAATGGAAAGATAGCAGGCTTGCCAGCCCCTGATGGTTTATCAGGGAGGCTGTGTGGGGACAGGACTTCCTCCTACTCACAACTCTCTCCAGCAAGACTTCCGTTCTGCCCATAGGTAAGTCTAAACTAACCACATCAATTGTCAACTTCAATAACATTTAAAACCATTTCGAGGCTTAGAGAAACACTGCTGTCTTGAAAAGAGTACATGTTTAGGAGGCAGAATGACCTGGGTTCAAATACCGCTCCTAGAATTACTTAGCAGGCCCCTTACTCTCCTGAACTTTCAGAATTCTCATCCTTGAAATGAGATTTTCATGACTTCACTTGCAGGGTATAGACAGGAATTAATGAAATCACATCTATAAAATATACAGCACCTACTAGGTACTCAACATGTGAAGGTCTTAAACTGCCTGCAAGCAATATTGATATAAACAAAGACAAAATGCTTCAGAAACCAGATATATCATTTGTGGGATGGGGGAGAAATGTGTTTCCTAATGGAGGAAATACAAATCTTTACAACCTAAACTATCAAATTGCATATGTATTTCAATAAGTTACATGGCATTTCTCAGTATCAATTCCTTCATCTGGAAAATAGGAATAAAAACATGTAACTTGCAGGGTTCTTGAGAGACTTGGAGGCCCCGAATATTAACGTGTTAGGCACAAAAAGGCTCTCAGTCATGCAGTAAACAGTACCTGCTATTATTATTGCTGCTGTCAACGTTATTATTCTCTCAAAACTGAGAGAGAAGAACAAACTGAAGTTTGTGATCACAGAGTGAGGAATTAATTATGATTTTTGAAACCACTAAAACCCTTGTTCCATATAACATGTCTTTGCACAGCTTTCAGGAGAATTAGAACATTTCATCCTCAACAAAGCGTTGCATAACTAAAACCCCTGTACCTTTCTCAGAATGATTGGCAGACTTACTTCTTGGCAAAAGTGAATTAAAAGACACAATACGTGCTTAGGTCTTAAGTCTTCATTGCTTTCAACAAATACAGTATATTCATAACCAAAATAGAAAATTACGATTTTCAGTTGAGACACATCCTTAAAAAAGCATTAGGATTCATATTGTGTACTTAATTTACCATCTTTCTTTATATGATCCTTTCTTAAATTTTCCAATCTCAGGAACCATCCAAAACTACAGGTTATATTTTTGTTCTCAAAGTATAGTCTCCACAGGAACAGCACCTGGGCACTTGCTAGAAATGCAAATTCTAGGGCCTGGTCCCAGGCCTGCTGAGTAAAAACCTCCTGGGGTGGAGCCTGGCAGTGTCTCACAGCCTTCAGGTGAGTATGACACAGACTAGCGCTGAAAACACTGGCTTACATAACAGGAGAGCCTCGGCTTCCAAACCCGAGGAGAATGGCTTAGTGTTACGTGTAGTGCCCTGACCACAGGTGCCAGAGGCGTGCTGTGCAAGGAATTCATCAGGATTAGACCTGGATTAGACCTCTGAGCTCCCTCGCATCGTTGGTACTACAAATGATGGTCTCTGTACTCACAGGCTTCAAAGCACAGAGCAGGGCATTCCATATGATCACTTGCCTAGTCCAAAGTTCCATGACAGACAACCCATATGGCATGGGGAAAAACCTCAGATGAACACTGTTATCTTACCAAATGTTTTCCTGTAAGAATTGATGAATAAGGCTGAGTTGGGCTGCATGCTTTTACAAGTCCACATGGTTTGAATTTAACATATTCATTCAAACTAAATACAAGCCTCAAGTAGAGAAATAACCCTGCCAGTATCTCAAGTAATCAGAGACAAACATGAGATTCTCAAAAGACAAAGACCTGTTTCCATGCTCTTGGACATGGTTTTGAAGGGTGAAACTTACTAGTAAGTAGACAGGCTTGAATGGGCCCTGACAGTAAGATTCTATCAAGTTCAAGGATTCTGTGCCTCTATTGAGAATCAGTTGACAATCATATACATGTATCCCTTATTCAGACTTACTACAGGGAGACTTCTTAAAGAACTGTGATTAATTTCGCAGTATTAATTCCCTCATCAAATAGTTTACAATTTCAACTCTGAACCCAGACATATATTCATCTGTTTCTACACTGGCCACTAAAGTCTTCCTCTGAAAGGCATGGTGCCACTCCCAGGAATATCCATCCTCTTTGATCCAGGAGATAGAGAGCATCTCCTTTCCCTCCCCAATAAACATTCTCTCTCAACCTACAATCCCTACACAACAAAAAGAGGCTTCTGAGGACTCCAAAGATTGCCTTCCAGAGAGTTCTAGATGGTGCTAAAATTAAGCAACCCTCAGAGCATATTCATTTCCATCTTGGAAGGCCCACTCTTAGGTTCCACGGGCCGAACCTGACTTACTCATTCTGTGCATTTTCCTACTTCTCCGTGACTTTCATCAGCACAGAGGCGACTTGAGGAGCAGCGGTTTTCCCAATAGGGGGCAGGTTTCCTTACCAGAGGGCTTATTCCAAATCAAAGAGATTCTATTTATTTCCATCCCAAATAACATGTGTTCACAATCCATCTTCATTCCTATATTTATTTCAGCAGTAAAAGTCTTCCTCATGGGGGGTGGGGGGGTGGGAGGGACCATAAGAAGATTATATCAGATAGATGCCCTTTCAGATGTGTCTCCTATGGCCAGAGTTAAGCTTTACCTACACTCTGAATAGCCCATAAGGTTACATATAGATCCAGTAGGATGTATACAAATTGAAATGTTAACTTTTCACCATCATTTGTTGGAATTACTATTGGTATTTACTGCATATCAATAGAGTCCTAGGAAAGAGAGTTGCCAGGAAACTTTAACACTGTCCTAAAGTTACCATGGAATCTGTGTATCATGAAACTCACGCAGTGCTTCAGCATGTGATTTCCTTCCCCACATACCAAGCACTGGACATACTCTCATTGAACTCTACATCATAGGAGTAAAACAGTGATATCCGAGTAGGGCAATTTTCAATGTATAATTAGGATGATGCCTTTGTTGCTTACACTCTGTCTGAATTACTAAGTAAGGTTCAAATGGAATCATGAAGTGCTTTTTAATAAAACAAGGGCATCTATAAACGATTTTCGTGTTGATGACTTAGCATCAGCTTAATAACTAAAGAAAATCAGGCAGGCACTGGGGTGTTGCTCCTGCTTCTTGCAGGATAGGTATATTATATTATCGAATTACTGCTACAGAAAGTATTTTCATTTCTTTAATGAACAAAATGATCGCACTACCTAGTTATGGCTCCTTTCCCACATGACAATAAGCATAAAAGAGAATCCTAAGAGCACCTTTCGGACATTTGTCTCAGTGCCTGGAGTCTCCTTGGCCACCATGTTTAGATCCCTATCAGAAGAGGCAATGGCACGGGAAGCTCTTTCTCTGAAGCCAACATCACTGTGGATGGGTCTATGTATAGCAATGAAGGCCTCATTTTATTTGGAAAGTTTTCCACTTGTGAATTTTTCCCTGGTGATAAGCATCATCATTAATAAAAATTGAAATTTCCTAGTAGTTCTCAGGAATCCAGCCAGTATTCCCTGGGCCATGATGCAGGACAGTGACAAGAAGACATCTGACTACCTCCTACACTCACTAAAGTTCCCTCATTAAGCCAGCCACACCATGGCCAGTATTGAGGATGGTTCAAGTACTCCTTTTGTATGCACACATATCCTAAGATTGTACAATATCTCAAGAAATCAGTAGTAACATTCAACTTAAGCTCCCAAATGTTCAGTAATAACCTTTGATGATGCCCCTCTCTTCTTCAACATAAGCTATAAAACAGTATTTGAATTTTCAGTATAGTCATTTTCTTGAGAAGAATGGTAAATTCATGCTCACAGACAACCTAAATCTATTCTAAAAGAACCAAAGACACTTTTTGCCTCTGTGTACAAGCACAACACCTTCCCTAAACTAAAGTTCATAGTAGGTTAGCACACCATTCCATTATGTAATTGCTTGTAAGAGTGCCTTTCTGATTTTATTTCCTTCTAATGTGAAACCCCAGAAAACAAAAAAATAATTTGTAGTGAAACAATGATTTTTTTTTCTACCTGGCTCAATTATGCTTTTGTGATTAAAGCTTTGTATGGGGGAAAAGTGAACCTGTGTACGAAATCTTGTTAGACAGAATATTTAAAATCTGTATGCCTCTTTCTGCCACACTAAGAAATATGTTTCCCCAAATGCTGCAAACTTTAAAAGAAATTCCTCTTTCTCTATTTGTGGCTTCTAGTCCTTCCCTGGAGCAGAATTTGGTACCAATGCCAAGTCTTAAATTCTTGAACTACTTCTTCACTAAACATAATAATTCCCACTGTTACACCGTTGATTGAGCTCTTCATCTCTTCCAGAATCCTCCCTTCACAGTCACCCACCTATTCAAATCCCCCAATCCTTCTACCTCCTCCTGAGTGACTTGTCCAACTGCTCCAATGCTCAAAGGACTTTCCCTTTCCTACTGCTTCTTGAATCTATGAATAGAGTCAGCATCCTGTTTCCTCTCCCGGATCCATAACCTTTCCTTTTTTCCCTCTGCCCTGGATCATGTCTGATGTTGGAGTTGACAAGTATGCCTGTGTCCAAGTTCAAGTTATCTAGAAGCAAGTGCTGAAATGGCATTTGGGATAGAAGACATTTACCTGTGAAAGAAAAAGGGAGGAAGTAGAACTGGGCAGAGGGAGAAATCAAACTGGTATTCAGGCTTGACAAAGTCTTGGCCCACACATCTGGGAGCTTTGGAGGGAATACTGCTGTTAGAGCTGTGCTACCTGGAGCCTAGGTGACCAGTCCTTTGTATGTTCTCCTAGCTCAGTCACCAGATGTAGGCTGCCCCAGACTGGGCATGACCTCAGCCTCTCGGTAGCTGAGACAAATGGAAGGAGCTGACATTTGAAGGTGATCTGCTGGCCACATTTCCTACAGCTAGTTGTTCCCTGAAGGAAGGCTCATTTCCATGTCTGCCTAAGTCAGCGGTTCTCAACCTGTGGGTCGCAACTCTTTTGGGGGTCGAACAACCCTTTCACAGCGGTTGCCTAAGACCATCGGAAAACACATATATAATTATATATTGTTTTTGTGATTAATCACTATGCTTTAATTATGTTCAATTTGTAACAATGAAATTGTGGGTCACCACAACATGAGGAACTGTATTAAACGGTCTCGTCATTAGGAAGGTCGAGAACCACTGGCCTAAGTAGTCATCACCTATTTGGGCTCAGATTTAATCTTGGAACCTCTCCTGCAAAAGACCTTTCACCAGTTCCAAATTCCCTAAGTTTGGCAAACAGGAGGCATTTAGAGAGCAGGAGCAAAGAGAAGCCAGGGTATTCTTTCCCTGTCACTCTGTTTGAGTGGCCTCACCTCCCTGCTTCCAGCTCCTGCTGGAACTCCTGCCCTCTGTAGGTCCAGCATCTAATATGCAGGCCAGCCACAATTCCACCTCCCACCAAGTGGGCCCAGATCCGGGCTCTGGCAGTAACTCTCCCCCAACCTTGTTTCTCCAGACTGTGGGATGGTCGTAGCTTCTAACTGTCACCTCGTAGTTATCACATTGTCCATTTGTCAGCTACTGAGCTCTTTATCACCTGTGTTACCACCTCCCTGTGTTAAATCCTGATTGAAATATCAAGAATGATTTTTGTTTGCCTGAATGAACCCTAATACAACTCTGTCAGAAACAAAATCATACGTAGATACTCGACATTTAAAAAAGATTGGAGTGCCCTGCCTGGCCAGCATGGCTCAGTGGTTGAGCATCAACCTATGAACCAGGAAGTCTGGTTCAATTCCCAGTCAGGGCACATGCTTTGGTTGTGGGCTTGATCCCCAGTGTGGGACATGCAAGAGGAAGCTGATCAATAATTCTCTCTCATCATTGATGTTTCTATCTCTCTATCCCTCTCCCTTCTCCTCTAAAATCAATAAAAATATATTTTAAAAATTAATACATACATATATACATATATACATACATACATAAAAAGATCGGATTCATAGAGCTCTGGCCAATGCGGTTGAAAGCATTGTGCTCCCTGTCCCAGTCAGGACTCTGGCCTCTCAGAGGACAGTTTTCAATCCACAACAGATGGCCCTCAATTACCACTTTAAACATTGCCCCCACAGCTGGGAACAGTGCATGGCTGCTGAATCACGGAATCGTGCAAACTGGAGAAAATCCCGAGCTCTAGGACACAAGGATTACACAAGAACCCAACCATGTGCAATAGCACAGATAAGCAGCCCCCTCAGAACTGCCAGAGTGCCCTATTTGGGGCTCCTTCTCATCCACCCAGTACAGAGAAACAAAAATTAATACATACATATCTTTATCTGCACACCAGGTGATAAATTCCTGCACATGAATCATCTTCAGAGATCTACAATAATAGATGCATGCCTCCATATGGCACTGGGTTGCCACTGGTTTTTCATGTATCTGTCTCTTCCATTAGAGCATGTCAATAATTCTGTCTTATTTATCAAATTCTACCTGTAAGAAAGTGCATGGCATATAGCCAATTCTCATTAATTTTCTCTTGAATGTTACAAATGTTTTATTTAGTATGTTTTCTCCTTTTTTTAATTTTTGGTTTTCCTATGCATGTGGGATAGTTATGATGCAGGAGAAAAGGGCATTAGGACACTTATGAATATGATTCCATTATAAGGGATAAGCATGTTAATATAAGTATCATCAGAGAGAATTTTAGAAGAAGCAAGAATTTCTCTTGGGATATGTAGTAAGAAATGCGATGTTTAAATAGACTTGATAAAATTCTAACTTTTCCCCCAATAGGCACCAATAAGTGTAACAATGGGACATTACCTTACTTCAAAAGCATGATTACTCTTGACAATGGAAGTATAAACAGTGCTTTTAAATCTGTTAAGTTAAATGAAAGAAAAGAAAGCAATATCTTAGTGAGAAGCAAAGGAAAAAAGCAAAACAAAAGAAACCACTTGGTATGAGTGAACAGTTATTTTGCTCAACTTCAAAATCACAATAACAGTTTTTTTAAAAGGGAGACCATGCCAGTGAGTACCTGATTAGAGTTCATTATTCAGAACCATAAAAAGGATGTTTATGGAACAATTTACAGCACATGAAGGATTGTGCATGATGCTTTCACGTATATTTTCTTGTTCAATTCCTAAAATAAGTCTATGAAATATACTATCACCCCTTTCTTTCATGGAGAAAGAAACACAGACCTGTAAAGATTAAATCCCTTCCCCAAAGTCAAATAGTGAAGGGTGGGGTCAGGATTCAAAACTAAAGCAATCTGATGTCAAATATCCATATTTCTTCACCACTGCTGTTCTGTGATTCGGGTGAAATTATTGTTCCCTTTGTGAAAATATTTTATTATTTCCAGAAACATTTATTCCAAATGTCAATTTTAGGAACATAGCTCAGTTTTTAGTCTCTAATAATACTGAAGTAGAGAGTGAGGGTTTCATTTACGGTATTTTTCACTGAAATCACCTCAGAATAATTTTTCTAATTATTGCCTCCTTTCTAAGATAATATCTGTTAAATGCATGCCTATCTGGGAACTGATACTCCTCCACTTATTAAAATTAACCTATCTTTGACCCTGATAATGGGACCAGATTGATAGAGTTGAGATTAATGAGTCAATTATTTTTGGACAAGGTACAAGGCACACAAAGTGTTTCACACTGTTCATACCACGTAGTATTTTTTACTTCCTGTGCAGCTTTTGAGATCCATAAAAATAACCTGGTATGGGTATTCCTTTTCCCAACTTAACAATGATGGATATTGCTATTTTCCCAAAAACACAGCCATCATTTGGATTAAAAGGGAAGTGATAAAGCAAGGGTGCAAGCTATACTTTAAAAACAATTTTTTTAAAATCCTTCTTTTTGACAAATTCATGGTTCCTTAGCCAGCTTCCTCAGAGTATCCTTTTTAGAGTTCAATTAGTCTGCGAAAATGACTTAGGTCCCATATTGGTGAAGCAGGAGACACTGACAAATTAGCAACAGACTAACATAGGAAAACATTAGAAATCTCTAGAATCTTTGAGAAAAGTTTATCATGATAATAAGTATCAGAATCTATACCAATCTGCTTACCCAAACTGATCCTTTCACTTCTCTGTTTTCTTTGTAAGGAGTCAGGGTCCATACAGTTGCAAGAGTAAGAAAGGTTTCGTTGGCATGGTTCTTTTTTTAAAGAACATATTTTTTCCATTTATGTGGTTTTCCTACCACCCATCCACTGATAATTTCCAAATGTGTTCCTCCCACTCTGATGGCTAGCCTGAGATCCAGACTCGTATTTTCAACCCCAACTGTGTAACCTGTAGACATTCTTCTGTCCTCACTGAAAGTTCACCCAGAACAATCAAGCCAGGACTTGGCTTTTTGTGTGTCAAGAGCCTACTTGGATGACCATTTCTCCTGTCCCTATTTTTAGATATTGTCTCATTTAATGCATGATCATTAGCTTTGAAATTAAATTATATTAAATATATATATTTAAAATATTTTAAAGCAGACTATGGAATCAGAATGGCTTCAATTCCTGGCTCTGACACTTCCAATTGTATGACTTTGGCCAAGGCATCTAGCTCCTTAAAGCTCAGGTGTAGTTTCCAGTATGTAGACTTTAAGACAGTAATGATTCTTATCTCATAGGACCATTCAATAATGAAAGTGTGTGGCTCATAGCATGTGCTCAATAAATGCTACTTGCAGTGATAGCATAGGAAGCTCTTCTTGCTATGCTCCCTTTCCTTTGTAGCACCACCAACTATCCAATCAAACAAACCCAGAGCTCTAGAGTCATTCCGTATTTTCTCTCTCATTTCCCACAGCCCCAATATCATCCTGGCTATCACTTTACTTATGCATGCCACTTTACTCTATACTCTCCTATCATCTTTTGCCTGGGTTTCCAGCAGGCTCATGCCCATATATTCAATTCTCCACATGACACCCAGAACAAGTTCCCTGGAATACAAGTCAGATGCTACCCCTCCTGTGTTTAAAATCCTGGAATAGCCTTTGTCTTTAGGATAAAGTTCAAACTCTTTTACAAGCTATCCAAGGCCATTGGTGATCTGAACCCTGTTTACTTTGAATTTCTTGTCAATTTCTTGTCAATTCCTCAAAATTCCTGTGCCCTAACTATGTAAATTTACTTAGAGTCGCTGAAACTCACCATGTTTGCCTCAATAACTTGTGGTCTGTCTACCTGTCAAGTTGTTCTTCAACCCCCACATCAGTGGTAAATTTCCTCAAGGAGTCTGCCCTGATCTGTGAATGTCCAATAAAATTGGCAATTCCCTGTTCCATACTCTGTATGTATTCTTTTTTTTTTACAGTGTAAAATTTTTATATTTAGAATTAGGCAGCTGAACTCAGTTTAGATGATTCCAATTTTGTTGGCAACATCCAAAGCACTGCTTCACAGCCTGTTTGACCTGGTGCTTGTTGGCCTTGACATCCACAATGAACACTAGTGTATTGTTGTTTTCTATCTTCTTCATGGCTGACTCGGTAGTCAGGGGGAATTTGATGATGGCATAGTGGTCAAGCTTGTTTCTCCTGGGTGCACTCTTCTGAGGATATTTAGGCTGCCTCCGGAGTCTTAGTGTCTTTGGCAGTTGGAAAGTGGGTGACATGCGGATCTTTTTTTGTCTGTGGTTGTGGATGCCTTTCAACACTGCTTTCTTTGCCTTCAAAGCCTTTGCTTTAGCTTCGGCTTTGGGAGGGGCAAGGGCTTCCTTCTTAGCTTTCGGCGCCATCTTCATAAAAAAGGTTCCCGAGACCCGTTCTCCTGGGCTTCTGTATGTATTCTTATACATATATTTACAGTGCTGCCAATCTGCCTTATACTTATTTTTTATCTGCCTATTTCCTTTACTAGACTGGGTTTTCCTTAAATCTAAAGTCCATGTCTTTTCCTTTTAATATTCCCAGACCATAATATAATATCAGGTACATTGTTAGCACTCAATAAATGCTTATTAAACACATGACCTTATAATAAGATACATATATGACATATATACATATATATGAGGTGCCATTTTAAAGCCCATTGACTCGACTCAGGTACATGCGTCTGTCTAGACCTGTTTGCTTGCATTGATGGATATCATGAAATTAGCAAGACCAACATAAACAGGCTTATCAGGCTCCATAGAACCAGCAGAAAAAAAGAGAAATATAAAACATTTTAATACAATAATATTATCAATGTGTTAAAGAGAGGCATTGATCATTTCTTTGGAAGTCTTTTCCCTTTATACTCTACACTTTCAAAGTCAAGTATGTCCTAAGAAGAAGGGGGAAGGTTTTGCCTAGAGGAAGAATGTCAATGCTAAATATTGAGTCTCAAAGCTTATATTAATTAGTCCACAGTGAGACAATAATCTTGAAGGTCACAGTTTAGCAAAATAAATGTAAAGTCTGAGTTTCTCTATTACCATTATGCTCTTTTGATTGCCTCTTAAATTAGTTGTGTCTTTATTCTAAAAGGACCAGAACATTGTTGCATACTCATAGCAACAGAGATTGCAACACAGAGAGACAGTTTAAATAATCACAAGATGAAATGTAGAGAATGGGTAAGGATATCAAGGAAGACAGATGAACTTAATCATATCATTTATCCATTCACTCAAATAGATGCCAGATATCATTGTTGGAGAAACACACAATGCCATGTTCAAATGAAGCTTCCATACTTTCCAAGGGGCCAAAGAGCAAACAAGTGAAATAACCAATATTACTTCAGGTAATAAGAAGTACTATAAAATATTAAGCAACAATGGAAAGTGACAAGGTTGGTATTTTTAGTCAAAGAACAGAGTTCTGAATGAGATGAGGAAGAAAGCCTGCAGGTACCTGGGGGAAGAGAAAGGCATTCTGAATGATGGGCGGGAGTAAGCAATACACATATCTGGAGGAAGTGTATTGCAAGCAGCGGAGCAGAGGCCCTGAGGAGGAGAGTTGATGAGCAAGATAAGGGGCCAGTATAGTTAGAGCAAAGTGAATGAGGTGGAAGCAGAAGAGAAGTGGTAGAAAATAAATAAGGAGCAATAGTCAATGACCAGACCATGGTGGACCTTGAAGGCCATGGCAAAGACTTGAAATTTCTTCTCAGTAGAGCAGAAAGCCTTTGGAAGATAGGGGCAACAGGATTAGTTTTATATTTTTGATGGATTACTCTGATTAAGAGGCTATATACTGACCACCATCAGGCTAACAGTGGACACAAAGAGATATTTTAAAAAGATGAAGCCAGTCCAATCTAGGAAGAGCTGCTGGGATTTCTTTTGGAATATATGTGGGGTATATCTGGAAAGTATAGGACTTGCTAATGGACTGAATGTGAAAAGGATGAGAAAGATAAACTTCAAGATTAATCCCTCATTGTTGTTGTTTTTTTTGTTTTTTTTTGTCCTAGGCAACTGGTTAAATGATAATGCCAGATGGGTTGGAGAAGACAAGAGAGGAGCAAGGTAGAAAGGGGTATGTGTGTAGCAAGAATCAATAGCTATCATCTCAGGCAAAGTTGGTGTTAGATGACTTTACACTTCTAAGCAGACATCTAACTATATATAAAAGCCAAGTGACCTGAACAAGCGGAATGACCGGAACAACCAGTTGCTATGATTTGCACTGTGGCCTGCCAACTGGCCTGATTGGGCACAGGGCCAGCCAGTCAACCTCCTGCAGCCACTCCTCCCAGGTGGCCGTGCTCCCGATTGCTCTCCTCCAATTGGGGGCGGGGCAGGCTGGCCAACCTCCCATGTCCCTCCCCCGGTCTGGCTTGGTCCCGATTGGCCCCAATTAGCCGGGCCAGCTGGGCCCCACCCAATCACCAACCTCCCACGGTCCCTCCCCCTGGCCTGCAGGCCCCCATCACCCGATTAGCCCAAGCCCTGGGCTGGAACAGGGAACCAGGGATGGGTGGCGGCAGATGTGGCCCTTTTCACAGGGGGCAGAGGGCCGGCTCCCCCCTCGGGGCCAGTGGCCAACCTCCCGCGGTCCTTCCCCTGTTCCTTCCCTGGCCAGCAGGCCCTGTCCCTCCCTGCCAGCCAACAGGCCCTGGTGGCAGCTCCATGGCAAGGGAAGGAGAAGGGGGGAGGGGCAGGAAACTGTGCAGTGGCAGGGCGCCAAGGGTGGCATTGGCGTCCGGTGTCTGTTCCTTCCGTGCCCAACCCGGTGACCATTGCTTCCTCTCCCAACCCCACCGGGACCTTCGGGCCCGATTGGCCGGCCCCAATTGGCCCTGATTGTCGGCCTGGCCTAGAAACCCCACCCATGTACAACATTTATGCGTTGGGCCTCAAGCATACAATAAATCTTTTGCTAGGGCTGAAAATAAAAAGAAAATAGACATATTCACCGTATAGATGGCATAAAGCCATGGGCTTAGATTAAATCACCTACATTGTGAGAGCATTTGGATAAAAGGAGTAGTCCAAGAACTGAGTCATGGAGCACCAACATTCAGAAGCCAACAAAGGATGGGATCTAGAAAAAATGATGGCGAAAGCACAACCTTGGAGGATTTTAGGTGGCAAGGTGGTTTTACCAATTGTTATACTGTATAAAGTGTTAATGCACAAAACTAATGAATTTCCTTCCTGCAAACCACAGAACTGAACAATATGACATTTAAAATATTGTGTGTGTGTGGATGTGCACACACACACACACCTCTTCACAATAAAGATGGAAAAAAGCTTTTAAATTCTATCATCTCAATCAGGCAAAGGTTGGATATGTACCAACTCAAAAATAAAAAAATAAAAAAGATGAAATTGATATCTTTATCCAACTTGTAGCTGAAGCTCAGCATCAGTGGAATTTTTGTTTGTGATTACACCCATAGGATGTTTGTGCAGCAGCTCACATACGCATGTTTGAATAAATATGGTTTGAATAATGTAATAACATTTCCAAAATGGCCTACACTGTTTTGCCTAGCAGTTCCTTTATCTGCGAAATTAACTTCAAATTCTTTAATTTCATATTTGGAAACAGACACCAGCTGAATGCTCTCCCCACACGCAGTGATCTCCTTTTTAATAATGCAGGCTGATGTTCTCTGAAACAAAGATTAAAGAGTACAGTCAGAAACTTCCTAAATAACTTTGATGAGATTAGTTTAATTTCTTCCCCCAAAGCAAAGATAAACAGACATTAATTCTCAGTCATTTTATGTCCTTATGCATCTCAAACTTCTGTGTTCTTTTATCAGGAGCAAGGGCAGAGACAGTCCTTTATCTAACATCTCAAATGCGTCCCAGGCTCTCTTTTATAGCATGGAACATTCAGAAAGTATAGCATGTTCTTCAGAAATATAAAAAAAAATGCACCTGTCTTTTATTTCACCATTGTTGGTGGGGAAACAAAAAGTCTGAGATAATACTTTAGAAATTCTCCATGCCTAAGCATAAAAATGTCAAAAGAACTTACTGATAAGGGGGTGACCTCCCCAAGAAGACCCAGGATGCCATTCAGAAGGTTGTCCACAGAGTGAAGAGGGGAAAGGGCACACAAGTCTTCCTGCCAAAGGGCCTCATCCACTCCTAACATCAATGGAGGGACAGGTGTGACAGCCAGGGCCTTCTCAGGGTGACAAAACTTAATGCATTCTCGTCCTACATCATGGTAATTTACATCATCAATATTCCTCACTAAAACGTTTCTCGACACTCAATCACATCTCCTGAGAAGTGAGCTAGCGTTAATAATCCTATTTCAGTAACTAAAGAAAAGATGGTTTAGCAGTCCCTGGAGAATTATACCCCAACTCAACTAAAGAGCTCAAAATATTACCCTGGTTCCTCTCTTTCCATGAATGATGCTGACACATCAGGACAGCATCTCCTCTCACATGTAAACAGACATTTTTGTTTCATTTTGTTTTGTTTCCTAACTTTTAAAGCACCTTATTTGGAATACTGGTTTTTGTATGGAGACCCAGGTGGGATCAGAGTGCGGGGAGTAGTTTCCTGTGGGCTCAGGGTGGATCTGAGGTCTCGGCTTTTGCTCTACTGCTCAGAGGCATCTGGCTACCCTCAAGTCACTTAATCTATAAAATACAGACAGTAGCAACTTCTTACTGATTTTATGAGGATAAAATGAGACAGTGGGTATATTTGAATATTTATTTACTAGTATATCCAACCTTGTTTCATTAATGATTTAAAACATTTTATTGCTTTATAAAATACAGAAGGTAACATAAATGTGTCCGAAGCCACCAATTTGGTCTTCTTTTAATAAACCATGGAGTTCAAACAATTCAACAACCCATAGAATATATTTGTATCTACACTCATAGAAATAAACTTATAATCCCCAATCCTAAATATCTCCAGCATAAAACGCTGAGAACTCCACAATATTTCATACAGTCAACCTCCATGCATTCCCTCAGGAAATAATGCTAATGACAAAACAAGAAGGCAAAGACAAGCATTGTTCCACTCACTTTTGCCTAGATGTGTGGCTTTATTAAGGCATGATATCTACCACGTGGAGGATTTCACTACCAATTTTAATCTGGAATGATGTCTGTGAAAAAACACACAAAAACACACACAACATTTATAAAGCAACTCTGAACTTGGAAAGGAGCAGGAAAGATCCAGGCCACTGAGCTATCTTGCATGTTAAAGCAAAGAGTCTGTGTAACAACAGCCAAGGCTGAAATTCAAACCATCACCAACAACAGGATGGATGCAGAAGAGAGCAGGGTCTTCAGTGACGTCTAAAGTGCTAGACATCGACTCTTTATCACTTGGATTATGAGATGTTTCAGCAGGCTGGGACAGAGACTTTTATGAACCAACAAGAAAATACTTCAATATTTTGACAAGCAGAATGGCCATACTGCTGTGTACCAGCTACATATTAGCTATGGGACAACTCCGTAAGAACAAAGTCTGGCTATGCCAGTGAGTTCCAAACTTCCAGGATAAATGTCACAATACCTGTAGGGATTTGGAGGGTATGCCACACCTTTTAGACAAAGAGTAAAAACATGGTAAAATTTTATTATTGTAATGTTAGTGAATTTTATACTTTTTATGAATCAAACTAGAGGCTCGATGCATGAAATTTGTGCAAGAGTCGGCCTTCCTTCCCCCTGGGACCTTGGGTTCCCTCTGGCCGCTGGCAGGCACCCAGGACCCAGGCTTCCCTTGCAGCCCTGGCTTCATCCGGAAGGACATCTGATCCAATTAGCATATTATGCTTTTATTATTATAGATGACTTTCCATGTCTCAAGAAACTTTCCTCCCATCTGATCTCAAACTCTTTTCCTTCCTGCCCTCATCAAAGACTGAGCAAGTGGACCTGTTACACATGAGAAAAGATAAGTGCTTCGAAATGGTCTAAATTATTCTACTTCACCTTTTTCACCATGCTTGAGTGAAAAACACTTCCTTCTATGAGCCAGACTCTAAATGAGCAATCTGACTTGGGTACACAAAAGCAATTTGACTTGCATACACAAAAGCAAAATTATGACACGGGATGTAACAATAGTCACTGCGAATACTTTTTTGTTATGAGACCCACAGTTGATGCTTCATGAGTATCCAGCCAAGAGTACCTCTAATTATTGTCTTATAACTAAAATGAAAAAAGATGGGTCATTAAGAGATTATTAAAAAGTGATGGTTTTATCTGGAAAATCCACCAATTCTTAACTAGCTACCAACATTCCCAGATACAAAGCGAAGACAAAAGTTATATCTGGAGGTTGGACAGTGGGCACACTTGAAGAGACAGCGTGGTGGAGAAAGAGTGCATCCCAAGTCTACTACTTGCTGGGCAACCTTGGGCAAGTTACTTAACTTCCTGAGCTACTGTCTCTCAACTATAAAGTGGGGAGACTGCGTCCATAAGGATTTAGCTAGCATAGCACCTGCGATATGCTAGAATCTAAACAGAATACTGGTTTTCGTCCTACCACTTGCAGCAGCTAGATGCAAGATAAATGATAGCTATATTTTTAAAATGGTATATGAAAGATTGGAGACTGGGACAGCACTGGGGACAGTGCCATCCCACCCACTGTGGCCAAATTAGTAACACACACACACACACACACACACACATTCTAACTAATAATAGACAACCATGGTAATTAACCATACCTCTGTTACTCTTCCCATTGGCTAATCAGGGTGATATGCAAATTAACTGCCAACCAAGATGGCGGCTGGCAGCCAGGCAGCTGAAGCGAAGAGAGACTGGGAGCTTCAGTTACAGGTTTGGCCCACCTGAAAGCAGCCCTCAGCTCCTCATCCAGGCTGGCCAGGCACCCCAGTGGGGACCCCCACCCTAAAGGGGGTGTGGGCAGCCTGAAAACGGCCATCAGCCCCTCACCTAGGCTGGCCAGGCACCCAAGCGGGCCCCCCACCCTGATCTGGGACATCATTCAGGGCAAACCAGCTGGCCCCCTCCCATGCACCAGGCCTCTATCCTATATAGTAAAAGGGTAATATGCAAACTGACTCTAACAGCAGAAAGACTGGGAATGACTGGTCACTATGACACACACTGACCACCAGGGGACAGACGCTCAATGCAGGAGGGAGCTCTGCTCAGCCACAAGCCAGGCTGATGGCTGCCTCTTCAGCAGCACTAAGGATGTCCGTTTGCAGCTTAGGTCTGCTTCCTGCTAGCAAATGGACATCCCCAGAGGGTTGCCAGTCTGCCAGAGGGATGTCTGATTGCCAGCTTAGGCCCAATCCCTTGGGGAGCAGGCCCAAGTCAGCAAGTGGTCATCCCCCGAGGGGTCCCAGACTGCGAGAGGGCACAGGCCGGGCTGAGGGACACTATCCCACCCCACCCCGAGTGCACAAATTTTTGTGTACTGGGCCTCTAGTAAAATTATAAGCATGGTTCCATCCTCACAAGCTCTTAAATCCAGTTGAGGAAGTAGAGCAAAAACAATAAGCTAGTACATTTGCTCAGTGCTAAATGAGTGGAGCAGACAATTATTTCAGGAGTTACTGAAAGAAAGAGATCCAAAGTGCCTTGGGGATCATGGAGAAGACCCAAAAGGAAGGCTGTTCCAGACTTTATGGAAGGAAAAGCCTTTATTCAAGAGAGCGAGGGCAGAAGAGGGGGATGGCATACCAGGGACACCTGCCAATCTAAGGAGTGATATTTGGTAGAGCCTCAAGATCTCCTAAAGCCTCTGAGACATTTGACTCTAACTGCCGAACCTTTGGTTATTTTTTATTATTTTAATGTTACCCTGGGGCACGTCCACCAACAGCTGATGTTCAGGGATTACTGATCAGGTCTGTGCTACAAGGAAAAATAGCATAAGAGATATGTCTTCACCATAGAGAGATGCTTTTAACACATATTTTGAGGAACTCCTCTTTGCATGGAACGTCAAGCATGCAGTGTCCACTCACAGGCTAGCTGTTCTACCAAAGACACGGAGATGCACAGAGGGGTGCCCAAAGGAGCTGACAGGGTTGAAGCTCAAGCTCCGTTATTTCATGGCTAGAGGCCTCTGCCTGACTCTTTCACACTTCAGTTTCATCCTTCATAAAGAGAATATAAACATCTGCCTACCTATAGGATTGTGTGCTGTAAGGGCAAATGTAAAGGTGAATGAAAATAAAAAAAAATATTAGTTACTAAATATGTCTCTTTTTCATCTTTAGTTAAGATCCTGATTTATTCTTAAAAGATATTATTAGAAAATAGCATTTTGAGTTGCCTCTGATAAGAAACGTATTTTTAAAACTCCTTTGGCAAAAGAGGACACGCCTAAAAAGAACTATTTTGCAGGCCTAGAAGTTGCAGCACCATCCAAATAAGGCAAATGAGGCAATACAGGGCACAGTTCCAAAGACTGAAAGGAGAAATGCTGACTAGTTTTATTGACAGCAATTACCAGTTGATGATTGTTTTATGTATTTATAATTGAGCCACATATGTCATTTTCTGCTAAGTAATGTGACTCCTTTCTTTTCTAAAAACAATCTAAAAATGAATCAATGGGTATTTATGCATCACTTACCATAAGATGTAACTTCTAATTTCAAGAGAGTACAATCAAAGGGGAATAAAAATTAGCAAACATTAAACAAGGAGCAATTCTGGACAAAGACTAAGTAAGTGACAAATTGTATATTGAGCTAAATTCAATGACAATAATACAGCCAATGAAGCATATTTGAGGGGGGGAAAGCCATTGTCCATTTGAAATACCTAAGTGAAGGTGTTTAGGAAGGAAATGAGGATTTAGGAACTGGGAGAACATGAGGAACCAAAGGACTGGAAGGGTAAAGAGAAGAAAACATTCGCATTCACAGTAAAATTTGACATTGATGAAAGAAAACATTAAGGTATGTTATTGAAACTCTATTTCCAAAAACTTTAAGGTTAGTGACATTCAAAACACATCCTCACATGCTCTGTGGGAGCTGAATAATAGAGGAAGAAGCAAAGAACCCCCAAGAGGAAACAGAAGTGAAATCTGAGACTTGGATAAACATAAGCAGAAAATCACTAACTTATTTGTTTGATTAAGTTTCCCATTTCATCCCTTTTCAATGGAGAGATATGTTCATTACAACATGCAGCTAATTTTCTTTCCTTTAACTTAATGTACTAAAACAGTTTTACATACAAAATTTCATTTGTCAAATGCCAAACATCTGCACCCTTGATCATAGCCCTTCTATTAAGACTCTGGATTTTCAGGTACCATATGTCACAGTATTTCTTTCAGTGCAATCTTTGTCTATGCACATCCAGGTGTGTGTGTGTGTGTGTGTGTGTGTGTACACACATGCGCACGTGTGAGCCCTCACACATGAATGCACAAAAAAGAAAATGGCATCTGGTGCTTAGAAAAGGAAAAGGCAAAAAGGACCAGGAGGAAAGGCAATGAGATTTGTGTGAACATAAACTAAGCCACACACAAGAAACTCACAGTTACAGACTGTGATACCCTGTGGAGTCGCAATGTATGGCTTGTATAATAAATGTATAAAACAGAGAAAAGGAGGTAAGAGTAAAGGAGATTTTAAAGGGATGTTTTACTGTATAATTATTCTATAAATAAACATTTAAGTAGCAAGGCATAAGGGAATTAGGTATGATGTATATGCTTCAAACAAAAATAAACTCTAGATAATGGTTTTCACCAAATATATAAGCCATCCCTCCCTCACTTGACTTAGTCCACACACCCAGATGTTCCCCCAGGATCTCCCTGGCTTTCCCCATCCCTATTAATTTCGATTCCCAGCATGTGTGCCTCATCCTATTAATGAGAGCTTATTTTTTTCTCTAAATTTAAATGAAACAACCTCACAAAGAACAATGAGCCTGGAGTCAGGGGACCCAAGTGATGGCCACAGCTTTTCTTCTAATTAAGCAACCTAGTCCCACTTACTGTGCACCTGCCTCATGGAAGGCAAGAGCCTCTCCTCCCCAGGTGTCACACTCTGATCTGAAGTGTGAAGAGCTCAAGGCTGCTCTCTCTCAGGCTCCATAAAGCTCCCACAGAGAAGGGGGTGCAAGTCAATGGTGCTACTTCCACTCCTCACCTATCCCCACAAACTCCATATCGAAAGAGACTGAAGGAGAAAGCCAAAAAAAGCGTCAGCATGTGTAAAAGATTACGGCTGAACTTCACATACGTATGAACAAAGGTAAACCAATCCCCAAGTCTTGGTTCAAAACCTGCTTTGTGCTCAGAATTACTCTGGGCATGTGGAGACTTTTTAAAGCTTAAGATATGGCCCTAACCAGTTTGGCTCAGGGGATAGAGCGTCGGCCTGCAGACTGAAGGGTCCCAGGTTCGATTCCAGTCAAGGGCATGTACCTTGGTTGTGGGCACATCCCCAGTAGGAGGTGTGCAGGAGGCAGCTGATCAATGTTTCTCTCTCATTGATGTTTCTACCTTTCTATCCCTCTCCCTTCCTCTCTGTAAAAAAATCAATAAAATATATGAGAAAAAAATAAAATAAATAAAGCTTAAGATATGCTTCTTGTTCTCATAGAACTTACCATCTGTCCTTATATGACTTACTATCTAGTTAGAAGAACACCCCAATATACATGAAAAAAGAGAACAAGGAAAGACACACTTAAGTGATGAACACTAGGGTAACCTAGAAACTGGAAAACTTTATGGCATGAATAGCTAATGAACACTTCATAGAAGAAGTAAGATTCCACTCATTCAACAAATATTTACTGAGAGCACAATATGTGTCAGGTGCAGAAATAGGCATAGTTCCTCCTCTCATGGAGCTTAATAGTTATTAATAGGAGGGGTCATGCTGCTATCTACACTAATAAAAGACAAAGATGCTAATTGACCGTACCTTTGCTATGCCCAAGCCATGCCCACCAGCCAATCAGAGTGACTGTATGCAAATTAACCCAACCAAGATGGCGGCCGGCAGCCATGGAGCTGGAGCAAGCAGGAGGCTTGGTTGCCCTGGCGATGGAGGAAGCCAAGCTTCCCGCCTGCCCTGACGGGCTGTGGCCACCCCAAAAAGCAACAAAGTTCCAATCAGAGAAGCTAAATAAATCCCAGATACCTGCTTCCAGCCAGCCTCCACTGGGAGCTTGGGTGGCTGGTGGCTGTGGCCACCCTGCAAACAGCCATCAGCCCCTCACCCAGGCTGGCCAGGACCCCAGTGGGGACCCCCACACTGAAGGGGGTGTGGCCAGTCTGAAAACAGCCCTTGGCCCCTCACCCAGGCGCTCCCACAGGGGGAGCTCTGCTCAGCCACAAGCCAGGCTGGCAGCTGCCAGTACAGCAGTGGTGGTGGGAGCCTCTCCTGCATCTTCAGCAGTGCTAAGGATGTCCGACTGCAGCTTAGGCCTGCTCTCCACTGGCAAGTGGACATCCCCTGAGGGCTCCTGGGCTGCCAGTGGGATGTCTGACTGCCAGGTTAGGCCCAATCCCCCAGGGAGCAGGTCTAAGCCAGCAGGTGGTCATTCCCAGAGGAGTCCCAGGCTGTGAGAGGTCACAGGCCGGGCTGAGGGGCCCTCCTGAGTGCACAGATTTTTGTGCACTGGGCCTCTAATGTCAGACATAAAAGGGGGAGGGAATCTAGTAAGGAAATTCAAAGGGAACTTTCCAGAAGTGACACTCATGCTAAAATCTAGACAAAAAGGCATAAACCAAGTTGAAGAGAATAGGCAAAGAATATAGCAAGCAGGGGTATAGCATGTGCAAAGGCCCTGTGGCAAATAGGTGCTTGGCAGGTCCTAGGAACTGAAAAAAAGCCATGTGGTTAGCTCTAATTGGTTTGGCTCAGTGGATAGAACCTCTCGGCCTGAGGACTGAAGGGTTCCAGGTTTGATTCCGGTCAAGGGCATGTACCTTGGTTGCAGGCACATCCCCAGTAGGGAGTGTGCAGGAGGCAGCTGATCGATGTTTCTCTCTCATTGATGTTTC
>NW_006297287.1:863982-865274 GCF_000327345.1 Myotis davidii | reverse complement strand
ATATGTGGCTTGTGTGCAAAGAGCAAGGAGTGCATGATGATGTGTCAGAGGAAGTCAAGACCAGGCATGCTGGGCCCTGTAGGCCATGTCAGCAGTTTCACTTTGAAATAACATCTTCAGAAGCATTTCTGGTGATATATTTTTTTTTTAAATGCATGTGGCTTGTGTGCAAAGAGCAAGGAGTGCATGATGATGTGTCAGAGGAAGTCAAGACCAGGCATGCTGGGCCCTGTAGGCCATGTCAGCAGTTTCACTTTGAAATAACATCTTCAGAAGCACATTTCTGGTGACTATGTGGGGAAAGGAATAGAGCAAGACAAGAACGGATATGGATAGATATTGTAAACATCAACTTCAACAGACCAGATGAGAAGACATAACATGCTGACTAGGGTGGTAGCGGTGGAGATGGAAGAGGTAAGGATGACCAAATTTGCTGATGGATAAGATATTAAGACAAGGAAGTGACCAAGAATAACTCTAGGTTTCTGATTTGCATAAATGAATGACTGATTGTGCCATTAACAGAGAAGGGAACACATGAAGGGCTGTTTTGAGGACAAGATGGTAAGTGCAAAATGCTCTTGAGTGTTAAGTAAGATGAGGACTTTGAGCTTAAAAACAAGAAGATTACCAGAGACCTTAGCAATCTGAGGTGGAGTGAGAGGTCAGGTGACAGATGATTATACACTTAGAGAAGAGCTGAAGATCAAGAAGTAAAGACAATAAAGTAAAAGTATATGTCCACCCTCACTCACCTGTTAGCATCTTCATAGTTCCTATGTTATGTCCATCAGTACAACACATAAGAACAAATATACACTCAAAACACACACAACTCACATCACTTACTAGAAATTGGTGCAACCTTCCCTAAATAGTTAAAAAGATTGAAAAATGGCTAAATTCAATTTCTGTAACCTGAAATAAAACAGCATATAAAATGACTTATTTTATTCACTTGTGCTCTATCACTAACTCCCCATTTCCCCCCTCCTCTTTTTTTAAATTAAATCTTTACTGTTCAGATTATTACAGTTGTCCCTGTTTTTCCCCCCATAGCTCCCCTCCACCCGTTTCCCACCCTACCCTCTGTCCTCATACATAGGTGCACGATTTTTGTTCAATCTCTTCCCGCATCCTCCACACCCCTTTCCCCATCAAGAATAGTCAGTCCACTCCCTTTCTATGCCCCTGATTCTATTATAATCACCAGTTTATTCTGTTCATCAGATTATTATTCACTTGATTTTTAGATTCACTTGTTGACAGATGTGTATTTGTTCATAATT
>NW_006297287.1:844252-862832 GCF_000327345.1 Myotis davidii | reverse complement strand
CCTCACTGGCTCCTGGATCTCTAAGGAGGTGCTAATTTAGCCTCTACCTGAGGCTACCCAGCAGGAGCCAGCTGTGAAGCAATGTAAGTTGCCCTGGGGCCTTGGGCCAGCTGCAATTTGTTAGGTAATTATCAGATTGCAAAGGGCCAGACCTTTCATATGCAAAAGCCTCCACACATAGCTTGGGTGGGGCAGGGTCCCAGGGGATCAACAGGGTGGAGCAAGTAGTTATGGCTGCTCTCAGACGAGATCGGGCATGTTCAGGGTGGTATGGCCATAGACAATGGCTGCTCTCAGTCCTGCCCTCAGAGGCCCTGCTTCTCAGTGTCCCAGCAATTGCTGCAAGCACCTCCAAGAGAAAGCTACCCTTGAGTTTTGACTGATGCCAGACAGTCCAGTTTCTCCTATATGAGTCTGGGTTCCCAGAGACTCACCCGGAACTGGAGCTCAGAGCCTGAGACTACTTCCCAATTGAAAACGACAACCATGACCTCAGGCGCCAGCCCTCTCCACATGCACCTCTGTACCTCTGTATTTTACACCCGCACCGCACCTCCTCTGAATCTCGGTATGCTTTTCTCTTTCCTTCTAGTTGTAGAATTTCCACTCAGCCAGACTTCCTGTGGTTCTGGATGATGTCTGTTCCGTCTTTTAGTTGTATTTTTGAAGTTGTTTTGGGAGGCAGCAATTTACGGTGTTTTCCCCAGCCCCCATCTTGGTTTCTCCCCCCCCCCCCTCCTCTTATTCCTTTCTCTGTTACGGTCTGTAAATATCTTATTTCTATTGGCAACTAATACATCTTTGGAAGTATCAACTCAAGAAATGTACCTGTATCTTCTACTAATGGGAAGTCATTCATGACACACTTTTTTTTTTAATCCTCAGCTGAGGATATTTTTTTTAATTAATTTTTAGAGAGAGTGGAAGGGAAGGAAGGAGCGGGAGAGAAAGAGAGAAACATTGATGTGACACATAAATCAGTTGCCTCCTGCAAGACCCCTGGCCCAGAGCCAGGGATCGAACCTGCAACTTGGGTATGTGCCCTGGACCAGGAATCGAACCTGAGACCCTTTGGTGCTTGATCCAATGCTCTATCTATTGAGCAACACCAGCCAGGGCATGAAACACTCTTCACACACCTTCTGTCTTGGTTTTCACTCCAGCACCTGAGGCTGTGCAGCCCTTTTTGGCACTCATCACCCTCATCGCCCACCTGTCTGCATCCACTAAACTGCACACACACCAGCAACAGAGGCTGGCCCTCTGAGGAAGGTTCTTCCTCCCATAAAACTTCACTTACATCCCTTAGCGTACAGATTAATTGTTGAGAATCGCCTGGCCCAGAGAACTACACTTTAATTTTTCTTTCCTTGCTGCTTAAGGTCACATAATTCTTGTTCGGTTTGTCCCAAACACTTTAGAAATATTACCAATCTTTCTTTTCAGGATGTTAACCGACATAAGTCTGGACACCAGAATCCTATATAATAAAAGGCTAATATGCAAATTGTCCCCGCTATGTTCCACTGACTGGGAGTTAGACATGCACTGGCCACCAGGAGGTGGTGTGGAACATGGAGGGCGTCAGCAATACAGCGCTGTCAGCAGGCGGCAGTGGACATGCTGCTGGCCCCAATGGGCTCCAATGAGAGTGGGACCATGGTGGGATGGTGGAACAGGTGAGTGGGTGGTGCCAGGCCAAGGCAGGTGCAAGCAGGGGCCCAATTGTCCCACTGGTCACCCCACAGATTGGCCCTGATCAACAGCCAGGCCTAGGGACCCTACCTGTGAAGGATTTTGTGCACCGGGGCTCTAGTACCATAAATAAGAGTTTTCTAAATATCTTGAATATTGTGATACTCTTTATTATGATATGTATTCCAACTTGATGAGAGACACAGTCGCTCCTCCTGAAAAAATTGGGTCAAAAATACTGGAGAAATCTGGAGCTGACCTAACATTGCCAGAGGGATTCCTGACTTCTCATCTATGGCTACGACAAGGTCAAATCTGCTTGTTAATCACAGAAAGTATATTAACTACACTACTATTTAGCATGTTCTTGTTCTGCTTTTCTAAATTCCAGGTTTCTGTTTATCAGCACAAACCTTTTGATAAGAAAAGTCAAAAACTCTGTCCTCAAAGAGATGAGGATATAAATATATAAACTAACCAATGGCTCAATAAGTCTACCCAGATGTAGGGACTGTGCTCCAGGCTCTTACCAAATACTTCATTCTTTCCCCTTCATTGGTCTTGGAGCAATGGAGGCATCATACAGTTCAGAGAAGATACGGAGTGCAATGTGATTTGAGGACTACCGGGATACCGGGAAAGTCTTTTTTTTTAAATTGATTTGAGAGAGAGAGAGAGGAAAGGAGAAAGAGAAGAGAGAATGAGAGAGAGAAAGAGAGAGAGAGAGAGAGAGAGAGAGAGATTTGGTTGTTCTACTTATTTGTGCATTCTTTGGTTGATTCTTGTATGTGCCCTGACCAGGAATTGAACTTAAAACCTTGTTGCATTAGAATGATGCTTTAACTAATTGAGCAATCCAGCCAGAGTGGAACATCTTATTGCTAAAAAAAATTCTTCTTCCATTTATTGGTTGCATCTGAGGTTCCATCATGCTCTCTTTGAAAGATTTTATCACTATTACAATGCAAACTAACACATTTTGCCAGGCATCGTGAGTGAAGAGTTTAACAGCAGACTTTGCTAGGTCAAAAGGCTCTCACCTCCCAGAGGAAGCAAGATGGGACCGTCTGTCATAGAAAGGAAGAGAGGAAGCAAGAGGCTGAAAGTGAACAATCTGAGCCTCACCCAGTCAGACCAGCCCTCCTGAAGTTCCTTGGTAATCAAACCTCGCTTTAGCAGCAATCCACAGATTGCAATCCACAGATCTGCCAGCGCTGTGTCACTGACACCCTCCATGTTCCACGCCGCCTCCTGAACAGCCATGGGCTCAGCACTGAGCATGATCCTCTGGGGAAGAGAGGGTGGGTCGGATTCACCTTTAGTTTGCTTGGGAGCTGCAGTATATGTGGGAGCTATAATGAACAAACGAAGCAATTTTAAATCACAGATGACCACACCAAATTTTCTCAATGGTAATCCTAGGGAGCTGGCTTCTTAACCTAAGGACATTTAGTAAATAGAGCCTCCTTCTTTCATATCTGCCCTTTCCTGAAACCTATTACATTGGAGCTCATTCAAATGATTATGAACTATGCTGCATTTCAGAAAGTCCACCTCAGAGTGTTTAAATTCATAACTAAAAGGATGACACTGACACTTATTTATAAGAAGTCCTTTTGCAACCTGTGTCCTGACACTGGAGAACCTGAGGGAGGCAGAAGAATGCCCCCAGCCCCCAAGGTATCCCCATCCTAAGCCTCGGAGTCTGTGAATGTTTAGTTAACTTACACAGCACAAAGGGCACTGCAGCTGTCAGGATGGTGAGATGGAGATTATTCTGGATTATCAAGGTGGAACCATGCTAATCAAGAGTCCTTAACCGCAGACACTTTGCTGGATGGGTTCAAGAGGTGAGAGGGAAGAAGGGAGAGAGACCGGAAACATTACGGGTGCTGGACTTGAAGATAAAAGAAGAAGGCAGTGCCTGGCAGTGGGGAGACCCTGGAGCCTGGAGGGAGAAACGCAGTCTTCCTTGATTTTAGCCCAGAGAGACCCAGGGCAGACTTGCAACCTACATATCAGTAAGAAAACAAATCTGTTCATTTTAAGCCATTGAGTCTGGGATCAAGTTTGTATAATATCCATAGAAAAATAACTTGTTTTTCTTTATATTTTGTCCACTGTAAAGTGCCCAAACTGTCTTTTCATTTTTCTTTTAAATTGTTGCAAAAATTAAAAGCCAAATAGTAGACACAGATCTTTAAAGAAAAAAAGCTGAGTAGGAAGGAATGACATTTAAACATGTTCTTCAATGCACTTGCTTTCCCTAAACCTTACAGGATCCAGTCAATCAGAAAATAAGCCAGAAACCTAATCTAGTTTAGCAGTTTCACGGCATCCCCAGGTAATCACAGGCAATCTTTCAGATTGATCATAATATGCAACTAGTTGAGTTATAGAGACACATATATTTTCAGTTCTTTGGCAAATCTAAAAACTCCCTTAGAAAAATACAGTAATAAAATATTCTCAAAGTCAGGCTGCAGATCTCCAACTGCTAGGCACGTTAATGAGATGCATAGCTGGGGACTTAACATGCATCTCAAGCGCTGGCTCTGCATAAGAAACACAGTTGATTTGGATCTCATCACCTTATCCATTTTTTACAGAAACATCTATCAGCAAAGAGAAGACACGCCATGTATTAAAAGTTTCCACATCCACCCTTAGCTATCAGAAACAGGACAGCAGCCCATGTATTAGAGTTTGCAAACCTTATAAAACATTTTTCAAGTAACATATTTAATCAGTCAAACACTGATTATATTTGGTACACTCAAAATACTGAAGCCCCACCACACAAAATGATTTGTCAACACACTAGGCATAGCCCTTTAAAAGAAATTACTTTGGTGTTTATATATTAGATGGGTACAAAAAAAAATGAGCTTCAAGCTCACATAAGAGGAAATCATCTGGTGGACATGAACATAAAACAAATTTTAGCCTCATATAATATTAAATAATTAGAAATTACTTCTATGCAATATATTTAAAGAAAAGCAGAAAAGGGACAAAACATGTCCAAAGCAACTTTCTACATTCAAATTTTGGCTACACTACATATTACATACTATGTATTTTGGGAAACTTTCTGGACTTCTTTTATAAAAAAAGAAAAATAATATAAAGGGAGCCACTTTAAAATGGAGTCAGAACCGCCATCCCAAAGAATTGCTGTGCAGATCTAATGCCTCAAACTTTAGAATGCTGAAACAGGGCAAATTAACCTTTGGGTGGGTCTAAAGCAACACTGTACCCCAAACAACTGTTTGCAAACATAACAAGAAAGAAGGTATTATGAGTACCCACTGATGGCTACCAGACTGAAAATTAACAACATTGAATTAGCATCACTATGTTAGCTTATCTGCACCAATACATGCCTTCCTTCTTCTGATGTAATTGTTCTCTTGCCTTTCTTATAAATATCCTTGCCTTTGTCTCCTAAAGGAAACACCATCTGGGCTTCTGCTTTAATCAGTGCTTCCTGAATAACTACTGCTTTTGGTAGCAAATAAATGCTTATTGCCTCTCACTGGCCTTTTATTTTTAGGTTAACACTTTTCACATCAGTTTCCTCATATGTCACAGCATTTTACAATTCTGCATTTAATAAAGCACTTAAAGTTTGGATCTGCTCTCTACTTCTCTCTCACTCTACTTTTTCTCTGCCACGCCTCCCCACCAGAAGTCTAGCCCTTATGTGATAAAGACAGCCCCAGAGTATTCCTATGAGAAACCTTCTCATTTATATTGTGTCATCAAAATACAAAAAGGATTGGTTAACTGCACTGTGATTAACAGCAGCAGCACAATGATAAAAATCTATATTCCTATCTTCTCTGACACCCTGGAGCAGGAGTGAGGTGGACAGTGTTCTGACGTTAGAGGGGACCCCATGAAACAATCCCTGTGGCATCATCAGGCTAAATAGAGCTGAAAGTGACACCTATTCCTGGCTGTTCCTTCTCGTGTGGTTCTGTTTTCACCTCTGGCCCCTCCTTTTCCTCCACAGGTCCAACACACACACACACATTCCTTTTCCTTTCCAACACACACACACACACACACACACACACACACACACACACACGTAAAACAGTATTTTTCTTTGTTTTCTTTCTCTAAAACACACACACACAAAATACTGAGCTCAGCACATTGTTATGAAGAATAAAGGAGATGATAACTGCAAAATGTTCAGCCCAATGCCTGAGCCACAGTATGCATTAACACACTTGAGAATTATTTTCATCATTATGACCATCATCATCATTGCAGAAATAACTACCACAAAATCTGCCAGAGAATCCAGTCAATAGATCAATGTTCATCAGATCTATTGCTTCCCATGTGTTTGTCAATTTCCTATACCAATAGAGACAATTCAAAAGAAGGGTCTTACTCAGTCTTTCTTAATTCAGTAAAGAATCACAGAGGAATCCCTTTGGGATAGAAATCTTAAAAGCAAGTACACATTGACAGATTACAAACCCTGAGAAAAGGAGGAGAAAAATCAGGAAGACAATAGAAGACTTGAGAAAAAAAAGATGATTACCCATGTAATAAATTGGCTAAAATGAGAACTTTGTGAACGGTAAAGAGCAAATGGAATGTCATGAAAAGTAAAAATTAGGCCAGGTTTTACAAAAAAAGTACATGTATGTAGATTTAAGTTTCAAAAATTCAAAATAAAATTACTGGGAAAAGACAGACCTTATAAAGCAGAGAGACATGGGAGGAAAGGTAAAGTGATCATTGTAAGGAGGCAAGCTTGTATTTTCAACTATATGTTTAAAAGAAGTCTGCTGGGACTGCTGTAATCAAGAGAGCAAAAAGCTCATAGGCATAAACAATTAAAATGCCAATAAATAAGTACCTATCAATAATAAATATTAAATGTAAATGGATTAAATCCTCCAATCAAAAGGCATAGGGTAGCTGAATGGTTATGAAAACATGACCCATATATACATGCTTTCTACAAGAGACCAACTTCAGAACAAGAGACTCACACAGGATGAGAGTGAAGGGATGGACAAAAATTTTCCATGCAAATGGGAAATGAAAAAAAGCTGGGGTAGCAATACTCATATCTAACAAAATAGACTTCAAAATGAAGACCATTATAAGAGACAATAAATATCCCTACATAATTCTAAAGAAATTGATCCAACAAGAGGATATAACCCTTGTAAACATATCTGCACCCAATATAGGAGCACCTAAATATATATAAAAAAAAAAACTTCTGGAGGACTTTAAGGGAGAGATCAACAGCAATAAGGTTATAGTAGGGGAGTTTAACACCGCACTGACTTCACTGGATAGATCTTCCAGACAAAAAATTAACAAGGAAACAGTGACTCTAAAGGACATATTGGATCGGATAGATTTAGTTGACATTTATAGAACATTTCACCCCAAAGCTGCAGAATATACATTCTTCTTAAGTGCACATGGGTGATTCTCAAAGATAGACCACATGTTAGGTCACAAAACAAGTCTTTACAAGTTCAAGAAGACTGAAATCTTATCAAGCATCTTTTAATATCAAAATAGAATGAAATTATAAATCAACTAGAGTAAAAATACTCAAAACATTCAAATACATGGAGGCTAAATAGCATGTTATTAAAAAATGAATGGGTTACTGATGAGATCAAGAAAGAAATAAAAGACTTCCTAGAAACAAATGAAAATGAACACACAACCCAAAATCCCTGGGGCACAACAAAAGCAGTCTTGAGAGGGAAATTCATAGCACTTCAGGCCTACCTCAAAAAGCAAATAATAATAATAATAATAATAATAAATAACTATTCAACCCTAGAACTTAAAGAATTAGAAATAGAATAACATGAAAAACCCAGGGTATATAGAATGAAGGAAATAATAAATTTAGAGCAGAAATAAATGACATAAAAACTAAAAAAACAAACAAACAAAAGATCAATGAAACCAAGAGCTGGTTCTTTGAAAAGATAAACAAGATTGATGAACCTTTAGCTAGACTCATCAAGAAACAAAGAGAGAGAACCCAAATAAATAAAATCAGAAACAAAAGCAGTGAAGTAACAACTGACACCACAGCAATACAGAGGATTGTAAGAAAATACTATGAGTAGCTATATGCCAACAAGCTGGACAACGTGGATGAAATATATACATTCCTAGAAAAATACAATCTTCCAAAACTGGATCAGGAAGAATCAGAAAATCTGAATAGACAGGCCAAAAACACTTGATGAAATTGAAACAGTAGTCAAAAAACTCCCAGCAAACAAAAAACAAAAGCTCTGGTCCAGATAACCTCACAGGGGAGTTTTGTCAAACATTCAAAGAACTAATACCTATCCTCCTTAAATTATGAAAGAGAGAGAGAGAGAGAGAGAGAGAGAGAGAAACACTTCCAAGTTCTTTTTATGAGGCCAGCATTATCCTATTTCTAAAAACAGATAAAAACACTACAAAGAAAGAGAATTACAGGCCAATATCACAGATGAACTTAAATCCTAAAATCCTCAACAAAATCGGCTTCAGTAATATATTTAAAAGATTATACACCATGACCAAGTGGGATTTATTCCAGGGATGCAAGGCTGGTACAATAGTCACAAATCAAAAAACATGATGTATCAGATAAAAAATTGAAAGACAAAAATCACAATTATATCAATAGACACAAAAAAGCATTCAACAAAACCCAACACCCATTTTTGATAAAAACTCTCAGCAAAGTGGGAATAAAGGGATTATACCTCAGCAGAAGTAGGCCCAAGCCATTACACTCAATTAATATTTGACAAAGGAGGCAAGAGCATACACTGGAGTCAAGACAGTCTCTTCAGTAAATGGTATTGGGAAAATTGGAGAGATAGGTGCAAAAAAAAAAATAATGAAACTAGACCACCAACTTACACCATCCACAAGAATTAATTCAAAATGGATAAAAGACTTAAATATAAGTTGTCAAACCATAAAAATCCCAGAAGAAACCATAAGCAGCAAAACCTCAGACATCTCTCAAAGCAATATGTTTGTGGATACATCTTCTAAGTCAAAGGAAACTAAGGAGAAAATAAATAAATGGGACTACATCAAAATAAAAAGCGTCTGCACAGTAAAAGAAAACTTCAACAAAATGAAAGAGAGCCCACTGTATGTGAGAACATATTTGGCAATGATACATCTGGTAAAGGTTTAATATCCAAAATATATAAGGAACTCATACAACTTAATAAAAGGAAGACAAACAATCCAATTAAAAAATGGGCAAAGGACCTAAATAGACACTTCACCAAAGTGGGCATACACATGGCCAAGAGACATATGAAAAAATGCTCAAACTCACTGATCATCAGAGAAGCAAATTAAAACAACCTGTCAGAATGTTTACCATCAACAAATCAACCAATGTCAAGGATGTGGAGAAAAGGGAAACCTAGAACATTTCTGGTGGGAATGCAGACTGATGGAAAACAGTATGGAGTTTCCTCAAAAAATTAAATATGGTGCTGCCATTTGATCCAGTGACCCCACTTCTATGAATATATCCTAAGAGACCCAAAACACCAATCAGAAAGAATATATGCACTCCTATGTTCCTACCAGTACAATTTACAATAGCTAAGATCTGGAAATAGCCCAAGTGCCCATCAGTAGATGAGCAGATAAAAGAGCTGTGGTACATTTATACCATGGAATACTATGCAGCTGTAAAAAAGAGGGATCTCTTACCTGTTGAGACAGCATGGAGGAACCTGAAGAGCATTATGCTAAGTGAAATAAGCCAATCAGAAAAACACAAGTATCACATGATTTGACTCATATGTGGAATTTAATGAACAAAATAAACTAATGAATGAAATACATCCAGAGACGTAGAAGCATGGAACAGACTGTTGAATCTCAGAGGAAAGGTGGGGGTGAATGGGTGGGAAGAGATCAAAGAACTTGTAAGCATATACACATAACCCATGGACACAGACAATAGGGTGGTGAAGGTCTGGGATAGGGGGTAAGGGGCTAGAAGGGGTAAATGGGGAGGAAGGGGGGACATATGTAATGTTTTTAACAATAAATATTTAAAAAATAAATAAAAGAAGTCTGCTTTCTGCTAACCACAACAAGTACTGTCTGTCACGAGAAAAAAGAGCAGGGAACCAGAATTCAGAGAGAACTTACTGAAATGTACTTTAGCTGCTGGATATCTTCAAATGAGCAGTCTTAATGGCCCACCTTGGAGGATAGTTGTGGAATTTCTGAATGTTATTACTAAGAGCCTCATTCTCCTTGGCTATCCATTATCTCTGCTTTTGTCTTTGAAAAGCCATCTTATACTTGGATATCCTACAAGGTAATGCACCTCTTCCAGATGGTACACATCTCTTCCATATTAAATAACCAACCAACTAACAGAAAACATGTTGTGCCCATTATTCTAAATACTATCCAAATCATAAAACAAGGTGCTTATTGATCATATTGCCTTATAATTAGAGCCCAAACATCTTCAAGGTAAAATCCCCAACAATATTCCACAAAACGAAATGGAATTTACATGTTTCCCTAGAATAAAGTTTAATGAATGCCCAGGGCTAAATCTAGCTAACAGTGCAGTAAGGACATCAGAATCACCTGGGGTGCTTTAAAAAGATTACACTCACCATCCCACCCACAGAATCCTGAGACAGGCATCTCCCTTTTAAACACTCCCTGTGGTGATGTTTAGAAACAGTAAACATATGCGTGGGCCATCTTCTACTAGCTCCTTCTTCAGGACACTTCCTCCTTTTATTAGGCATACTTATGCATATTTTAAGGCAGGGCTTATGAGCAACAGACTTTGAACCAGGCAGAGCTAGAGTCAAAATCTTGCTATAGAATGTAATGGCCAAGTCACCTCCCTAAGTCAGTTCCTTCACCTGTAAATGGGAATAGCACTCATTTCACAAATTTGTTCTGTTGATCTGAGGACCAAATGACTCAATGTTTCAGGTGCTTAAAGAGTGCCTGGCACTCATGCATCCTTTACCAAAGGAAGTTAGCAGTCCCCAGGGAGGAGCAGCAGCCGAAGTCATCCTGAGGGTGGGGATGTTAGAGTTCCCCGCACAGAGTGCCCTGGGTTTTTGTATGTCAGCACATACACCTACACAAACAGCCTAAGAAATTTTTTGTGAAATTAAATTATCTTAAAGTGGAGGCAGGCCTACAGGGGGTTTAGCACTAGTCTTCATAACTCTGACCAGTGAACTCACCAAGATGGCAGCACACTGGTCCCACCATTGTTCAGGGAAATTCAGGAGGAGAGACAGTTAAATAGCCTCTTTGTAACTCCCAGTTTGTGCTCCAATTATGCCCTGGTTACCTTGCCCTGTCTAGTGTGCACACGGCTCACTCTCCATCTTCAGAGAGGCTTGAAATTGAGCGATGTACCTTGATCCATGATCCAGGGCCAAGCCATCTCATTATGTTGCTGGTCACTCATGTCTTGATATAATTTCCTGTGTTCTCTGTAGACAGCGCGCATTTATTGAACTCTTATCTGGTCCCATGCACACTGCAAGGCTATGCCCTGCTTAGGTTTGCAAGGGAGCAAAGGGATTCACAATCAAAGGTGGGCTGTGGCAGGTATCACTGCAAGAAGGTTATAAAAAGACATAAAGGCTCCCCTAGAGGTCATTGAGTTTGGAGCCAGGGAAGACAGAGCACCTGCACTGCCTGTTCTGAGAACCCCTAGGCAGGAGGAACTCACAGTAGACCACAATCAAAAGGAGAAAAGAGACCCTGCAGAAGTCACGGCCCTGTACCTTCAATACCAGCCAGAGAAGCACATAGTAGCAGGGAAAGGAACCTCCTCCAGTTAATCCAGCTGCTGTGCTTGTCACTCACATAGAGGCCTCTTTACCCACCCCGTACCCCATATCCCACACCCACCCAACCACCAACTGCTTAGGAGACTGGGCCTGGAGAAGAGAGGGAGGGAGAAGAGAATAGAGTCCATGTGAGCCAGTCCTAGCAGACACATTCCAGATGAGCCTGGACCAAGAGGCTTGGAACTATGTGCACAGGGAGGAGTTTAGAGCTCCAAACTGATTATAAATGAACTAGAGGTCCAGTGCACAAAATTCATGCATGGGGGTGGGCGCGTCCCTCAGCCCAGCCTGCACCCTCTCCAATCCGGGACCCCTTGAGGGATGTTCAACTGCCAGTTTAGGTCTGATCAGACTAAACCAGCAGTTGGACATCTCTCTTGCAACCCGGGACCGCTGGCTCCTAACCACTCGCCTCCCTGCTGGCCTGATTGCCCCTAACTGCCTCTGCCTGCCTGCCTGGTTGCCCTTAACTGCCCTCCTCTGCTAGCCTGATCACCCCTAACCACCTCTGCCTCAGCCTCCGCCACCGTGGCTTTGTCCACAAGGAGAACAACATGACCGGAAGATGTCCGGTCAACACAGTCTAATTAGCATATTACCCTTTTATTAGTATAGATATCAAGTATGACAAATTGTGAGGAGGAGCCGAGAAGCCATTAACTGAACTCTACATCTCCTTTCTTTCTTTCCCTCAGCAAGTACATGGAATATGGGATCTTAAAAAGTCAAGATGATATAAATTACTGGGAGAAATTCCCCCCAATAATTTATATCAGCTTGACTTTTTAAATATGTTACTCAGCAAAGACTGTCCAGTCATACCCACATTTTCTTTCTTTTATTTAATTTACATTTAAAGAATAAAAGAGAAAAGTTATGAGTATTAGATAAACTATGTAAAATGGGCATTTTATAAGTAAAAAAATGGCCAAATATTGGTAATTTTATATGATACTACCTAATATGATTTTTGCAATTTATCTGTAAGTTTTCTTAATACAATGAATTTTCATTTATACCTTATTTCACTTACTTAATTTAAATGCCATGGCATTTGCTGTTTTGTTTTCTCTTGATTGATTGATTGACAGGCAGACAGATTATGGCTAGCTATAGATATAAACATATAGCTACAGATATAGATAGTGCTAAAATATTTGAAGTAGCAAACACCATAATAATTTACCCCTAAATACCTCAGTGCATATTTTGTAAGAACAAGGAAAATATCTTATATGATCACAGTATAATTGGTATTTTTGAAAAATATAACAGTTATTTTGTAGAATGCTTCTCATATTGGATTTATCTGATGTTTTCTTATGTTTCCTTGCATTTGTGGCAAGGTAACACAGAAGCGATAGTGTCCCTCTCAGTGCATCACATCGGAGCCATGAGATTCCATTCATCCCATTGTTGGTTACATTGACTTTGGTCACTTGATTAACATGGTGCCCTTCAGGTTGTTCCACTGTATAAATTACCATTTTCCCTTTGCAATTAATAAGTAAATACTCTCCCAAGTAATTAGCTATCATTTTTATATAAAATTCAATAAATATTTATTGAGCACCCGCCCTATCCAGAAACATTTGAGGTGGTAGGGATACCGCAGAAAATAAAAGACACAAATCTCTTCCTTCAACAGTCTAATATTTCAGTGGAGGTGGGGAATACTGATGATGTACAAATAATTAGGGGTTCTCTATGCTAAGAGGCATTTCCAGGAGTGTGCATGCTTCTATTTTAAACAGGAAGTCAGGGAAGGCCTCCCTGAGGAGTGACATCTCAGCACAGATGTGAAGGGGTGAAGACCAAGCTTCGGGGAAGGGGAGAACTTTCCAGTCTGTAGGACCAGCAAATGCAAATGGCCTGGAGTCAGGGACAACAATGAGCCAGTGTAGGCAGAGAAGAATAACAGAAGAGTTCTCAGGATTCTTCCTTTTACCTTTGACCTAAACTCCTACGTTGAATTAAGAGGGAAGGCAAAACAAGAGAATGTACTAGCCAATAGAATATTGGCATCCATGGAGAAGCTCATTTGGGCCAAAGCTGACTGAGGGGCTAAAAGAAGGGCCTCGGGAGCCTGTCCGTCTCTAGCTTTTGCCTCTGATTTCTTCTCCCCATAGGTGACTCAGAGGGCCTTCCCACATCCAGACTTTCATTGGATTTATTATTCATCCCCAGGGGAAGTGAGTGCCTCTCCCCCCAACAGACTGATGACAAGTCCTGAGAACCTCATTCATTTGCCTTGCTTGGCTTAGGTCCAATCCTGAGTAACCCCCTCCGGGGTGAAGGGAGAAGAAGAAGGGAAAAGTATTTGGTCACAGACAAGGTCTGGATCACAAATCCACCCCCGAAGGTCAGGCCATTCCCACCCCAGGACACAGAGAGAGAATGAATGAGTGCTGATTCTCTCTAGAGGTAGGTTAAGGTCCTAATTCTAAGAAAAGGAAGAAGGTGTACTGAGCAAAAAAACAACAACATACACTGTGGGGCAAAAGTGGGCTTATAGTTATGACTATGCAAGACAGAGTTTGTTCTTGTGTTATTATTTATTAACTAGAGGCCCAATGCATGAAATTCATCCAAGAGCAGGCCTTCACTGGCTTCCCTCTGGCACCTGAGACCTGGACTTCCCTCCGGCCATAGGCAGGCACCTTGGACCCCCGGCTTCCCACACAGCCCAGCTTCGTCCAGTAGGTCATCCAAAAGGACGTCCAGAAGGATGTCTGGTCTAATTAGCATATTATGCTTTTATTATTATAGATTATTGTATTATTTTCCACACAAATAACTGTAAGCCTAATATTTCCCCATCCTGGATGTATATTATTAGTGCATTGGTATAATTATACAGTGTATCCTTAAAAAATAATAATAATCTTGACTTTCAAAGCCCCTAATAAATGACAATTTGACTGAGATTATTTTGCCCATCATTTTGTTTTTAAGGACACTAACTTGGATCTTTTTGTTCCCAGTGATGACACTTGAAGATTAAGAAGAAATAAGCAAAAGCAAAACAAAGTATTAAGCACACCGTTTCACAGTGCTTCTTGTGTTCATTAGATCTGCTTCCACCCGTGTATAAATACCTAATTCTTCACCGAGATGCTAGGATATCAAGAGCATAAAAGCTTGATAGCACTAAAATGTCAATTCTCCTTTACAACAGCATCTTTTATTAGAGCTACAGCCGCCAAATCCAGTCCCCTAAAAATCAACTTATTTGAAAGCCAATGGACATTGCTAAATGAAAAAAAAAAAAGTAAAAATGAGGAATCAGTAGCATTTTATTATATCATTGACCTTAACACTCTAGTTAAACAATTTCACATAGCTGAAAAACTAAATTAAAACATAAATTTTTTTTTAAGCTAAAAGAAGCAAGGAACTACAGCTATGCCCAAATCCATCCTGGATTCTTAACAATGCTGAACATAATTCAACTGTTTTCTAAGACTAATCATATTCTCTTTTTTTAAAACAAATTTGATAAGTAACACCAAACAAGACTTTAATATTTCTAAAAGTTGTACTCTTAAAGGGAAGCCTCCAAAATTATAGATTAATCCAGATGTATTCATCCAAATTAGATCAGTACTTTACTTACGATCATTGTTTTGGAGTTTAGGTAAGATTAACCAATAATAGAATCTTGTATGTGCATCTTCACAAAAAGAGAGAAAAGTTCAAAGATTTTCATTCCTAGGACCTACTCTAACCTCTGTTGCCTAAATGCAAATGGAGAGAATCATCTTAAATATTTTTAGAATGAATAGGAGAGCTCAGTATTATAACCATTTACAAAATATACCAAAAATTACTGTTTTCCCATTGTATCAGCAAGTCAATGGAAAATAGTGAAATAAAGATTGTCATTCGTCATCACAATAGATAGATAAATTTTTGAATATACTATGTATGAGAAATGTGTCAATTCTATATTTTAAAAGTTACAAAACTTTTTCAGATATAGGGATGTAGATCTATAAACAAATAAATAAACTTTGTATTCATTTTCACCTTCCCAGTGAAAATGTAAATTTGTACAACTTTTCTGGATGGCAATTGACATTTCACATTAAATCTTACAAATGCGTATACCCTGTAAGCAAGGAACCCTGTATAAAAATTGATTCTAAGGAAATGATCAAAAATGTAACTACAGATCAAGGTTGTTTATCTCAGTATTATTTATAATAGCAAAACAAAACAAAAATATAAAATTTTAAGAAGAATTGATTAAACTATTTTCATTCATGCAGTGGAACCCTATGCAGCTATTAAAATCCTTGTGTTCAAGCATATGAAATAGCCTTAAAAATAAACTATTAAACCAAGATACCAAACTGAAGAGGAAAAATATTCTCATTTCAGAAGATGCATGTAATAGACACATTATCAAAAGATATCTTTCAAGGTTTCCAATCCCAAAATCTGTAAGCATCCCATAAAATACAATCAGATATCTATACGAATAAACACATAATATGCTAATTAGACTGGATGTCCTTCCAGATGACCTTCTGGACAAAGCCGGGGCTACAGTCCCGGGTGCCAGAGGGAAGCTGCTGGCAGCTGGGGGAAGGAAGGCCTACTTTTGCATGAATTTTGTGCATCCGTCTTCTAGTGCTTATATAAGCAAATGCAAATATGTATTCAAAAAAGTTCTGGATGTCTATAATCTCTTGACATATAAACAGTGATTACGCACAAAGGAGTAATTGTTTTCTGTATCTTTGTTATGAAGAAACTAGTTCTTAAGGTTAGTAAACATAAGATGAAGTTATATATGAATAGTGATATATATACAGTGATTACACACACAGGAACTGCATCTGTATTTATACCAGTTGATTCTAATCCTATCAATTTCTATTCCAAAGGTTAGGGCATTTCTTATCTCCATTCCAGGGAGTAAAGATTATGTAGCTTAAGCATGATTGTTCATAGTTAAAGAGATTAATTACCCGCCTGGCAGTTAGTGAAGAGGTTTTATTCCCTCCCTAACTTCAGGGGAAAATCCCTACCTGGGGAAACAACCTTTCTCAGAGAGGTGACCTTGATTAAAACACATAGTGCCAAGAAGGTGAGCAAATATATTAAGAACAGTATGCCATATATGCCAGGTCCCTTGAAACATATGCTGTGCAGATGTTTCTTTCCTGCAGTGACTGTGTCAAGCAGCAAGGATGGACCGGTTTCCAGCATTGCACGAATTTCATTCATCAGGCCTCTAGTAATGAAATGTTAGCAATCTCTTCACTCAATACCTGAATGAACTCTAAAGAGCATGCTGCAGAGCAATGCTTTCTTAATGTTCCAAATAATCCCAGACCAAATTCTGACCTCCCTCCCCTGGTCCTCTCTCCCCACTGGAAGATGAGCCTAGCTTTCCTCAGTGAATCCCCTCATCTCACTTCTTCAAAATTTACCTCTGTGTGTTTCTGGAATGCCCAGGATCTCCAACTACATTTATAACCTAATTTGTTTTCATTTTTTTAAGTAGAGTTTTCTAAACTTTGGCCATTTGTTTACTAAGTTCAAAATATTTACCAAACTTAGATATTATCTGTTACTCTCTATTTTTCTTTATATCAATTCATGTTTTTATGTAAATGCTTTAATCTCATATCACCCACGAAATCAAAAGTTTGATGTTGTAACTGGTTTTTTTAATATATCTTAAAATAAATAAATACATTGATCACAGAAAAATAAGCCTCTAATACAATATCTCATATGTTCCCATCATTGCTATTGATTCCAATGGGAAACTCCAAATTAATGAGCACTAATAGATGAGCTGCATATAGTTTAACAGAGTTCATCAGGAGAAGCAATGTCTTAATCCACATTAGTGTCCCTGATGGCTGAAGCAGGCAGCTTTTGGAACAGGCCAAAAGTTTAACATCCTTCTGCCTGACTGGCCTACTTAAGTCAATTCTTCTGCAGGTCACTGAACACTACGCTTCTTATTCCCCAAATCCAAGACACAACACCTTTTATTTATGAAATAAAATATGTATTTAAAACAATGCAGATATACAGTGGGGCCTTGACTTACGAGTTATTTCGTTCCGAGACTGAACTCGTTTTTTAAGGAGCTCATTAACTCAAATTACTCTGTCAACTCAATGCAAAAAATCGGCCGAGAGACAGCTGGTATCTCAAAAAACTCGTTAGTTAAGACACTCATAAGTCAAGGCCCCACTGTACTTTCCTTTAGATCAGAGTTGGCAAACTTTTCCTGTAAAGAGCAAACTAGTAAACATTTTTGAGTTTATAGACCAAACAGTCTGTCACAACTGCATGACTCTATCATTACAAAAGTAGCCACAGAAGATACACAAATAAATGAGCTGAATGTAGCTGTGTCCCCATAAAACTATTCATAGACACTAAAGTTTGAATATGATTTATTTTCAACTGTAAAATACTTCCTTAGCTCAAGAGCCATACAAATATAGATGGAAAACCAGATTTGGCTCACAGGCCATTGGGCTTGGCAATCTTACTGCTCATGTAACTGGAAGCCAAAGGCTAAGTGTCAGTAATAATATTCCTGAAGGTTTCTTTGTATATATAAAACTAGAGGCCCAGTGCACAAAAATTTGTGCACTCAGGAGGGGGAAGGGAGGATCCCTCAACCCAGCCTGTGCCCTCTTGCAGTCTGGGACCCCTCAGGAGATAACAACCTGCTGGCTTAGGCCTGCTCCCGGGTGGCAGAGGGCAGGCCCAATCCCTAGGTGCAGCCCCTGGTTGGCCTCAGAGCAGGGCTGATTGGGGAGTTGGGGCACCGCCCCCTGTCATGCCCAGAGCAGGGAGGATCAGGAAGTTGCGATGCCACCCTCAGTCACGCTCAGGGTAGGGCCGATTGGGGGGTTGGGGCACCATCCCGTCACACTCAAGGCAGGGTCGATGGGGAGGTTGCGGCGCCAACCCCTGTCATGCACAGAGCAGGGCCAATCAGGGGGCAGGGGCAGTTCCCTGTCACT
>NW_006297287.1:817637-843431 GCF_000327345.1 Myotis davidii | reverse complement strand
GTTGGGGTCCTCTGTCAGTGAAGCAAGCAAGCCTCATGTTCACTTCAAGCTGCCTGGCTGCCAGCCGCCATCTTGGCTGGCAGTTAATTTGCATATCACCCTGATTAGCCAATGGGAAGGGTAGCTGATGTACAGCTAATTACCATGTTTCTCTTTTATTAGATAGGATATTATTTATCAAGACAAAAAGAACATGTATTTTAACCAAAAAAGTTTTTTGAAAAAGACTTATAAGAAGAACTATAAATGGTGTCATTTAATCACACATACATAATTACCAGCAAGGCCTTTCTGAAGCTAAATGAATGTACATTGATAATAGAGTTTTAAATTCCCCTCCTCTTCCCATTAAAGGCCTATTTTCATTTTATAGGGGAATGTTGGCATCTTCATCTAGGAATAAATCAACGTAGGCAGTTCATGTAATTGCTATTCAATAATTACTCTAAGGAAATTCTATTTCAGTTCAAAGTTCAAAGAAAAATGAAAGTCAAGGTTCCTTACTGGCAGTTCTAGAAAGCTTATGCAACTGAACACAGGGTGGTACTGAGAAATTCAAGGACCTGCTATAGCCCAAGTCGGAAAGCCTGAGGTCACAGTCCCCTCTGCACACACCAACCTCAGACAGCAAGTCATTCCGTCGCCTGCAGAGCCACAGATCTTTATATATAAAATGGGGATCACTTAACTCACAAACTTTCCTGAGAATCAAAAGGGAAAATCCCTCTGTAAGCTGAGGAGGTTAATGTGAAAACTAAGGGAATCCAAAAGAGAACTTTGATAGTATTGGAAGCACTGAAATAAGCTAATTATACTCATTACATAATATAACAAGCAATCTCACTTTGAAGGATATGGCCATCATTTCACTCTATATCTCTGGAAACAACAAAAACATCATTCCATGGAGCTTGCTAAAAAAGTTACAGAATAACAAATTAAATCATGGCATTTTCATAAATATTATTCTCAATGTTGTAGTTCATGTTCAAAGTTGTACGAGTTCAAATTTGAAAGCAGGAGTTAAAAACCTTCAACTGTCTCCAAACTAATACCAGTGTAAATACAGTCGAGCCGTTTGTCAATTCTCTGTGTGTGTTTAAGTCATCTCAAAAAACAGTCGATTCATTTTCCTTCTCTTGGGAAGTGAGAGGTATCCATCATTAGTTTTCCAACCAATGTGAGCTTTGTTATCACGCTGTGGAGCTAATCCAAAGAGTTTGAATGCGCAGCGGTCTCCAGTGAATCACAGCAGGTCTGAGGGCAGGTTAAATGGCTTTAATTAAGAGTAATAATAAAAAAGAAAAATCATTTGACACATAGGTCAATATTTTTTCTTCAAACCCAATGTAGTCATACTGGGAAAAGTTCATTGCATATTCATCAAAAAGAAGGAAGTATAAGGCTTCAGAAAGGAAATTAATTAAACAGAGAAAGACTAATTAAACAGAAGAAAAAGGTGGTACACAAGACATACTTTTATCCAATCATAATATTATTTGATCTTGAAAACCAACTGATTTAATAAGAGATGGGGATTTTAACTTGCCAACTGGTGCTGCTCATTTGCATCATCAGGTATATGCGAACACGTTCATATTCACCTAATACAGACTGCTTCTGTGAACTTTCAAAAATACTGTACTATTAGAGCAAAACATAACATTGTCCAAAAAACAATGGTACCCTAAATTAGGAGATTCAAGTGTGAAGGCTAATTCTGTAATTTATTAGTAGTATAACTTAGGGAGTATGTGGTGGTGACATTAAAGCTAAACAGGCCTGAGGCTGAATTCCACTCTACTGCCTATCTGTGTGACCTCCAGCCAACTGTTTCAAGTTTCTCAGCTTCGGTGTCTTCATCTAAGAACTAAAGATGCTTATGCTTACTTCTTTGAGTTGCTCTGATGAATAAATAGAATAATGTATGTATTTAGCACTGTGACTGGCACACAGAAACTTCTCAATAAATAATAGTTGGTATTATTAATATTAACATCATTATCATTTTTGCTCCACTTCTGGTTTTAGCTTACAGCTCTTTCACCAACATCTTATCAGAATCATAAGCTACAGGATAAAAATGTGCTTTTTATACTATAAATACAATATATTAATGTAAGTAGGTTCAGGTCAACTTAGTGCTATAAATTTGTTATATTCTTTTCAGATAATTCACTAATAGGTTATTAAAATGTTCCATTAACAACATTATGCAAATAACATGATAAGGTGTTAGCCAATTAAACAAGAAAAAATATCACAACTGTAGGCTGTAGTACAAAGTGTGCTCAAAACGTTCTCCAGCAACCTTTGAAGGGCTCCAGGATGAGATTTCAAATTATTGATATTTTAAAACAAAGCTAGATTATATTTAGAATGAATAAATCACTTATACGTGATTCATACGATTCTAGAATGCTGAAAAAATATTACTTCAATGAAGTAATTTCTTTCATAAAGCCCATAATAATTCATCTTATGTTCGGTTAGAGGCGAGTAGGAAGCAAACTCTCAACTGCAAAGCCAAGTCCTGGCTCCTCACAGAGGGGGTCTCTGATTTCCTCCTTCACTGTGCTCCCTGCTATTGGTCATCCCTGACATGGCCAGGACTAGGCATCTACCTTCCTTTGGTTAAGAGTTTGGAATTCAGTTTCACAAAGTTACTGAGTAGATGTAAGAAGTAGTACTTTTCCCATTTGTAGACCCTTGGGCCTTAGAATGCATGCACAGTATGTGGAGGGTAAATAATTGCCAAGCAAGATAGATAGTGGAGGAATGAGAGTGAGGACTCGCAGCTCTCTTACTATGGAGTTTTGCCCTCTGACTTCTTGGGATGACTTATTATCTAGATCACAGATGCTCAGCAACTGCCATCAGGTTTCTTCTTCAGATTAAATACGTTAATTCCACTGCTCATGAGAATTATTTGTGTGTGATTTTTGTGAGAATTTCTCTCCACAGCTCCTTTTCAGCTCATTAGCTTATCATTATTGTTAAAACACTTTATTTTGAAAATGGTGGGATATTTATACACTAGGTTTGAACTTAACAGCATTTCAGTGGCTGACTCTAACCTTTCGACTTGGTTTGCTTCGTCTAAAGCAATTGGCCTGAACAATGTGCAGAATCTTTTTAAATTACTTTCCATTATTTAAAAACTAGGAGATGTTACAGAAGACTTGTAATTCCTGGCTTCTGTTGGAATGTCTCCAAATGGTCACTCAGGGACAGCATTTGTACGTGGTGACCACCAGCGTGTGCTCAGCAGTGGCCGCCCTCATCTGACAGCTGCATGCTCTCCAGGCTCCCACAGGCCTCCACACTCATTACTGTTGCAGGTTTGATCTCTGTAGGTATTGGGTGTTGACTCTTCTGCTCTAAAGAATAAATTCATCCAAGAGTGTGTTTTACAGATGAGAGTTAGTTCCAACTCCTATCTATGTGAACACAAAATTAATTATGGATAGATCGTGCTGACAGACTCACATGCCACACTTATTGGCACTCAACATGTTGGTTTAGAAAGGAGTTGATGGATAGGATCCAGCTCAACAGAGGAGACCTGAGGAGCAAATGAGACTCACTAGGAACTGCTGCCTCTCCAACTTCTGTTGCCATGGTTCCTGTCACCTCATGTTCATGCACAAGTCAAGCATGATATCCCCATGAAGAAACTCAATCCATGCCAGGAGCACTGCCAACCCAAGGATTACAACACATTTATTTCTGTATCTTTCGAGCAGGTTTGGCACGGTGCCAACGTCTGATCTGCAGGAACATGTCTGCAGGATCAGACCATGTTGATCTAAGTTAGTAAAAATGGCATATAAACCAACTAGAGGCCATAGTCCCAGAGGACACCAGTGGGAAACACCCACGGCAGTGCCCACTACGCTGCCAGGAGATCCATAAGGGCAAAGCTGTCTTTGTGAAGGAACCCAGTGTAAGCACCACCCAACATCCAGCTTGATGAAGACATTCTCAGAGAAACCACAGCTTTTCAGCAGCAGCAGAACACACGATGCCTCTTTTTATGGTTTTGTTTTTGAACAAGACATGTCAGCAGGCCAGGTTTGCAGTAGGGAGCAGGAGATTAACTACCAGATGAGCTTGGAAACTGGCATAGGTGGCCGGCTCTCTCCTTTTATATTTAGTGACCTCTTTTATAGTCGTATAGAGATGTTTTTCAAGAGATTTCACTCCTATGTACTCATGGCGAGGAGCCTGCAACAAATGTCTTGCTGTGTTTTCCTCCTTCTCTGACAGGAGCAATTTCTTTGAAAGACTGCTCTCTGGAAAGTTCGAAGTTCAGCACAGCTCCTCTGCGGCTGCTCTGCTCTCCAGGAACAGCTTTCATGGGCAGCACCTGACTGTACAAGTGAAAACTGAAGGAGGAAGGCTCCCATCACACTCCTCTGCATGTCAACCACCCAGAATCGGCGAAATGATCTCCAAGCGCTGCTTAACCCAAGCACAGGCAGCCCACCCTGCTTTTGCAGGAGTTACAAAGGCCACCCCTTGCCTTCTGGGAGGAGGCACTGCAAAAGGGTGTGGGGTGTCTTCCTCGCAGCTGCTGAGTCACAAAGTAAAAGGCTTAGCGTGTGGGATGCAGCTGGACTCCCAGCTCAACCTGCCTACCCTACTGGTACCTTGGGCAGTGCACTGACTACACACTGTGCTTCCTGGCATGTTTCTCATGCTGCCTCCACCACCACCCAAGACCAAGCACCAGAATCTCTCCCCCAGACTACGGGCAGTAGCCTCCTATCTGGTCTCTTGTCTTTGTTCCTCACTAACTCAAAGGTTTATCCACACATGAAGGGGAGACTAAATTTTCAATCAAATCATATCATTCCCAGGCTCAAAATTCTCCTCTGACTTTAAGTCTCATTCGGAATAAATCCATGACCAGAGTCTCCAACTTTGCTATTCACTATGTGGCCCGTGGACCAGCAGCAGTGATATCACCCAGGTGTTCATTAGAAAGGAATGATCCTAGGTCCCAGTCAAGACCTTCTGAATCAGAACCTGTATTTCAACAAGATGCCCAGGCACATTCAAGTGTGAAAATCACTGATCTACAGAAACCAACAAGACCCAGCTCAACCTTCTCTCCAACTTCATGTCCTACCACCTTCACTTACTCAGCTCTAGCCACACTGCACTCCTCATTGCTCTTCAAACATGGCAAACACACGCCACTTCGGGGTATCTGTACTTACTCTGCTCTCTGCCTGGGATGTTCAACCCTGTGTACACCAGTCTACCTCAATCCTCTGTACATCTGTCTACCTCATTCCCTCAGCACTTCCTGATACCTGCTCACAGTCATCTTCTTAGTGAGCCTCTCTCTGACAACCCCTCTCTCCACTCAAAACTCCACAGTTCTCTAAATTCCTAGACTCTGCTTTTGTCACTAATTTATATTGTATCATGTCACATTATATATGATGTTATGTTATGTTATATATTTATATGAAAAATTGCTCTCCCCCAACGAATGTAATTTCCATAACCACAAGGATCTTGTCATTTTTTTTCACTGCTCTATCCCCAAGTCTCAAAATACAATAAATAATCAATAAATATTTGATGAATCAGTGATTATATGAAACTAGTGTTTCTAATTAATATTGGCTTAGTCAGGTATCCAAACTAGCTTTTTCAGACCTTGAAAACGGACCTTAGGCACTTCTGACTTCTGAAAGAAAATTAGCTATAGTTGACAAGTAACATGGTCGAACTTCAGCACAAGGACACAGTTCTTAAAAAGGCCGGATGACCCTAATTTTAACTGTGGCCAGAAGCTATAGAATGATTAAAAATAGGAAATACATGTGCTTAAATTTAGATATTTCTAGAAATGAAAAGAATTGGTAATACCAAGTGCTAGTGAGGATATGGAACAATTAGAACTCTCATTCATTGCTGGTGGGAATGCAAAATGGTACAGCCACTCTGATCACACACCTGGATACTTACCCAACTGACTGAACACATGTGTCCTAGGAACCAAGTATTATTCTCACATTTTACATAAGAAGACATAGCAATTATATAAACTGTCTAGTGCCATGCAGCTGGGCAGTACCGGAGGCGGAATTCAAACCTATTGTTTTCCTGACTCCACAATCCATGCTCCATCTAGTATAACATTCTAATGTCATAGTATAATTCCTAAGAATTCTAAAATACCACAGACTGAAAACAGCAAACAAAAAGAAAATATCTTGACTCCACAATTCTGAAGAAGTAGCTCCAAGATTATAACCTTCAAGAGAATGATTCAACTCTGGCAATGCCGTGGCCAACTAAACTTCTATTTGGCCATATTTAGCAGACACCAGAGTCATCCTGGGCCTGAATCTCCCTGGGGGTCTCCCACCCTCTCGGTAGCACCAGCAGAAAATAACAGAAGCATTCCAAGGCCCTAGCAGGCATGGATAGCACACTGGAATTGGGTAATCTGAGGAGAGTTCAATAAAGGTATTATTTACAAAGCTATTATCTGAGTATAAAAAAGCCACGAGGACTAATGCAGTGCCCAGAACCAGCAACAGCCAAGTTATCCCCAACCTCAACCTAAAGACCAGAGGACAGAGCCATTACCAAAGCCCAAGAGAAAGAGCCGGGTGAGGAAGGCCACTGAAAGGAATTATAGAAGCCACAGGGAGGAAGTCCGAGGACTAAAGGCTCAAACCTCACGTTTCTCCCACACTAGTTGTCCCCGACTGACCAAACCTAGTCAGAAGCCTATGGGCCAAAAAGACTAAAAAAGCAACCAGTGTGATTTTGTCTCCTGAAGTTCACAGCATCACAGCAGGATAAACAAAACGGGGGGATGGGTCTGGAGGGGCAGACAACAGCTCTCCCACACACAAGGAAATTGGTTAGCTGTTCTACCTACACACACAATGACGCCGTGCAGAACTTAGGAATGCTCTTCTCTCTCCTGCCGTTTTAGAGTCAGAGCTGTCTGTTCAAACTTGCAAAACAGATCACTTGTCCCACCCCAGTGATCACGTCACAAAAATGCTGCTTTATTATATCTCCCCCACCCGCCCCGTTTCTAATTCAAAGGAGTCTAAGGATATTCAAGTCTGATCACCAGATTGTTTAACCGTTGCATATACAAGAGTCTATTCCAACAGAAGTGCTGCAGCTGAAGGGAGCTGATAAGAGACATTGCTTGCTAATTGATCCATTCCCCCCAAAACAAGGACTGAATGGAATCGCTTGCACTGTAAGCATTTTTCTAGGGAAAGGGCAAGAGCAGCAGTGATGGCCTGAGTCCTTGATGGTTTAGGTCAGTGTACTGGTTCGCTTTGTGAACATGTGGATGCCATGCAGTTCTAATTGGTTTGTTTAGCCACAAGCCTGAAAAGGGCCCTGTGTTGCCCACTCTTAGGCTACCATTGCCATCGGTTGACTGTAAGAGGCACCATCTCTCTAGAAGAGAAGGTAAATCTGGAGTAGCCTAAAGTGCTGGCCCTGTCTCAAGGATGCAAGGAAATTTCTGACAGCACCATGACCTATAAGTCTTAATAATTAAAGAAGTTTCTTTTTTTAAAACAGGTACTCAAACAGAAAGTACTTTCAATGTATTTTTAAGGTATGCAAACAAAAAGGTGACTTCGAGGAAAGGAATGCCAATTACAGCAGAGCTCTGGTTGTCTGTAGGGAAGATGAGGCTGTGGATACCAGCTGAGGCTTTCAAAGAATGTCCACAACCTTAGCACTCTGCACTGTAACATCATTGAAACACCTCAAGCTAAACTTTGATATGCATGTTGATCCTCAAATTTAATAAGGCATCAGGTCTATTTTCCTCAGCATCAACATATTTAAGGATACATCTCAAGTGAAAAGCAGAGAGAGTGTGTGTGTGGTGGTGGTACAACCATTCATAACACTGGTGCTCAGGGGCTCAGGAATAAAGAGATGAACTGACAGTGAACTTCCACCTCTACACACACACATTAGTTCATTATGACCTTGCAACAATTCTACAAGGAAGGTCTTTGCAGACAAGGAAACTGAATATAAAAAGGTAATTGAATTACTGAAGATTACACAGTTATAAATGGGTAAACTAGTGGTCACAGAGACCATGTCCTACCAAGCTTGGCATTTAATCTCATTTTTATTCTTTATTTAACGCCCAGGTACAACATTCCATCTGCTTTTTTCTAACAAACAGCCACTGTTGACATTTAACCACACTCAAAGTCTTCTACACGATCCTGTGGTAAATATTTCTCTTAGAATTGCATGTGGACATATCTCCACCTTTAAAAGTTGGCATGTTCCCTCCTTATTGATTAACAGAATTTTGCAATCCACCATAATATGCCTAAGCCTAGGTTTGACTGCCAGCATCCAATTTAAAACTCATTCACAATAGCACCACTAGGGTTTGTTAGAGAATTTGCTTTTTCTTTCTCTTCATGATCTCATATGTTTATTTTATTTTTTAAATATATTTTTATTGATTTTTTTTACAGAGAGAAATGGAAAGAGATAGAGAGTTAGAAACATCAATGAGGTAGAAACATGGACCAGCTGCCTCCTGCGCACTCCCTATTGAGTATGTGCCTGCAACCAAGGTATGTGCCCTTGACCGGAATTGAACCTGGGACCCTTGAGTCTGCACGCTGATGCTCTATCCACTGAGCCAAACTGGTTAGGGCTCATATGTTTATTTTATATCAATTTATTACATGCTTACTAAAAATTTAGACAGAACAAACCACTGTCTTTTTTATATATGTTTTATATTTAGGAAATATGATTTGATCCATAAATATATCTAAATCCATAAAGTAGAAATCCATAACATTGAGAACATTACCAGATATGTTATCAAAAGTTTTTATAAATAAGTACCTTTTTTTTCCTTATTTTTCTATGGCTCGTAAAAGTTAAGAGCGTAGATTTACTCTCTGAAAAACAACAGCATTGAATCTGTTGTTAGATATTAGCTCTATTTGTGCAGGACAAATGTTTCCTAGCATGCCCTATTTATTATTAGGTGATAATAAAGAACTAAATAATAATAATGGCATTAATAATGTATTTGGTTATACAGCAGTGTCCCTCTAAGTGAAGCGGAAGGGCTCACGTTTCCAAACCACTCTGTTGCAGTTCAGCTGGTGAATTAAATATTTAGGGGGCTGCTTAATATTTCATTATAGACAAATCATAGTGGGTTTGACCCACTCTTGGGTACAAAAACGGTGATCAAGTACCACATGTATATAAAAATTTAATTCATAAATCATTTTAAAAGGCATTACAGTCAACAGTACATGTGTAGCCGTGGTTGAAGACCATAACACTGGCTGTCGTAAGGCAATTACAGCATTTGCTTTGTGGAACATTGTGTTATCCTCTCAGGAGAAACGACCTCAGGATAGGCAGACTTTACTCCTGCTCTGTACATTACTGAAATCAAGAGAAACTATGCTCACTGCTCCTGTCACAAAGGAAGTCAGTACTTGAGCCAAGATAATTTGGCTCTCTTGCTAGTGCATAGCTTTCCTGTTTGCCGTCACTGTACATATATTGCTAAATCTATTTTGAAATGAAAGAAAGTTAATTCTCCAAGGATTAATGAGATTCTGTTGCCTCTGGCTATTCTCACTTCTCGTACCACATGGTACATTTCTATCAGCTTTGAAACTCTCTGGTGATGGCAATTGGCAACTTACCCCCTTAATGCTCTCCTTATATTTAACGTGTTTTTCTCATTACTAGCTATATTTTATTCTGTCCCTAATAACTGAGAAGAATAATCCATCTCTACCCAGTTATAATGACTCGGGGGTTTACAAGGAATTGCTTATTAAACAATTATTAACTGTTTGGGAAACCACACATGCATTTGGTTATTGTAACAGCCACTCATCGATATAAGCAGCTCCCTAAATATGCATAAGCCATTTCTCTACAATAACAGCTAACTACCATGTCTACATTATGCCACCGCAATGAAATAATGCTCTGGTTTAAGATACTATCATTTCCTTCCCTGAAGTCTCCTCTTAGTTCTAGCCCTCCAGATCACAGCATGTACTGAAAACTACTGCCTCGTTTTAGCCATTCAAAGCTACACAATCACAGCCCAGCCCTCAGACACGACTCCACTCTAAGGCCTTGCCAATTGCGTTAGAATACTATTCAAACCACCCTCCCTGCTTTCAAAATGCTCTTACACTTGTTAAAGCCTCCTTCTTAATGGGCTCTTCCTTTGCTTAACTGGCATTTTTCTTCTCCTCATAAAGATGCCAACCAAAGAATATTGAGACAGAGCGCAGAAGGAGGAAGAGCACACTGTGTGAGTCTTACCTGAAGAGGTGATCTAAACCACCTCCGGCTGAGATCCACTTTCTAAAAAGCTAGAGAAGAAACCAGCCTAGCCAGCTCCACCATTTGTCTTTCTTAAAGTTGGTTTTATTCCAATGTATCCATCCACTGCAATCAAATAATTCTCTATACAACCAAGTCTCCTGAATGGAAATAGAACTTTGGGAGTCCTCATTTTTTCTCTTATCTGTAAAATGAGAAATCTGAACTAAAAAGTTATTTGTGCCCATTTCTCCATCAGTCGTGGCAGACTGCTACAAGGTACATCATTTGTCAGAATAAACTTATTTGCCTTACAAGTGATAAGTTATATTGGGGGGCAGAGTTATGTAAACTATCAAGATTAAAGCCCGTGCCAAGAATGAACATGTGTACAGAGGATGAGGGAGAACTAGGAGAAAAAAATTCCAGGTCTACTGGGAAAGTCGGGAAAGACTTAGTGAGTGAGGTGGCTCTAGATGTGTTTTAAAGGATGAGTCGAAGTTTACCTAGCAGACAAACAGGGTGAGCTTTTGATAAGCTGAGGGAACTGCACTGGTCAAAATATTAAAGGCTTCAAGATTCTAGAGCTACAAAAGTTCTGTGCTTTTAGAGATGCTAGGAAGTTCAGGATAAGAAAATTTAAAAAGTTGATATGTATCTATATCTTTCTATCTCTTTCTCCTTCCCTCCCTCTCCCTGCCTTACCCCTTTCCCTCAGTGGACGCTTAAAGGGGCTTAGCTTATCATCCCAAATGTTAAGATTAAAAACGGCTTCAAGATTCTAGAGCTACAAAAGTTCTGTGCTTTTAGAGATGCTAGGAAGTTCAGGATAAGAAAATTTAAAAAGTTGATATGTATCTATATCTTTCTATCTCTTTCTCCTTCCCTCCCTCTCCCTGCCTTACCCCTTTCCCTCAGTGGACGCTTAAACGGGCTTAGCTTATCATCCCAAATGTTAAGATGAAAAAATTATGGAATCTCTGATTCCACTTTTAAAATGGCTCATCTTGCAAATATATTGATACAGTTGTGATTAGCTAGCTATTAATAACAGGAAAGGAGCAAAAGGGAGGCTAGACATTACTAGCATGTCATTTGGGCAGCTTCCCCAGGAAGCTACAACTTTGCACTCCCCATGCAGCTAGCAGCCCATTCCCCACAGGTCATTGGGAGAAGGGGACCAACACAGGGGAGAGAGGGGCTGGTGCAGTGAAGCAGGGGTGGCATAGGGCAGGTGCTTGGCTGTCAGTAAGACCTGGGGACAGAGATAGTTGGCCAGAATGGGTGTCTGTCAGTAAGACCTGGGGAAAGAGATAGTTGGCCAGAATGGGTGTCTGTCAGTAAGAACTGGGGACAGAGATAGTTGGCCAGAACAGGTGTAGCCAATGCAAGCCCATGTAAATTTGAGAATACATAATCCCTAAACAGAGAAATCCTCTCTCTTGTGACGCGAGGCTTTTGTTGCTCTTTAGGTCTTGGCTCACCAGGCTCTCTCACTCCTGCTTCCCTGCAAGCACCCATGTTTCCTCCACAGCCATGTCGCCCTGTGAACCCCACATGCAATGGACTGATCAACTGCAACGGGAAACATAAACTAAACTAACCTAATGCTGAACTAGAGTATGCAGGCATGGAATGGAACCTCTGGACACTGACTCTATTGGAACTACAGCTACACTTCTTTTATGGCAGGACAGAGGGAGAGGGGACCTTAGAAACTCAGGGATTTAATTCCACACAAATAAAACTCATTCCTTCTCCAATGCAAATCTCAGAATATTCTTTTTCTTGGTATATCACAAGAATTCCACTCCCACAAGCAAAAGTTAGGGATGAGGACCTACCCACTTCCACTGGCAACAATTTTATTTCCAAAATACAATTTCAGCAGGTTTGATACTAGTTGAACAAGATATTCTAATCAGATTCACATAGCTGTGTAATTAACAGAGGAAAACACCCACTTTTTCTCTTGATTACAGGTTTAAAATTTTCTATTCTGATTTGGCAGCAATAAGTCATATAATATTATAACCCACTTTGTGGGCGATATACCACAAAATAATCACCTACTGATGGATATTGGATGTAAGGCACAGAAAGATAAAATAAACCATGAGATACGAGATGGGTTTCAAATTCAGTCAAAGCCAGCAATCTACATCCTTAATATGTTTACAGGAGGTAGCCACAAAAAAAATAGTTATTGTGAAAGTAGTTGAACCAGATGCAAATAAAATGGATGGGCAATATTTTGAAATAAAAAATACTTATAAGAATATACTACATAAAAGATTATAGAACCAAATTTAATATCAGAAATTCTGTGCAAGTTCAATAGAAATAGGTTAGATTTCTTAAATCATCCTATATAATAAAAGCCTAATATGCAAATTGTCCCCTCGGGCGTTTGTTCAACCAGGAGTTCAACCTGGAGATCAGTTCAACTGCTCTTTATGATGTGCGCTGACCACCAGGGGGCGGTGCCCAACCTCCCACCACACCTGGGCAGGGAGCTGCGACCTCTTGCTGGCTACCTGGAGGCGGGGGTGATGGAGACAGAGGTGTGGTGAGAATGCAGGGTGTCTACCGAGCTCACTCTCAGTCCACCTGCTACCCTCCCCCAGGATGCCAGGGCTCACACACCGGGGGAGTCCCCATACTCAGGTGCTGGGTGACTGTGAGGAGCCTGCCTCACACCCACACAGCCTCTTCCAGGTGAGCCGGGTGCAGCCGCCAGGACCACAGGGGCCAGTCAGGCTCCCCATGAGTTAGTGCAGGAGCTGGTCTGCAAGGCCACCTGGGAGAGAGTGTGCTGCCTGCCCGGCTACTGTACGGTGCTGCTGGGAAACCCAGAGGCCCACACTGCTCCCCGGCCCATGGTGTCTAGCCGCGCTCACCGCATCTCCGTGTGCGGACTAGGGCACCATGACTCAGGCGGATGGGGCGCATGGGGGTCCGCGAGACCAGGTGCTACTCAGGGGCCAGAGGTCAGCTGGGACCTGACCTTCCATGACAGATGCTTGCACTTCAATCACGGGCCAGGTCTAGGGACCACACCCATGCACAAATTTTGTGCACTGGGCCCCTAGTGGGACATAAAATTGTTTTTCAAATGAAATCAAATTTCTATACAGCAGCCCTTATCAGAATATCTTTTATTTCACCAAGAGTGGATATATATCTCAAATAAATTTTATATATTTTAAAAGGCTTTCTTCTTTTAAATACCTTTTAAAAATAATGTTTAGCTATTTTATTTGCACATTCAATCATGTTCATGCTTTTCAGGGCAGTGGTGGAATCAAAGTGACTCATCTTGGAATCTAGAACAATGGAGACACCCTCCTGTGTAAAGCGATAAATTAAATAGAATGGGCCTCTTAAGAATATACTTTAGGATATAAAAATTTATGTTGATGCCATTAAAAAAGCAATATTCCAACTTATGAAAGTTCTGTACTTCTTTCAAAGTAACACTGATCCAGAAGAAGTACTCCACAGTGACAAGGAGAGTATGTATAATATACAAATAAAGATGTGTTTGGATATCTTGGTGCTTGTGTATGGTGTGTGTGCATTCAGAGAAATTAAAAAGTGACTTTGAAAAATCAAATGTTGATTAACTGAAAAGGACATAATGCCTTACAATATATCTGAACTGACCTGAATTACATTACAGACATGCTTGGAACACAGGTCAATGAATTTGAAGGTGAAATCAGGCTACAAAAAAAAAAAAAATAGCAATTCATGGAAAGCTATTGATGAATAAATCAAGGAATCTTTTTTTTTGTCACTACACTAAAATAAATAGGCCCTAGTTAATGGTTCCAACTGTTCAAAAGGAAACATTAGTAACATTTATGAAACTTAAATGTTAAAATTATTTTTTCAATCTCCTAAAACACCTCCAAAATGTATATTGTACTAAGAAATTGGACTATTATAGTGTAGGTCAAGGATGACATTACAGTAAAATCCCAGAGCCAGACAATGTCTTTCTTGCTATATGTAAATAAATCATTTTTCTTATTCAGCTAACAGGTATGTAAGTGTTGAGCACTAGCCTACATGAGAAGTTTAGATGTAAGATATTCTTTTGTTTGGTAAAGAAGAGTAGAAAAAAGAGTTCCTTCTTCAAGGAAGCTTGCAAAAGGGAACTTTAGACAAGCCCCCAAAATCTCTGATTCACATTGAAAGTAGCTATATGGAAGTCTAGTAGGGCAAGATGTCAAACACTGACAAGTGAATCTCTAGGTAAACCCTAAAAAAACATTAGGAAAAGAGTGTAGATTTAAAACCGAGATGAAAACATTGCTAAACTACTTCTATTGTCTATTTAATCAAAGTTTCTGGGAATTTGAGTTTTCAAAGGAAATTAGCTAGGTAAACTACAAATGATTACTGTTTTACATAAGTTCAACAGAGAGTGAGTGGTCAGTTAGTATGGATATGGCCAATGTTGACTATGCAAGGGAGTAAAAATGTTCACTGGCCAGTTTGGCTTTTGTTGGCTTGTTTTTGTTTTTGGTAGAGTGTTGACATTGTGTCCACCAATGAACATCCTTGAGTATCAGGAAGGGGCTCAAGAAATTATATTTCAAGTGGAAAATGATCATAAAAGAGTATGAAAAAGAGGAAAATTAAACTTAATGGAATGCATAAATTTTGTAGGTTCTTCGCTTATAATTTTTGTAGTGACAGTCCTTTAAGTTCTTTGAAAATCACCCTACATACCAGTTTTTGCAAGAATGTGGCTTATCTTGTGTATGATTACATCAAAGTAAAATTCAGATATATTCAATAGCAAGAGAGAAAATTCGCCAGCCCCCTTTGGTATAGGTAAGCAAAAACAAACAAACAAAAAAATCCTGTCTAATAAAAGAGTAATATGCAAATTGACCATCACTCCAACACACAAGATGGCTGCCCCCATGTGGTCAAAGATGGCCGCCCCCATGTGGACAAAAGACGGCCTGCAGGGGAGGACAGTTAGGGGCAACCAGGCCTGCAGGGGAGGGCAGTTAGGGGTGACCAGGCTGGCAGGGGAGAGCAGTTGGGGCAATTGGGCTTGCAAGGGAGCAGTTAGGCGTCAATCAGGCTGGCAGGGGAGTGGTTAGGAGGTGATCAGGCTGGCAGGCAGAAGCGGTTAGGAGCAATCAGGCAGGTAGGCAGGCAAGCAATTGGGAGCCAACAGTCCTGGATTGTGAGAGGGATCCCAGATTGGAGAGGGTGAAGGCTGGGTTGAGGGACAAATACACACCCTCTCATGCATGAATTTCGTGCACCAGGCCTCTAGTACTATACAAAGATTCTAGTTTTAAATAACTATACATGTTTACATATGGTAGATACTACTTGGAAATGTTATTTTCTCTATAAGAAGGTGCTAATACTTTGAAGCCAGCATAATTTAGTATCAGTCTAAATGCTTTCCTTAAATGATAAGACTGAAAGGGACTAGGCTAACTAAAAAGAAAACCATGAACTGTCCCCCTAAAGGTTCAGAAAAATAGAAGTGCCGCCACTCAATAAAAATGATTAAAATGTGTGCAGAATTGTACTGCATTCTATCTGACCAGTCTCAGAACGATCATGAACAATCATTATGTGTAATCAATGGCCTATTCATCTGCAATACATGAACAAGCCCATTTTTAATAAGCCCTACTCTGTGGCCTTTACTCTGATGCTTCATCTACACTAGTGAGACTTCGCTAGAATGATGGCTGCCCTGAGGTTGTTCATCATGAAGTTGCCTACGGAAAGACTTATGTGCTCACCAATTGTTTTGAAGTCCATTAATCCAAAATGCAGAGAGGTTATATAATTAATTTGTGCATCTTAGGGATTGATAGCCTTGAGAGAGCTAAAGAAAGTGGTCGTTTAAATCTTTCCCTTGACTTGGGGGTGAAGGGAAGTGATGAGTATCCAAACCAGCCAATAAGGACTGACATAATTTCCCAGGAATAAAATTTCTCATCCTCTTTCAACAACCTGTTCCAGTATCTGAAGGTCAGTAACATACAGGAGTAATCACTCTATTATTCTTCAAAGGCTCTTCAGTGAACAAAATTTGATTTCTACAAAAAATGTCCCAGACACTTCATTATTACTGAGATTCGTTCTCTCCTTTTTGATAAAAACAAATGAATCTTCACTTCCATTTTTGGCAGGTCATCAAATATGGTATCTTAATATTTGACCAGTAAAACTGACAATGTTATATTCTGCCAAATACTTCCCAAATTTAACTAGGGATTCTTCATAAATGTCTGAGATATAGGAGTAGAACTAATTCTATATATAATTTTTAATTGCTATTTAAAAAACTTTAACATTAAAAATGGAAACTCTTCAAGGAAAAAGATAAGTTCATAACCTTGGTCTTGATAGAGTTTATATTGTGACACACCTGAAACTTCAGAATATCTTTCAAAACCTAAACAAATATTAACTTTAATGTATGTGATAAAAGTCATCATTTAAAAATGGACTATAATGTCATGGATACATACTGAAATCTCAAAAGTCCCAGAATTTTAGAAACATAAATGTTAAAATACTGGGGATATTTCAATTTTATAATTTAGTAATTAATCACTGAAGAGCTTGAATTATGTTCTATAATTAAATACCTTTCTACTGCCACCTATGGATAGTCCTCACCTCTTACAATCTACTCTTATAAAATTTCTATGGGACCTTGGTACAACTAGTTTCCAAGTAGAACCTCTCAGGTCGGTGTGAATAAGGTAACCATACAGTCTGCTGTTGAAGATCCACAGTTCCTAGCAGGAATCCATGCCATGTCAAAATATGCAAACCTTTCCAGGAAGACACTACTAGAATAATAAGAAAACAAAAGTGAAGTATCTGCAAACACCAGCTATTGCTACTTCTGAGATCAGTCCAGGGTCCGTACCTGGTTCCATAATGATCTGTCTATCATGCTCTAAGCATCCCTTTAACTTTTCTCCATCATAAATGACACCCCCTAACTTGTGCTTTTAAGATGGTTGTACAGGACATGGCCACTTGTTGAGGTCCTGCTGCAACTACTATAACAAAGGATAATTTTCAAAAATAACATGAAAAAAAAACCACATCAAAAAGCTGTGGGAGAAATGAAGTCTAGATGAACTAAAATTACAGAAATGGCAGAACACTTTCCAGGTGAGAAGAGGGTAAATGAGGGTAAGATATTATGCGTGTATTCAATATGCAAATGAGACTGGTAATCAAAAGAAACAGAAGCAGATTCACCTGCAATCCGGGTATTAGAGTTAGCGTATGAGAACTTTAAAAAATGCATGTGATAAACGTAATGGCTGGATAATAGCTCCCCCAAAGACGACCATGGCCTAATCCCCTGAACTGGTGAATATGTTATTAAACATGGCAAAGTTAAGGATCTTAAAACAGGAATGTTATCCTAAAATGACCAGGCGGCCTAAGATAATCAGAAGTGTCTTTATAAGTAAAAGGGGATTCAGGAGAGTCAGCATCAGACTGGCAATTGCTGGCCTTAAATACGGAGGTGGGCCATGAGCCAAGGAATGTGGACAGTCTCCAGAAGCTGGGAAAGGCAGGAAAATGGATGTTTCCCTTCATTCTCCAGCAGTAATGCAGCCCTGTCAACACCTTGATTTTAGTCCATTGAGATGTATTTTGAACTTCTAACCTCAAGAACTATAAGAAAATAGATTTGTGTTTGTTTCAAGTCAACAAGTTTATGGTAAATTCTTTCAGCAGCATTAGGAAACTAAAATAGTTGGTTATAAGAGAAACATCTTAAATATAAATATATGGATAAGTCAAAAGTAAAAGATAGTAAGAGATGTGTCAAGCAAATACCAAAAGAAGCAAGTATGGCTATATTAATAGTAGACAAATTAGACTCTTTGACAAGATGTTTTAAAGCAAATACATGGGGACATTTCATAAACATAAAAGTGCCAGTTAAAACCAGAAGACATGGTAGTCCTAAATATTTAAACTCAAGGAAAAACAAAAATTATATAAGGAGCTAGACAAATCCACTCTCATTGGAGAATTTAACAATCTTCCCTCAAGAACTGAAAGAAGTATAGACAAAATCTGTAAGGGTGTACAAGACATAACATCACAATGAAGTAAACTGATTTAATCAAAAGTTTATAGAATAATGCCCAGCGACTGCAGAATACACATTCTTTTCAGTGCACAGTGAACTGCAAAGGAGATCATACATTGGGTCATAAAGCAAAACTCAACAAATCCCAAGGAATTAAATCCTATAGACAATGTGTTCTGATCCCAGAGGAAATAACTTAGAAATAAAAAGAAGAAAGATAACTAGAAAAAGCCATCAATTGTTTCAAAATTAATAGGAAAAAGTAGAAATGAGAAAATATTTTTAAGTGAAAGATCATGAAAATGTAACTTATCAAAACTTATGCTATGCAACTAAAATAGTATTTAGAGGACCTTTTTAGCTACATGTATATATTACATAGCATAAAGATGGAAAACCCATTATTTAAGCTTAACAAAAGTAACAAAAAATTAAAATTGAACAAAGTATAAAAAAGGAAATAAGAAAGATAAGACAAAAGTTACTGAACCAGAATGAAGATATACAGAAGTCAATAGATCCCAAAAGCTGCTTAATTTAAAAGATTTGTAAAGTTGATATACTTAGCAAGACTGAATGAGAAAAAAAAAAGAGAAAATACAAAACACCTATCAGGAATTAATGAGAGGTATCACTACAGGCAAAAAGATAATAAGCAAATATTATGAACAAATTTATAGCGATAAACTTGTCAACCTAAATGAAAAGGAAAAATTAAAACTGAAAAATACAAATCACCAAAATGTATGAAAACATAAATGAAAATCTGAATCCATAATTAAAAGCTTTTCCACAAAAGCCCACAGGCTTTACTAATAAATGTCTTCAAACATCTAAGGAGTATTCAATACCAAACTTAAACATATTCCTTTATTGAATAAATAAAATAGAAATAATGTTTCATTTATTTTATGAAGCTATGATAATACTCATACTGAAACTCAAGAAAGTTAGTACAAGAAAAAAATTACAAACCATTATCCTTCATGAACATACATACTAAATTTTAAACAAAATTTTAGCAAATTAACAATATATAAAATGGGTGATCTAACATTTCATTACACAAATGCAAGATTGGTTTAATATTCAAAATCAATCAATGGAACATGAAAAATATGACAAAATTTGTGAATGGTGCTGTGTCAAACTTAAATAATTTCATTTTCAAAAGACACTGTTAAGCAAAGGAAAGACAAACTGAACAGTAGAAAAAAATACATATATTATCGTTTGCTACCCAGGATTTATAAAGAGCCCTTTTAAGTCCTTAATAAGAATACAAAAAATCTCGGATTTTAAATGTGCCAAGATTTCAACAAACATTTCACAAAGAAGATGTAATAGGAAATAAGCACATGAAAAGATGTTTAACTTCATTAGTCACCAGGAAAATTTAAGTAAAATCTAAGCGAGATGCCACCACATACCCACAAGAATAGCTAACATCGAAATGATAGGCATTATCAATATTAGCAAGGATGTGGAGAAACTGGAAATCCCACACATTACTGATAAGAATGTAAGGTGGTACTGCTACTTTGGGAAAGTGTGTAGCAGTGTTTTAAAAATTAAACATATACTACTACACAGCACAAAAATTCCACTCATATATTATTAACTTAATGAATTGAAAACATGCCCACAAAAAAAGGACTTGTACCCAAATATTAATAGCACCAATATTCATAATAGTTAAAAAAGAGAAATAATTTAAATATTAAAATAATCATTAAACTGTGGTATATTAATATAATGAAACACTACTCAGCAATGAAAAGGCATTAACTACTGAACATGAATTTCAAAAATGTCCTGGTAAGAGAAAAGGAGCCTAACAGGCAATAATATACTTGTTATGATTCAATTTATATAAAATTCTTTTTTTAAATATATTTTTATTGATTTTTTTACAGAGAGGAAGGGAGATAGATAGAGATTTAGAAACATCGATGAGAGAGAAGCATCGATCAGCTGCCTCCTGCACACCCCCCACTGGGGGATGTGCCCGCAACCAAGGTACATGCCCTTGACCGGAATCGAACCTGAAACCTTTCAGTCCACAGGCTGACGTTCTAACCACCGAGCCAAACCGGCTAGGACTAAAATTTCTAAGATAGACAAATAACTATGGAGATATAAAAAAGGTCAATGGTTGTTTGTCTTTGGAATGGGGATTTATTAAAAATAAACAGAGAAACTTTTTAAAAAAGAAACTATTTTTTAGAGGAATTTTGGGTTCACAACAAACTTGGGAGGCCAGTACACAGAATCCCCATAGACTCCCTGCCTCCACACATGCACAGCCCCCTCCCCACCCCCCACCCCAGCACATTGCCAACATCCCTCACTACAGGGGCTCATTTGTCACAAAGGATGAACCTACATTGGCATGTCATTATCACCCAAAGTCCATAATTTACATAGGAGTTCATTCTTGGTGTTATTCACTCAGTGGGTTTTGACAAATGTGTAGTGACATATATCCAGCATTATAATATCATACACAACAGTTACACGGCCCTAAAAACCCTGTGCTCTGCCTCTTCATCCTTCCCTCTCTTAACTCCTGACAACCACTGATCTTATTACCATCTCCATATCAGAATGTCATAGAGTTGGAATCATTTAATATATAGCCTTCACAGCTTGGCTTCTTTCATTTAATAGTATGCATTTAAAGTTCCTCACAGAAGAATATTTGAGAAATGATGGAGGTGTTCTAACCCTACGTCCTGACAGAAAAAGTGTTCAGCATCATTAGCCATCAGGAAAATGCAAATCCAAAACATAAGATACCACTTCATACCCAGTAGGATCAAAATGACAGATAATAACAAAGATTGGCGAGCATGTGAAAAAATTAAAACCTGATGCACTGCTAGTGGGAATGCAATGTGGTGTTTTGGAAAACAGTCTGGCAGTTTGAATGGATAAACATACAGTTAGTTACCCTATGATCCAGCAACTCTACTCCTTGGAATAACCAAGAGAAATTCAAAAGGCCACACAAAACCTTGTATATTGATGTTTATAGCAACATTACTACTCATAATAGTTAAAAAAATAAAAACACCTAAATGGCCACTAACTGACTAATAAAATGCGGTATATCCATTCATGGGGATATTAAAAATGAATACTGATAGGTCTTGATAAACATGGATGGATAAACCTCGAAAGATTGTGCTAAGTGAAAGAAACCAGACATAAAAGATAATATACTGAATGACTTATTTATATGAAATTTCTAGAATAGGAAAATCTATAGCAAAAGAATGTAGATTAGGGTTGCCAAGTGCTAAGACAGGAGAAGTTGGGAAAGGAGAGGAGTTGATAGAAACTGAGAAGTTAATGGAATTAGGTTTCTTTGGGGGAGCATGAAAATGCTCTAGAACTTATTTTGGTGATGGCTACACAACTCTCTAACTATACTAAAAACCACTGATTTGTACACTTTAAATGGGTGAATTATATGGCATATGAATTACACCTCAATAAATTTGTTATATTTTAAAAATAAAGAATCAGCCTACTTTTTAGATAAAGTTAAAAATAAAACAACTAGCTTGGAGAGATGATTGTATAATTATTCCTCACCAGGTTTCTTTGTCCAAGAGCAGGAAGAGGGATGCCCAGGAGTTGCTACATCTTCTGATTTTGTGATTTTGATTCTCTAGAATGCTTAATGTTTCCCTCTTTCTTCCTTTTTCCTATTACTGCCTAGTCTCCAATGGATGCCCCCCTGGCCAAGCCATGCCCTTCTCCACCAGATGGAATGACTCTCTGAGACAGCCCTGTCTGTTCAAATAAACACGTACGTTATTTCTTTTTAATTTCCCAGTTGCTAACACTAATCTACCAAGGTTTTAGAGCTCCTCTTAAAATCTCCAGTTTAGGTGGAACTTCCACTTTGGCCAGTGAGTATTGTCTTTTCCATCAACCTTCCTATTTACCTTCTTCTCTTTTCTGAGTTTTCTCTGCTGGACTTAGATGTTTCTCTAATTAGAGGTAATTTGAAGTTTGTAGTGTCTTAGGTCTCTTAGGTAAGCTGTGGTTTTATTTGCTCTCTTTGTTAAAGAGTGTTCTTTCTTGGGTAGATGTGTAGATAGATTTGGACTCACCTAAATACCATTCTCCAATGGGATCCTAAAAGTCCTATAAAACATGTTACTCATGGTAGAAATAGTGTAAATTACAGCCCTTGAAATCTCCAAGGACCTTCATTGTTTTAAGGAGAAACTGTTTAAACACAGATAGTAGGAAACCAGATACAAGGCAATATATCACTGAAGTTCTATTACCTACAAAAATTGTAAATGTTATAGAAATTTGGAATAAAAGTAAAGATAACAGTGAAATAAATTATTGATAAGAAATTCAGAAAGAAGGTGGGATTTTATTTTAATGAAAAATAGAATTTGTTATAGAATTAAAATCAATACTATAACAATAGTTCTATAAAAGTAGCCAGAGATAACCTTAATAATTTGAGAAAATTAAATAGGTGTTATTTTCTTCCACACTTTTTTCTCATAGTTATTCTTTCCCCCATTCAGTCTGTGGGATTTATTGCCTGTGTGGAAGCATAATTCATCAAAAGTGAGGTGGAAGACAAATTGAGTTTCTTTTTTAAAAATCTTTATAGTTATAAGTATTACATATGTCCCCATTGACCCTTTCTAGCCTGCCTGCCCCTGCTCCCCACCCCACAAACTGAGTTTCAAAAGCCTGGTCTCCAAAGAAACCGAGGGCAAGTAGTATGGAACACACACACACACACACGCCACTAGGAAAGAATCCTGGGTATTAGGAGGTGGCAGAGAGTTAGACAGGAAGGCAGGAAGGGTGAGCTTACAATTTGGTAAGTTCTTGGGATCAAGGACCTTCCTCTTCCCCAGACCTTGAAAGATCCCTAGGTAGATGCGTAGGATACCACTGCAGAGGGCTCCATGCTTTCTGTTACTTGAAACGGGAGGACTCCTGGCTCATACAATGTCACATGCTTTAAAACTGGGAATAAAAAGGTTATATATTTTTCATTCTCCAAGCTATCCCCTCGACAAAGATATGATAATGTTCATTTTTACATTGTTGTTGTTTAGATGCAGAAGCAAATTTTGAAAATAATATGGGTTTCATAATGTTTTATTAATTTTCCCTATTCCCCCATAATAAAATCAATTACACTCTCCTCTATATCCCAATTACATAATACATGAAGCTCTCTCCTATCTTTTAAGTGTCTATCTCCTGTTTTAGGTTGTAAGCCTCTTGAGGGTAGGGGACAAGTCTCTTAATCTTTGTATCACCAGCTTAGCACAGGGACCAACACACAGGAGTTGCTCAGTGACCTGAATGAAAATCATTTATTCAAATTAAAACTAAGTAGTGATTATCAATTCTTTAGGATTGGAAAATTTGGGGTGGGGGCGGTGTTCATGTTAAAAGATTAATTTTTTGCTGAGGACTGAAGTGTGGAAGGATATGGCCCAGAAACAATTTCAAAAGCTATAAAAACCTTTAAAACCAAATTGTCATTTTAATTATTAAATCTTCATAATAATAACCCTTTAAATAGTGATTTCAAACATTCTTACACCTCCAAGAACCTATTTTTACTGAATATGCAAACCTAGTGGTCATTTCATTTAATAAATACGTAAGTCCTAATCAGCTGCATACTAATAAAGTTAATCTGAAGGCTATATTTCAATTATAAATTATAGAGCCTGAATTAAATATATCTGGAAATGTCCAATATCTGGCAAAATAATCTGCTGAGAAAAATATTATCTTGAAGATCAACTTCATTAAACCAAGTGAGGTGAAAAGTGATGTCTCTAATTCTTAATTTTTTAAAAATATATTTTATTGATATTTTTACAGAGAGGAAGGGAGAGGGATAGAGAGTTAGAAACATCGATGAGAAAGTAACATCGATCAGCTGCCTCCTGCATACCCCCTACTGGGGATGTGCCAGCAACCAAGGTACATGCCCTTGACCGGAATCGAACCTGGGACCCTTCAGTCTGCAGGCCGACGCTCTATCCACTGAGCCAAACCGGTTAGGGCTTTAATTCCTAATTTTTATGTAACTCACCCTATGCAAAATAATGATTTATAACCACCTAGTAGATAACTTGGCTAATATAAGGTATGCCGCACAGATTGGCATGCTCAAAATGAGCCATACAACCTAAGATCCTTGAGGTATGTAATTACAGCACACACTTCAGCAGAAGTATTTACCCTGCTTCAGTTCTGAGAAATTAATTTGAATTGAAGAGAGATTGGTTTTTCCTCTCAATTCATAGCCCTCACAGTTTATTCTGAGCATGTTTTCTCTTAAAGAAAAAAAAATCAAATATAAAGGCATTTCTTTCTACGCTGAGTCTGACAGTCATCAGCTGACATTTATACTTAAGTTGAAAATTAATTTGTGTGACTATAAAAGCAGCAGATTGTGTTATTTCATAATGTGACACTGCAATTCAAATAACTATCTCAAATAGCATATCTGAAAGAAAAATAGTTAAAAAGTCTCAGCTCACTTTCAGTTAATTGTTCGATCAGATCACTAGACCTAACCTCAGAGTTGAATAATGCTCCAATCAGAGAAAGTTATTTCTCCTTCTTGCAATCAGCTGCGATTTGCAGTGCTAGACATGACTCTGGCAGGTTAAGGTATCTCCCAATGGGCACTTGAAGCCCATTCTGGTTTGGCAGTTTACTTCATTAAGTCACAGAGCTGAATGGAAAAGCCAGGTGCCTTCCAACCAGCTATGTAAAGTGGATCACTGACTTAAAAATTCTCAGCCTTACACTGTGATTGGCACCAGCACAATCCTGTATTGTATTCATGCGTGTCTTTCTCCTCTGTAGCAGTCAGTGTAGACTAAGTTAGGTTGCAGTAACAAGAAATCAAAATTTTAGTGGCTTCCAACCACAAACAGGTTCATTTCTCAAAGATGCTACACAGTCATCACAGATCTAAGAGCCAGGTTGAAAGAGCCACTGCGAGGTAGGACATCCAAGACTCAGGCAAGAGAAAGAACCACACAATGGTTCCTAAAACTTCTACTTGAAAATAGTGAAACAGGAATTTGGGGGGGTGAAAAAGACAGGTTTAGGAAATTTTAGAAATTAAGGGGACAATGGAGGAAGCACAGGGCTGCAGAGCAGCAGAAGGTATATCTCCATAGAATAGGGAAGCTGAAAAGCTGCAACAGGTACATTTCCATAGAATGAGGGAGCTGGGAGCAGCGAAAGGTCTATATTTGCAAAATAAAGAGAAGGAAGCCCTTCATCCAGAAGGAGCAGCA
>NW_006297287.1:813688-814347 GCF_000327345.1 Myotis davidii | reverse complement strand
CTGACGAATCTCAGAGGGAAGTAGGGGGGTGGGAAGAAATTTACCAAAGAACTTATATGCATATATGTGTAACCCATGAACATAAACAATAGTGTGGTGAAGGCCCTGAGGGGTTTGTGGTAGAGGGGGTCAATGGGGAAAAAGGGGGCAACATCTTTAATACTTTCAACAACAAAGTTAAATTTTAAAAAATATTTTGGATTATAGCCTGCAGTTGGCTTTCTTGACTGATCGCTGGGTTTGGCACTTGACCTAATCTGCTCCATATAATTTTTATAATAACCATATAAACCGGATATTATAATTCTCCTTTCACAGGTGGGAAAATAGGCTCCCAAGAGTAACATAGTATGCTTTAAGAAAGTGCATTGGGAGATCTTTAGGCAAAAATATTGCTATGGGATATGTCTGAGATTTTACTGTCTATGTTTTCTTCTACCATCTTTATGGTTTCACAACTTAAAGTTGTTTAACCATTTTGAGTTTATTCTTGGGTATGGTGTAGGTTGGTGGTCCAGTTTCATTTTTTGCATGTACCTATCCAATTTTCTCAACACTATTTATTGAAGAGTATGTCTTTACTCCCTTGTACACTTTTCCCTCCTTTGTCATATATTAATTGACTATAAAGACATAGGTTTATTTCTAGTCTCTCTGTT
>NW_006297287.1:811705-813514 GCF_000327345.1 Myotis davidii | reverse complement strand
GTTCTTCAATAAATATCCACCTTTGCTATACCATCTTCCATCCCTGGATTCATTCTTTGACTCTGGCAGATAAAGAGCTCGGGAACCACCCTGCCCAGAGGAACACCATACGTGTTTCAGTCCAAAAATTCCGTATCAATAGGACTTAATAATTTCATTGGCCAAAGCATGTCACTTGGCCAAACTATGTGTGAGAGGCCCCTGGCACAAGGGACAGCAATGGGTTTCTAATAATGTAAATAATAATAAGGAAATAATACACTAATATATTTACCATACCTTCTAAAACCATTAACCTTTATAATTCCGAAGGAAAACTTCAGTTTCTACGCCAACTCTCCATGGGATTTTGAATCCTGTCATCCAAGGCAACAAACAGACCAGCCAACAGGTTCCTCTTCTAAACTTCTACTCCAGGAACACTTTACAAAGTAGCCTGCTCCTAAAAACTAGACTTTGAAATTCTCTAAGAATCCAATACCACCCAATTCTCACAGCAGCCTGGATGTGGTCATTGTGCTAGAGAAGAAGGTAATTTACTCCTGGCAAACAGAAAAGAATAACTTACATCTGAAGAGCTGAAAAGAGAAAACTATGAACAAATTGTCAGAGTTCATAAAAATCTGGAACTTAAAAGTGTACTATACAGATACTTTTAAAGAAGTATTCCAACTCAAGACTTTCCTTGAAAAAGCAAAGAGTCATCCAATTTCAATTTTACAAGCACCTTACATTTAATTTTTTAGGGTGCCTTAAATACTTTGAATATATTAGACTACGAATTCCATCATTTTCTAAACTTACACCCTCCCCTTATACTCATCTGAGGCACAATGTCAGCCTCATTCTTTATTTTAAAGAACCTTTAAACTTTCTTCTGAATTTTAGGCTCAGTGCTTGACACTTCTGACAATCATGTGTTGTCCTGGCCACCAAGATACATCTCATCTAAATACTACTGATCTCTTACCACCTCCCTAAATTAAACAGAAAAAAGTTTATGTAGCCACTTTTTAATTAATATTTGTTATGTCAATCTCAATCTCTATAACATGCCTAGTCATTTCTTCTTATTCAAAATACCTTTATTCAGTATTATTGATGCTAAAACTATTAGGTGAATGGATGATGGGGAATTAGAAGTTCATGTAATGTGAAAATAACCCCATACACATTGCTAATTAGACAGGGGGCAACACATAGTTGTACTACAGAAGTATCAGGGAATCACCACTCTAATCCAACCTTAATTTTAGAATTGCTAAAATTATCTTTTGATACCATGCAATCTGAAGCATCACCAATGAAGCAAAGTTAAACAACATTAATAAACACTGCAGACAAAATGTCCCATTAAAAACCAGAACAAGCTAAACAACACCTTAAAGAATCAATTAGACACACCTAGAAAGTGAGAAATTTCAATAAGCCAATGACATTAAAAATTGGTGCTCTTAGATGACATAATAAGCAGGAAGACTATGTGATCCTCTTTCAGATGCTGACTAGGATAACCAGCAATAAAACACTATGGGGACAACTGGGAAAATTAAGACATTCTTTGGTTCTGAATGAGATAAAAGTTACCTTATAAATTTATACGTACACATATTGTATATGTATAGAGAGAAAGAGAGAAATTAAGTGAATATACACACTGGCATGTTAAACGTAGTCACCTCTACATGTTGGAATATGGTGATTTCTTTTTACTTGTTGGTATTGTCTAATTTCCTACGACACACATGTACTACTTCTGTAATAATATGAGACTGTCTACAGGCTTTACCTCAGCGTAGATGTATGATG
>NW_006297287.1:798534-811429 GCF_000327345.1 Myotis davidii | reverse complement strand
ATTATAATTCTCCTTTCACAGGTGGGAAAATAGGCTCCCAAGAGTAACATAGTATGCTTTAAGAAAGTGCATTGGGAGATCTTTAGGCAAAAATATTGCTATGGGATATGTCTGAGATTTTACTGTCTATGTTTTCTTCTACCATCTTTATGGTTTCACAACTTAAAGTTGTTTAACCATTTTGAGTTTATTCTTGGGTATGGTGTAGGTTGGTGGTCCAGTTTCATTTTTTGCATGTACCTATCCAATTTTCTCAACACTATTTATTGAAGAGTATGTCTTTACTCCCTTGTACACTTTTCCCTCCTTTGTCATATATTAATTGACTATAAAGACATCTATTTATTTCTGGGCTCTCTGTTCTATTCTACTGATCTATATGCATGTTCTTATTCCAGTAGCAGGCTGTTTTGATGGCAATGGCTTTGCAGTATATTTTGATATCTGGTATTGCCATACCTACAAGTTTGCTCTTCTTTCTCAAGATTGCTGAGGTTATTCAGGGTCTTTATTGGTTTCACATAAATTTTTGGAATATTTGTTCTAGATCTGTGAAATATGCCAAATTTTGGTCAATATATCTCCTAGTAAAAGGTAAACAAAGAAAAAATAAATAAATGGGACTATATTAAAAAGCTTCTGCACAGCAAAAGAAAAAAATCAACAAAATGAAAATGGAATCCACTGTATAGGAGAACATATTTGTCAATGATCCATCTGATAAGGGGTTAATTTCCAAGATATATAAAGAACTTATGTAACTCGCTGAAACTGGTTTGGCTCGGTGGATAGAGCATCGGCCTGCGGACTGAAAGGTCCCAGGTTCGATTCCGGTCAAGGGCATGTACCTGGGTTGCAGGCACATCCCCAGTGGGAGATGTGCAGGAGGCAGCTGGTCGATGTTTCTCTCTCATCGATGTTTCTAACTCTCTATCTCTCTCCCTTCCTCTCTGTAAAAATTCAATAAAATATATTTTTTAAAAAAAAGAACTTATGTAACTCAACAACAAGAAGACAAATAATCCAATTAAAAATGGCCAAAGGACCTAGACCAGCCGTGGGCAAACTACGGCCCGTTTGAAATGAATAAAACTATTGAAAAAAAAGACTGTACACTTTTATGTAATGATGTTTACTTTGAATTTATATTAGTTCACACAAACACTCCATCCATGCTTTTGTTCCGGCCCTCCGGTCCAGTTTAAGAACCCATTGTGGCCCTCGAGTCAAAAAGTTTGCCCACCCCTGACCTAGACACTTCTCCAAAGAGGACATACAGATGGCCAATAAACATATGAAAAAATGCTCAAACTCACTAATCAGCAGAGAGATGCAAATTAAAACTACAATGAGATATCATCTCATACCTGTCAGAATGGCTACTACCAATAAATCAATAAACAGCAAGTGCTAGCCAGGATGTGGAGAAAGGGAACTCTTGTGCACTGTTGGTGGATATATTGATTGGTGTAGCCACTATGGGAAGCATTATGAAGTTTACACACAAAAAAATTAAAATGGAACTGCCTTCTGAACCAGAGATCTCACTTCTGTGAATATATCCAAAGAAATCCAAAGCACTAATTCAAAGACTATATGTACCCCTATCTTCTTAGCAGCTTTATACACAGTAGCCAAGATCTGGAAATAGCCCCAAGTGAATAAAAAAGCTGTGGTACATTTACACAATGGAATACTACATGCAACAGCATGGGGGGACCTGGAGAACATTATACTAAGTGAAATAAGCCAGCCAGAGAAAGACAAATACCATATGATCTCACCTATATGTGGAATCTAATCACCATGAAATAGAAACAGGGGCTTGGATATGTGGAAGAGACTGTTAGCTATCAGAGGAGTGGGGTGGGAGGAAGGACTGGATCAAAGAAGGTGAAGAAATTAACCAAAACCCCCATAACCCATAGACATGGAGATCAGTGTGGTGATGGCCAGAGGGAAGGAAGGATGAGGGCGGGGGTCAGGGGGGGGAGTGTAAGGTGGGCAAAGGGGAGGGAAATGGGGACATCTCTAATAGCGTCAACAATAAAAATAAAGTTTAAAAAAGTACACTGAGGCCCAGCCAGTATGGGTCAGTTGTTGGGCGTTGACCTTTGAACCAGGAGGTCACCACAGTTCAATTCTTGGTCAGGGCACGTGCTTGGGTTGTGGGCTCGATCCCAGTGAGCGTTGTGCCGGAGGCAGCTGATCAATGATTCTCCCATCGTTGGTGTTTCTATTGCTCTGTTCCTCTCTCTTCCTCTCTAAAATCAATTTAAAAAAACATTTTTTAAAAAGTGCACTGGGTGTTAACTGAGGCTCCCTCACCCACGCTTCATTGAATTTCTTACCTGGGATTGTAGACCCTTTCTCTCAATCCCAAGGACTTCTACTTAACTGTCAATTGCCTTATGGGGCAATGAGAGAATCAGGAAACAGAAATCCCAAATCTTTGACTTTTGGGCTTAAAAATTGGCCTCATATGCTTGAAAAAAAAAAAAAAAAAAAAAAAAAGGATGAAACATTTAAAGGGAACCAGAAGGGTTAGATACAGTTTGGGTTTCTAAGAAATGGGGTAGAGAATAATAGGTCCCCCCAAAGTCATGTCCTGCTTTCCTTCTGGGGCCCTGGGCAATGGCAAGTGGTCCCTGCTCCCACATTGCACTGCCCCATGGTGCCAGGCGTAGAAGTCTGGGTAACAATGGCAGCAAGGGACTCGGCAGAGAAGCTAACGTGCCTCATGGAGTTCTGCATGAACTGATGAAACAGGCAGCAGGCACCTCCTTCATGATCAAGACTGGCAAGGCCGGGACAGGCAGGGTCAGACAGCAGACATGAAGGGCCTCCCCCAGTGATAGAGGATCCTGGGTGGAGGATAGGAAGGCCCTGATCAAGAGAGAGCGGGTTGGAACTGGAATACTCCGCAGAGGCCAGTATGAGGAAGGCCTAGCAATGCCCAAGGCCAGCAAAGGGTTCACATCTCAGAGGATGTCAGCTCAGCCCATGACAGACCCGCAAGGGCCAGGAACCTGCCCACAACAGGTACCAACCAGGGGGGAAAGCAAGAAGAATATTCGGAATTGAATGGGGGTGGGGGGAGGGGAGGGGGGACAAAAACAGACACAAGGAAGTTAACCCATAATTCTGCTATTTGGCTGAAAGGCTTCTGAAAATAAAGATTGTCACGCAAGAGTATAATAAAAAAATCTACTTATTTGCACTTTCAAGTATGTGGCTTAAATATAATACAGCTGGTGTCGTTTATCCTCGTTTACAGAGCCAGTGGGTGTCAGGGTAACGTGCCTTGTAAATTGCACTTCACAGAGCTACTAACAGAGGAAAGGCTAACAAATATTTCATCGTGCTGGCAATTTTATAGACTAAGAATAAAAAACGTATCTTGCTTATAAGGCCTTGGAAATTCAGAACTAAACGTTAGAAAGAAATTCAATAATTTTTGAAATTTTTAAGAAGCATTTATTAAAATTAAATCGCATTTTTTATTTCCATAATAATTCCCCCTTTTAAAGAGGAATTATCAATGAATTTTAAAGCCCCTGCTTCGTGCATTTTAAATTTCTTCATATATTTTACAAAAAAACAAAGAATGGAGCCTACAAAGTAAGTATAATCTCTTCACTGGCCTGGGCCTTTAATATCTTACTAAAAAAATATGTTCCTAGCCATTTCTGCAGTGTATGGTGTTGTTCTGCTAAATAATACAAGGAATGAACTAAATAAAAAGGCAACCCAAATAGGGTGTTCTCATTCTCAGGGAAAATCTGCACTCGAAATCATTATTTGCAAAAGCACCATTTTGATTACTTTGGTTTTGCCCTGGAGAATACTTTAATATGCAGCTGGAAATATAATTTCTGGAGGACAATATTGCCAAAAACGGCAAGGAAAATAATTCGGGGTAAAGGTGAGAGGCACTGTATTGCTGTTGTGATTTGAAGCTAAAGAGAGACTTCACTTTTTAACGCATATTTCGCATCGACTCATTAGGAACAAAATTTCATCCTGACATACATTGCTCCCCTCTGGTTAGCCGGATCTCTGTGACACGCTTCACATGTTAATGTGAGTAATCTCTTAACCAGTAGGTTTTCTCAAGGAAACTCTAATTAATTAAAGTCCTAACCGCTATGTATTTCTCTTAATGAACTGATGGAGAAGCCTTTCACCAAGTGATCCATAAGCAGACTGATTTATTGAGAAGATGGTAAGGTGATGAAACACTGGGTCCACACTAACCATTTGCCCCATTGCTCACCACCTCAGCCCTGCTCTGCCCTGTGGGGCAGGGAGCTGATTCCTGCAAACTGCACTCCAGGACTCCCTGGCCAACTGGCTCTGCTTAAATTCTTTTTTTTTTTTAAGATATTTTATTGATTTCCCAGAGGAAGGGAGAAGGAGAGAGAGATAGAAACATCAGTGATAAGAGAGAATCATTGATTGGCTGCCTCCTGCATGCCCCCTACTGGGAATCAAGCCCTTGCACGTGCCCTTGACCAGAATCGAACCTGGGACCCTTCAGTCCCCAGGTCAACGTTCTATCCACTGAGCCAAACCAGCCCAGGCTGGCTAAAGTCTTACAAGAGAGGCACTGGCAGGAGATGGGGGTAGGACTGGAGAAACTGGGTATTTTTTTTACCCCCAACACCCCTTACGCAGCATTTTCATCAATGGCTATGACTCCTGTGCTTGCAGGTGCCTCTGGGTGGTTCTACCCAGGCTCTGTTGAGACCACTTCACACAGGGGTCCCTCCAGCCCCAGAGTGGGCAGCAGCTTCCTGCGGTAGCCAAGCTCTGAACTGCTTCACCACGGCTTGTTTCTGTTTTCAGTAAAAATTGTATATATTTAAGGGGTACAACATCATTATTTCATGTACATATACATAGTGAAATGATTACTACAATCAGGCTAATTAACATATCTTCTCACAGTTACTGTGTGTATCTGATGAGAGCACCTGAAACCTCCCTCATCAAATTCCCAGTATTCAATACAGTCTCATTAACTACAGTCATCATGCTGCTCATTAGATCTCTAGACTTATTCACCCAACATAACGGTTACTTTGTGTCCATCTCCTTACTTCCCCCACCTCGCTGCCCCTGGTAACCATGGTTCTACTCTCTGCTTCTACATATTTGACAGTTAACGTACTATCTTCCAGGTTCATCCATGTCGTTTCAATGGCAGAATCACCCTCTCTAAGGTGGAATAATATTTCATTTTGTACACATACCACAATTTCTTCATCCATCCATGCAGGGACAGACAATCAGGTTATTTTTAGCTTTCAAAAGCCCCCTCTGAATGAATGCCCATCTTTAGTTCCCTCCATTGAACAACCTGGCAAGAGCTCTGATTTTCCAGCTCAATTCTGCCTGAGACAGGGACCATGTGTCTAATTAAGAAACTACCCCCAAATTTTGCTCTCTCTGTAGAAAAACACACTAAGCCATAGTCAGCCATCAACCTTTCACTCATAGGGTATGCCCCAGGCATGAGGGTCCTGAGAAAGTGGAAGATGAGAAGAAGATTCATTCGCTCACTCGTCAGGTGCCTACCACTGACCAGGCGACATGCTAGATGACAGGCTGCAAAGATGAGCGTGCAGGCCCTGCCTTTCTAGTGCCCAAACTGATGGGGAATATAGGCATTCAGGGAAAATAGCACAAGTGCAGGTTTACAACAGTGCACAGTCCGTTCTGTGTTAATACTTGTTTAAAATTGTGAAGTCGATATATGAGGGAACAATTTGAGCATAACAGGATTTTGTGTTTGCTTATACAGTAATTTCATCTGTAAGAAGATGAACAGGCAGAAATCTGTACCCGGCTGAACAGAGCCATGTAGGGACGCGCGTGGGACACAGGCCAGGGACCTTCTTCCAGGGACCTAAGTTCGCTTCTGGTGGTACAACTCTCCAAAGTGTTTCAGACAACCCTCCTTCTACCACTTCACCACTCACAGGCACAGCCTTTCCAAAGCCCACTTCCACAAGTAAACGCCATGTCTTTTTCAATGGAAAAGACAGCATTTTGAAGTCTTTACGCATTAATGATTTTACATGTGCAAAAGCATACTACCACTTCGTACTGGATACTGACCTCTTTTTTCCTCACCTGAGGACATGTTTTCATTGATCTTAGGGAGTGGGGAGGGGGGAGAAAGCGAGAGCGACAGCGAGAGCGAGAGCGAGAGCGAGAGAGAGAGAGAGAGAGAGAGAGAGAGAGAGAGAGAGAGAGGAACATCAATGTGAGAGAGAAACATTGATCAGTTGCCTCCCATAAGTGCCCATACCTGGGATTGAACTCATAACCTAGGTATGTGACTGACTGGGAATCAAATATGCAACCTTTTTGGTGTATGGGATGACACTCCAACCCATTAAACCACCCAGCCAGGGCTATCTTCTTTTTTTTTTTTTTTTAATGTGTCACCTGGTGAGTTTTGAATGTTGTACTCCTACCCCATTTTCCCATAAGCCCTGTGGGTTTTATGGTACCATTTTGCATGACATGGTAATTCTTTAAATGCACATGTTGCATAGTAAGAAAACTGACTGTATTTTTAAGGTAAGGGCTCTGGTGCTATGAAAGCACTCACTAAAATAAAGGGGCTTGGGGGCAGGGCCACTGTCCTCGACAGAGAGAGCAGGGCATAGGCACAAGGACCTGGAGGCAAGCCAGGCTGGATAACTGGCAACCTGGCAACTGGGAAGACTGGTCTGGGAGGAGGCCAGAGAGCTGGAGAGGTAGACAGGGGCTGCAGGTGGAGCCTGCCAGGCGTGGGAAGTGGTGAGGAGCCACAGTGTACCAACAGGAGGGAGCTGGGCACTTGGACAAGTCTCTAAAGGAAGTTAAGTAGAATCTGCTACTTGAGGCAAAGTAGTATCTGCTAACCCTGCAGAGAGGAAATAAAATTCAGTTGGAGTGGGGTTTGGGGACATAGAGATCAAAACAGGCCACACACACACACACACACACACACACACACACAAAACACGCGCGCGCGTCTATCTGGTAGACAGCCAGTCTGCATCCTTTACCAATCGACTCCTTTAACTCTGACCTTTAAATTTCACCCAGATTCAGGCCAGACTCCCAGGTTCTTCTATAATTTCTCTCCATTGTATTCTGAGTACACAACCTTTAGCAGCAGGTCTGACATCAGTCCCTCCATAGGACTAGCACCATTTGCATCCATAGCCAGTCTGTTTGCATTCTACCACAGGATTGTCGTAGACTGAATGGATCCATGTGCATGCATATCTATTCTTATATATAGTAAAATTCCATTTATTGTATGTCTAAAACCCCAGAAACCCTAAATAAACACAATTTGCAGTGCCATTCGATGGTAATTGATTTTCTTAGTGTTTCTGGGAATACTCCAAGTTCCTAAAGGAATGCTAAATCATCAAAGCAAGAATTACCTGTGTTCAATAAGATCTCCAAAGTTTTTTTTCTTACTTTAATATGATTCATTTAAGAAATGCTTAAATTAGCTCCTACTATATATACAGTAATGTGCTCAGCATAATGGAGAGAATCCAAATATAATACAAGGTTTGGGACCTTAAAGCACTTATAATACTCATATGAAAAGAAAAGCCAGAACATAAATTAAGCTGCACTATAACAATATTTATATTAATGCCACTTGCCAACAAAGACACTTTTCTTTCTGCTCTAATGTGTACTGAGAAGCTGGGCCCTAAATTGGATTATATTTCCCAAAGGATATATGTTATAAATTATAAGTAGAGGTTGTTTTCCTGATCAAGGACTTGATATTTTAAAGAACACACACACATACATGCACAAATGCACACACATGAACCATACATGCGTACGTACATAAATATATAGATGCATACACACATATTAAATAACATTACATTGAGTAACATAACATATTCAAACAAAAATTACAAGATATTCTGGTAACCATTTAACACAAGTGTCCTACAAATGAGATAATAATTATGTAGAAATTATACATTGAGATCCAGTGTACTCAAGTGTACACAAAGCACAAAAATAAAACTCTAATGTAAACTCCAACATTTCATAAATTTTCCTTAATGCCATAATGTCAGCTCCGGCAAACACAAGCATATCATTAACCATAGTTTGCTTGACTTGTTGAATATGAAAAGGGTGCTTTGGGGATGCCTTGATGCCTGGGTCTTTTTTAAAGATGAGCTGATGCATTCTTTTTCTCTAGACACATTTCCCTGAAGAATGTCTGAGCCCTCAGACTTTCTCACTGACCTTTGAGACAACTTAAAGGACTAGGGCAGGTGTTTCATAAATGTCTGCTCCTGATCGTGGTGGTGGCATCGGTGCGTCCTTTCTCTTTTAAAAGGACTGACCTAATATTTATCCCCTTCCATCTCTCCTCTCTCTTGAATTTTTTTAAAGTGACAGTTTCTGAACAAATAAAAAATAAGGGAAAAGTAAATATGAAATAAGCCTAGAGTCTGTAAACAGTTATCTTTGAATTTAGCTGGGAAACCCTACCCACCAGTAATTACTGGGTAGGGGACTGAAGTGGTCTTTGAAAGATGCCAATCAGAATATTCTACAAACACATCCTTCATTTTCTCCACACTCTGGATCAATGAGTTTGGTGCTCATCGGGCACCAGTGTCTGAGTGCACGTTCATCTTTAAGAATTCCTTAAAAACTCGCCCTTTGAACTTCTTTAGGCTTCAAAGACTTCTGGGAGGAGGAACACGTCTGTGTACTGAGCAACGTTCCCTTCACCCCTGTGGAGCAAACGGGATCTTTCATAAATGATGGTTATATTTTCTACTGATAAATCCTAATTAAATTTCCTTTTACTTACCCATGTCTTGCTCAATTTCGAAGGCTGATATTCCAATTTCAACTTGATTTTGGAGCTATTCTCTTTGGCAAAGTGCCATACATTTCAATCTTTTCCAGTTTACACTTAGTCCAAAATTGCCCATTTTGCTTGTCTAAATCTTCAGTAGTTATTTTGGCAGCTTTAAAAGGGAGAATCAAAATGGCAAGATCATGGGAACTTTGCCAATCATTCTTGGCTCCTCTAATAAACTAAGATTCTTCTTTTAATCATCATAATAAAAAGAGACTGGAAAGTACCCATTGGAGTTGACAACTGGGAAGTAATCTGTGACTTTGGGGAAGAACTATTTACATTGGAGCAGTGGGGGGCACAACTCAGGCTGGATAAGCCAGATAGGGGAGGAATGACAAATCCGACTAGTTGGGGAAGGTATAATTTGAAAGGAAGGCAAGTAGATAAAGAGGTAAGTAGAAGGGGAGTCAAGAGTAGATTTTTTGTTTTAAACAGGAAAGACTTGCATTTCCATATTCTACATATGAACTTACAATGGTACATTATACCTAGCATTAAATCTCGCTGTATCATGCATTGCTGCCTTGCTCTGCGATTTGTTGTTGCTCTCTTTAATAAAGTTTCTCTAAATCCAAGAGAATGCATAACCTGAGTTGTACAGATTTCTCCCACCTCTGCAATTGGCTCAACCTCCGGGGCAGTATGCACTATTTCCCAAGGCGTTTCCTCCACTCTCTTCTAATTGGCTCATCTTTGGTTTGAATTAAATGACATTTCCGAACACATGTCTAGTCACAACAGCTGAGAATGTTTTTCCCCTTTCAGTTGAATAATTCCCTTCCTCTGTTCCTCTCTTCCTGTCATTTCTCTCTCGCATTTGCTATCACTTTCATTCAAATATGCATGTTTTCCTTTAGGGGGAAAGGGGTGCTTACACGTGCACCCTACCAAATTGCCATCATTCTATGTTCCCATCTTAAGCCTTCACAACATGAATGATTTCATACTATTTTGAGCATCTCTTAGCTTTCAGTTCTTGAGGCTGATTGACTATTTTGCTATTTCAGATGCTTTTATCTTGTAGGCATTTACCAAACATTTATGCTTGCCAACCCTGTTGCCAAATCAATGGATAACTCTGTCCCTGTGTACATTTCCCCGCCACTCACTGACACATGCCAGGACAAAACTGTTTACCTTAGATTATAAGGATTTGGGTCTCACTTTATTTAGACTGTGAGCATCACAAGTTTTCAAAACACAGAATTTGAGAATGGGATAAAGTTCTATACAGACCAGTAAACCAGAGATAAGCCTATCTGCCCACATTGCCAGGCTGCAGGAGAGCCTATTGTTGTTTTTAATGAATCTTGAAGAGGATTTGTAAGCCATGGACTTCAAAACACTACATGACAGAAGATGTTATATTAAAGAGAATACATATAACCAGTCTAAGAGACTAGCATATATAACACAGAATCAGAAATAATCTTGGGGAAACTATAAGAAAAAAACAAGCAGGTTTATGGGGAGCCCAATTTCTTCCTTCCCATGCTAAATCTACTAATCTATAACACTCCACAGATGCAATTTTATCTTTGAAATATCCTTCTTTTTTCTCCTTCTTTCACATTAATCCATGAAAAGTCCTCAGGGGTATGGCCAGTTCCCAGGATTGGCTGCACACCCCACTGGGCCAAGCATAGTGCCTTGCACATCATAGAAAACACTACATAACCACTGGCTAAATTTTCCATGAGGAAAATGGTATGCTGAAAAGATTCATTTTACTCTATCAAAGTAGATTGAAGGCCTTGCTTATAAAATGCTAAAGAAATATCTTCCTGGTGAGCAGATACTCTCACTGTCTCTGTCAATTTTTTTGTAGCTGGTCAAATTGCCAAACTAGCAATGCAGTACATTCTACCACTGAAGAGATACTCACAACCGCCTCTGTGGGTTATATAGCCTTGCCAACCATTCACTGATTCCTCTTCCTCACACACACAAAGCACTCATCCTGATAGTGGTTAGCTCTATATTCTTCAAGTGATTGGAAGCCCTAGGCAGGCAGATGTAAACATATTTTTTATCCCATCCTACTCCCCACCTCTCGTATGCACCCTTACAAGGATTATTTAGCCTTAGTGAATGTCAAGGTTCTTCATCCACAAAACAAAATAGATTTTTTTGGTACCCAGAAGGACTCTGTGACCGAGGCTAACTCCTGATAGGACCCTGGCATGCTGAAAGGAGAGGCCCACACTCCCTTCAAGCCCTTCAAGTTAGAATTATCTTTTTCAACTGTAGCTAAGCTACTAGGAGTTACCAACCTGAGTCAGCAGAGCAGATCCAGCCAGGGAATAGCAAAGGGACCTGGATGAGACTTTATTCATCCTCATTATTTAAAATGAGATTTTATATAGGTGCCCCCATTATAAAGGTAGTGAGAAAGCTGTATTTTAATTCACATGTATAAATTAAATCAATGCACCACTTTCATTTAATCCAACACATAGCTATTGTGCAGTTATTCTCTGCAAGGTGCTGAAGATCCAAACATAAATAAGAAGCATTCTCTGCTCTTACTTGGGAAAATCTCATACATATCTCACAAGGTGACTCTGCCTTGCCGCAGGTAGGGGAGGTGCATGCCACATCTTCCCAGTGAGACTGCAAATTCCTTGAAATGGGGGCTGGCATCACATACTTGCTTTCATCCACTCTGCACCCTGGACACAGCAGGTGCTCAATAAATACTCTTTGAACGTATTCATATAGCTAACAAACAAATGCACCTTGCAATTTCCATTGGTTTATCTTGCTGTGTGAAAACTGCTTAGTTATAAAATAATAATAATAATAAACACCTGAAAGATGGGCTGCACTGGGGATATATCACGTCCACAAGCATCATGTTTCAATTCAAGCAACTCCATAATCCAACTGAAATATCTAATATTCATGTACATAATATTAGATGACACATCCTTGGAGTCTGTCTTAGAAAATTCCTCCCTAAGAAGTTTAACATTTTTCTTTATTTGCAACTGACACCTTGTTCTTAATACTTTTCTTTTAATGAGCAACTGAAGTCAGATTTAAGCTAATCATGTAATATGTCCCTCACCTCGACAGAGACTTGGAATTATTAAAATGTTTCACACTATCATGTATAGCTGAATAGAGTTTGCCCTTACAAAGGAAACACAGGACTTTCTTCTATGTAACACACAATAAAAGGCATGTCACATTCTGCTTTTTCAATTGAACCCTTCCACAGCCCAGAGGGTTGGTTACTGTCAGAAATTCAACTTGAGAAAAGCCCTTCGGACAACTGAGAAGAATTCTACCTGCCAGAAAATGAATCAAGCCTACCAAAAAAATTACTATAATTTGATCAGAAACATCACTTTGGTGAGCCACATGCCATTTCTGACTACAGTAATCACAATAAGGATATAGAAAAGAAGACTGAGTAATACACACCAAGTGTAAATGAGAAAAACTGGTGACGTTCAACCGTAGTTAAAGGTTATTTTTCCCTTCTCATTCTTATTAGACGAAAGTATATCATAGGATATGCCTATTTCATGTGCACCAGGCTTCACATATATGCTAGCAAACCAAACCAAAACAAAACAAAAATGACAAAAGAAACTGGGATTATTTAGTCTGTAAATAAAAAGGGCACAGTGATTCCATAATGTGTATGAATAGTTGTAAAGTGGAAACAATCCAGATATGCTCCATCTTCACAAACAAAAGGCATATAGGACTTATTTTCTACATACTAGTGGCCCAGTGCACGAAATGCCTGCACAGTGGGGGAGTTCCCTCAGCCCAGCCTGCACCCTCTCCAATTGGGGATCCCTTGGGGGTTGTCCAACTGCTGGATGTCCTCAACCAGCAGTCGGACATCCCTCTCACAATCTGGGAGCACTGACTCCTAACCGCTCACCTGCCTACCTGCCTGATCACCCCTAACTGCCTCTGCCTGCCTGCCTGATTGCCCCTAACTGCCCTCCCCTG
>NW_006297287.1:789485-798445 GCF_000327345.1 Myotis davidii | reverse complement strand
AGGTCAGCAGACCCAGTGGAGGCCTGGAGAGAAATGGAGGTGCGGCTGCTGGCCTGGCCAGGAGAGAAAGAGAGGCAAGTACTGATCAACAGTTGCCACACAGGCTACAGATTAGACCCTGCTTCTCTCTTCAGGCCTCTCTCCAGGCCTGATTCGAAGCTCCTCAGCAGTCAGTGCTGGGTCACCACACCTGCAGCCCCAGCAGTCAGTGCTAGGTCACCACAGCAACCCCGCACTGACTTCAGTTGGTGGAGCCTCTAGTCATGACGGACCTAGGGTTGTTATATATTAGGATAAATACAGAGAAATCTTCCTATCTTGTAGATTTTAAGTTGCCCTGGCTGATTTGGCTCAGTGGTTTGAGCATCCTCCCATGTACCATGAGGCAGCCAGTTCAATTCCTGGTCAGGGCACGGGCTCGGATTTCGGTCTTGATCCCCAATAGGGGGCGTGCAGGAGGCAGCCAATCAATATTTCTCATCCATGTTTCTCTCTCTTCCTCTCCCTTCCTCTCTCTCTAAAATCAATAAAAACATATTCTTTAAAAATAAATAAAAGTAAGTGTGTTCCTGAGAGAAGTAATAGAAGTGTTTTAAGTCTTTTACTTAAGAGATCATTCATGCTGATATTTAAAGGTGGAGTTAATAAATAGATGAATTGTATTATATATGCAAAGACTAATGATATAAGCCTTGTAAGGAAACTGGCAGACAACAGACAACCATTAGAGTAGATTATTCATGGTGCAAGTTCTAGGCACGTCCCAGATGGTGGCCACCAGCCACATGCTGCTATTAAGTATTTGAAACAAGGCTAGTCTGAACTGAGAGGTGCTTACAAGTGTAAATGCAGATTGGATTTCAAGGACTTAGTACAAAAAATATATTAAAAATCTCATTAATAAATGTTTCATAATCAATACATGTAAAAATGTCAATATCCTGGATATGTTAGATTATTGAAATATATTATTAAACTTAACTTCATTTTTCCTTTTTACAGTGCTGCTACTAGAAAATTTAAGATTTTATATATGAATTGTATTTGCAACTTATGCTCAATTTCTGTTGAAGAAAGCTGCTCTAGAATTAGACTGAGTGCAGATCCTGACCTGTGAGGCTACAAGTCACTATTTCTGCTTCTGTAAATGGGAATAATAATAATAATACAATGGGCTCCAAGCGTTTTGAGAGGACTTCATATGTAGAACAGTATCTGGCACATAGTATAAGCTCAATAAATCTGTTATTAATATCCAATGCACATGTTCTCTCTGTAGAATACCCTAACATGTACCTGTTTGTCCTCTGTTTAGATACCCCCAAAGATGGGAACCCACATTTCCTAGAGACAGCCTACCACATTCCTAGATAGCTCTGAATGGAAAGAAGTTCATTCCTAAGAATGAGTAAAAAATATATCTTTACAATTTCAAATCGTCTAAGCTTTTTTAATATATAATTGTGCCTGAGGCAAGGAGAAAAGATGGTCATACTCCAACAGCACACTTCTATAGGAATTGTTACAAAACTTTGGTATCAGAAACTGGGATATTATACATTCCTATGGAAGATCATAGCCAGAGACCTCATGCTGACCCAGCAAAACACTTTTAAGAGACAGACCTTCAGAAATGTGACTTCTCGTGCAGGCTTAACCAAAGAACCATCCTTCTCTTCTTAGTAAAGCTGGCCCCTTCCACCAAGGACACTTTCCTGTCCAGATGCACCTGGAGCAAAGAGGACAGAGAAGGGCACTCGCCTGACCAGATCCTCAGCCCAATCACGGGAGTGACCAAGGCCACTACCAGCCCACTCACACTCACATCTGAAGACTGCTCTTCCCCCTTCCCTGCCCTTTGTGCTACTTTCAAAGCTAATGCTATGCACAGTCAGAACAGTTCTGCCTTAATGATAAGCTAATCGTGAAAAGGAATATGATGCGGTTTTCTTAAGTATGCCTGGATTTTCTGAATTCCAGTGATTCCTCAGGAAGCCAATGTCTTTTCTATACAAATGTCTCAAGCTCTCTACAAATCTAAGACATTATAATCTTCATGAATCAGGTCTGTGTCAAATCAAAATACAGCCTTTTCTCATATTTCCAAACAACCTGTCTATGTCCAGAGAGAAGTGACTCAGCAATTCTCTGCCAGCCAGTCATCTCCACTGTGTGTGAGGCTCTGGCAGAGAGCGAGTGTGTGTGTTTGTGTGTGTATTTGTCTGTGTGCATGTGCGCATGTGCATTCACACTCCTGCATCTGGAAGAAAATCCAGCCAAGGGTAAAACTAAATCTGATGACCCAAACTTCAGTCTCTAGGGCAGTCTGGTGTATCAAAAGCAAAATGTCAACAGGCTGGAATGCAAATCTTGGGTCCGTAATGAATCAGCTGCACTGGCCTCACACCACGCACCAAAGGTCCCTCCGCCTCTGTTTCCTAGTATGAAAAATGGGACTAAGTAATAGTACCCACTTTGCAACTTTATTCCGAGGATTAGATAAACTGATGCAGCATGGCCTAGCTAAACACTCTCATTGCCTACCTGGCTATTGTTAGGTCTTGCCTTACAGATCCTCAAAGGGCTGTTCTACCCAAGTCCTATGCTGCATCACCTTTGCCTCTCAGACATTTTCTAGAATTATCACTAGAGAGTGATGCCCTTTCTCATTCAAAGCATTTACTATCAGAGTTCCACAAGTAGGTGCTAATAAGAAAATAGGTTTAATCAACCATTAAAATTAGAATTTACCACCTCAGTTCTTCGGATAGAAGACTTTGTGAATTTGTATAATCAGAAAAAACTCAATGGAAGTATAATTAAAACTGAGTCTTGCCTAACAGATAAAACTTGGACAACTGAAGACTGGGGGCCCAAAGCAGCAGATGGGCCTTTTAAAGTAAGTATGGGTCACCCTGTCCAGTGTGGCTCAGTTGGTTGAGCACTGTGCTGTGTACCAAAAAGTCACTGGTTCTAGTCCAGGTCAGGGCATATGCCCAAATTGCAAGTTTAATCCCTGGTTGGAGTGCAGGAAGTAACTGATCTCGCTCTCACTCTCATTTTCTCTTCCTTCCTCTCTCTCTAAAAAATCAATCAATAAAAACATATTAAAAAATAGGTGGAGGTCTTGTGAGCCACTTACAGGAGACAGACTTCACAGAAGAAGAAGGGGGTAATAGGAAGTTAATGGCTTGCAGGAGTAAATTCAATGTAAGATCTGGAACACTATTTTTTTCTGTTTAAGAAAGAAGCAAAACTTTACTAGTATTTTTCAGGGCCCCCTCTAGCAGTGTTTGCTTTTAGTTTTCGTTAGAAGAGATCCAGAAGAAACAACGAAAGGATTTTCCTTAAAGAGCCCTAAAGCTATCAACAACATCCCTTCTTCTCCATGACTGGCCAGAAGATATTCCAGTTCACAGAAAGGTCAATTTGGGTGAAACGAAACCCTGTTAACAATATTGAATCACAAAAATGAATGAAAGTAGATACAAATAACTAAGTTACTTCTGAAGACTAGAAATGGAGATGGAAAAAAAAATAACAATTGCTTTTCCCCAAAAAAAGAAAAATAGCCTGTTAAACAACTCCAATACACATGCATTTTAATTAGGTGGGATAGAAAGATGTATATACTTCTGGCAGATGGCCTAGCTGAGAACTTAGGCCCTGTCTCTTTCCATTATGACTTAGTATGGGGTTAGTTTACGTTTGGGGGGGAAACAAATGAAATTGAAAGTAGAGTGTCTTTAAATGAATTGATAACTAAAAGGTATTAGGTAACCTTGGGCTTTTTAGTAACATAAGTATATGCAAATAATATTTAATATATAAATCTTAAACATAAAAAATTAAAATGCAAAGTTAAGCAGATTTCAAGTTCAACTACTTGATAATGCCAATGGTTGCATTTATTCAGGTTATGGATAAAAATATCAAGGGACAATATAAAAAATATTCACCAAGTGGTAGAGCTCAAGCACCAACCAACCAACCAGAACAGACTCCAACAACAGCCCTGGAGCAGGTCCTAGCCCCACTGCCACACCAAGTGGCTGCAACAAGAAATGATCTAAGACAGCGGTTCTCAACCTGTGGGTCACAACCCCTTTGGCGGTCGAACGACCCTTTCACAGGCGTCGCCTAAGACCATCCTGCATATCAGATATTTACATGATGATTCATAACAGTAGCAACATTACAGTTATGAAGTAGCAACGAAAATAATTTTATGGTTGGGTCACAACATGAGGAACTGTATTTAAAGGGCCAGAAGGTTGAGAACCACTGCAGGTCTCAGGGGAGTGGCCAGTAGTCCTGAGATGGCAGTAGCCCCATCAGGAGGCTCAGAACAGCACTCATTTACCTACTGTGCAGAGGTATTTCGAGATTTTTATAGTTAGTAAGGCTGTATCAGTGCACACTGGCCAAATCACCCTGAAAATGTCTAACATAGGCACGAAAGGTAGAAATCAATAGAGAGCCCAGAAGCAAACTCTGCAAGGAGAGATTCCCGCAAGCCTTAGTCTTATTATAATTAAAATCTTTCATTAATGTGTACTACACGGTATGCTTTTAAAAATAAGCACCTGAAAACCCCAAAATTAAAATATGCATTACTGCAACACTACAGTCAAAGACCGTGGCGGCGATGGTGCCTAACTGCCATGAACTTGAGTGCTTTCCTCAACATTGTGATTCTTCCAGAAGTAATGAGTTGTTCCCTAACACAACAGTAGGTTACAAATCTGCAGTCAAACCCTCACACAGGCAGTAGAACACAGCAAAGAGCTCCTCCCCAGTCAAGGCACTGAGGAATTGTTTGTGCCTTAGTTACTTAGGACTCTCTTTTTAGCTGCCGTGTATTTAATTATGAGAGGCTCATAATTAGAATATGCCTAGAGAGGCAAAATCAAAAGCAGGCATCATGTCTCTTGCTGCAAAATATCTACGTGCAACAATGAGAGCCTTTTGTTCCCCGCAGGAACACTTCCACCTTTTCACAGATCCTTACATCTAGGTCAACGTCCAACCTTCTTTGATATAAGGACCTCTTTTATTTTAACTTCAAAAATTTCTACAGATTTCCACATCGCAGTGGAGAATTGTATTTTTAGAAGCTATTAATTGCAAACATGCCTAATGACCAATAGATAGTAGGAATGGTGATGCTTTTAAATGTAATGTGTTTTATTCATCACAAAAGCATATACACAAACTCATAGATGTAGAGTAGTTAGTGCATGCGCTGAAGGTCATAACTGTTTGGTGCACTGAACTGTCCGCCCTGCAGTAACTCTGAGCCCCCTCCAGCAGGGAGGGACATCTCCAGGGTTGATTTTAGAAGTCAGCCAAAAGACATGGAGCAAATGATTTCTCTAATATTCTAGTTTCCTCTTCAAATGAGTCTCTTGATCTGGTAGCTATACAATGCTCATAATAAATCCCAGGTAGATTACAACTGAAAAATAACTAAGTATTTACATTTTGTACAACTGGCCTACTCCAGGCAGCATGGCTCAGAATGAAAGCCTAATCCTAGGAATTCGATGACTGTGATCCTATTTCCCCCTTAGTCAAGAGCTACCTACAAGTTGACAGGGCACTGCTCCTAATCTCCTTTGCTTGCTTTCATCAATAGCTAGTGTGAGCTATGAAAAACCACCCATGAAAATGCTAGTAAACACCAACAAAATAATCCCAATTAGTGGAGAAATTTTAAGGGTGGAATAAAATGCTTGGAGCAAGGGGACCTCGGCTTCCCATCTGCTACAACACTGATCCCACTCAAACCCACAACTTCCAAAACTCCTAAAATTGGAAGTGGAATTCAAAATTCATCTCCTTTCACAGGTTTAACATGTTAATTATCACTTAGATATTAATCCCGTTAGCAGTGAATTAAGGATCTGTGCTATATTTAGGAAGCTACCTGGTGTTAAAGTGAACGCACCTGCTTCCTTTATAGTCACATAGTGGAGAAAGTCTTCTTTAAAAACATAAAGCACTTATGAGTAATTCATATTTTAAAAATCCAAAAGCATATCTAAGTGGCTTATAGAAAAAGTTTCTAACTGAAATGCCCTCCAGTCAGTCAAAGACCATCTCTCACACTCTTCTGCAAAGCGCCTAGGAAGCTGCTGCGTTGTTAATGGTGCTCTTCTTTCCTCCAAGTAGTACAGTAATCACCACTTAGCCTCTTTTAATCTGTCTTGATTGTGTACTTAATATATTGTATCATCTGTCATTTTGACTCTTAACTCAATGGGACCAGTCAACTATTCTTCATCATTCTATTCAAACCTTTGAAATGATGTTATTACTTTAATGCCTAATCGTTATAAAGGTGTGTAGAACAGCAAAATTGCAGCTTGGGAAGGATTTTGTTTTGCTTTGAAGAAATCATATGACTCCAGCTTCAGTTTGTAGAGTATAATTAAAATGAATTGACATGCTTTGGAAATTTTTTTGTTTGTTTGGACAGTCTTCTCCCACTAACTTAACTCCTAATTTTTTATTCTGCTTTCTCAGTGTTATTTAAAAGTAATTTTTTTTTCTTTTAACAAGTATCAATAGAAGTATTATTCCCTCAGAAACAGGATCTGCACCAAGTAGACAAGGTCCTAATGGCCTTCCTGATAGAGTACATTATAGACGTACCATTTTTCTTTAAATCTTTACCTTCTTTCTCTCAAAAAGCACACTCAGCAGAGAACAGAAAGGTACCTTTAGTTGACAATTAATTAATGTCAACCCTCAAACTGTACAGTCTGTGTTAATATTTTGATGATAAGTAATTACTCTCTACTTGTCTAATAGTCTTTCTGCTTCTTAGCCCTTCAATTCTTTAACAAGCAAACACTTTGATTAAAAACAATAGGGTCTGGGGTGATGGAGGATTATGGAACATTGTAAAGATCACCTTTAAGTATTGATTTAAATATTAAGGTAGATATAAAGTAATCCAACGTGCTATGAACCCTCATAATGGGCCATCAAAGTCCTCTGGCAGCAGACAATCCTTTCCTGGACCACAAATCTCCAAGCACTTAGCACGGATCCTCTCCAATCCTCAGAACCCCGGAGTTTGTAGGTGTCAGCGCTGTTGGAACTGTCTGTGCTAAGTCTGTGCTAGTGTGCAAGCCTAGCCCACATTTTTGAAGCCAACAATTGTATCTCTGTATGTGGTAACAGGGACAGGAGAATTATCTTTGCAGTTCTTAAATTTGCATGAAGAAGAGTTTCCAGTCCTCACATCCCAGCTGGTAGGTGGAATAACAGACAACAACAGAAATCCACGATGCCCAGGCATAGTAGAAAGCCAATTCCAAGGAATCTACTCAATTGGCTTATCTACCCACAGAAAGCAGAAAACTTTATGTAGCTTTCAACCCACAAACACATGAGCTTTTCACTCACCACTGGACAGTACTTCTTGATTTGGTTAGTAACATCCTCAGTGGCTTTCTCCAACGAAGCCTTAAGAAAAAAAGCTGCAGTATATCTAGAGCACAGAAAGGCTTCCCTGGAGATCACTGCCCTTTAGCAAACACACTGTCCTCACACTGCCTGGGAGATAAATGCATCGCTTTGACATCCCAAAAGTTGCCTGCCAAAAAGGACACTCCGTGTGCACGTGTGTATTTGTGCACGCACAGACACACGCAAACACTCCACCCACAGCCTGGCTGCCCTGCACCCAGCCTGCATGGGTCACCATTTCTGTGATAACAGAGCACCCACAGGTACACTCCTGGAAAACACCAAGAAGGCTCCTCCGCCTGCCATCACGCACAAGAGCACAAATGCACATAAAGATGGGAAACTGCAGGCTCCAGCAGACCAGCCTGGCCATGAACCGAGCACCAAACAACCCGGAGTCGTCAGAGAACGTGCCCAGGTACCATAATCTTAGTGGTACTCCACCTTGACCATGCGGGATGGGACTGAACTGTAATCGCTTAAGGAAGGCTCTGAATGGTGTCCCAAAAAAGTACCATTAGCCTGCTCACCCTCCCCCTGAAATAAAGCCCCCTCCCCTTATTTCAAAAAGAGATTGAGAGCATAATGACCCCCTCGCCAATCACACCCAGGCTTTCCAACTCCAAAGACTCAAAACTATGAGGACTCCCAAAAGTGGGGGGTCTCACTTGCATATTCAAATAACTGAAATACTACCTGAGATGTTAGAAAGGAGAGGTGACAAGAGCCCATGGGTAAGGCTCTAAACATTACACGTGTCCTCCCCCTTGCCCCTCGCTCCCAGGCTCCCTTGACAGTTTTCTCTTGATAAACAGCCAAATGTCACACCAGCCCTGAACCCCGCTCTCCCCGGCATGCCCCTCGCCCACCGCAGGCACAGTGGCCACGTAAACTGTTGCTGCAGCCTCCTGACATTCCCGGATAAAGCAGGGGAAGCTGCAAAACTTCTGGGCTAGCTCAGCCACCCTCCAGGGGCACTGAATGCCCGCTCGCAGGGACCCAGTCTGCCTCCGCGCTCCAGAAAGGGAACCCTCTGTCAACCTGTTCGCAGAGCCAAAGCCCTCAGAACTCCCCGCCCTTCCGTCCTGGGCTCCGAGGTTCCCCGTTCAGGATGGGGACCCAGACTCCCTTCTTCAGTACCTGCCAAAGCAGCTGGAAGTGGAGGAAACAGAGCTCTCACTGCCCCAATCGGAGGACTCAGTCCCACTGCCCGAGGTCTGTGCCCAAGTCTCTAAGTGGGGCATCTCCGCTCCCCAATCCAGGGTCTGGGCGTGCGCCCGGGGCAGCCCATCCCTCCGAGGCCCCTGCCTCTGGCGGTCAGAAGCGCCCTAGAAGCTCTGCTAGCAAGTTCCGGCATCTGGCTGGGAGAAGGGGTGAGCAGGCTGTCCAGGGAGGAAAGAGCAAAGTCCATGCCCACCGTGCACCCTCCCACCCCGGTCGCTGCCTCCGATCGCCCCCGCCGGCTAGGGGCCCGCATCCCG